>NW_019174788.1:1351014-1356327 GCF_002260705.1 Seriola dumerili | reverse complement strand
TATGATGTTTTTTTGACATTTTATGCCATACGATACTATGACGGTTTCTGACATTTTTAGGCCATACTGTAAAGTGACACTTTTTATCATTTTTATACCTTACAATACCATTCCATTTCATGCCTGACCTTATTATGACATTTTTATGATATTTTATGCCTTAATATACTATGATGTTTTTGTGACATTTTATGCCATGCTATACTATGACGTTTTTTGACATTTTTAAGCCATACTGTAATGTGACGTTTGTTGTCTTTTTATGCCTTACATTACTATTTCTTTTGATGCCTGACCATACTACATACTACGATGTTTTATGCATATTTTATGCCCATGATTTCTTATACTATGAGTTATTTTTGACATTTATGCCATGCACTATACTATGACGTTTTTTTGACATTTTAGGCCGATACTGTAATGTGACACGTTTTATCATCTTTATACCTTACTCTACCATTTAGTTCATTGCCGACCATACTATGACATGTTTATGACATTTTATGCCTTTAATATACTATGATGTTTTTGACATTTTTTATGCCAGATACTTATACCTTATGGACCGTTTTCTTGACCATTTTTCCCAAATCTGGTATAGGCCATAGCTTGGCTTTACTAAGATTGTGACACTTTTGCGTCCACTTTAATCCGCTTACCTTACTTACTCATGTTTCATTTCATGCACTGACCATACCGTATGCAGCCATTTCTATGACAATTCTCATCGACCCACTTAAAATAATTAATACTATGATGTTTTTTTTGACATTTGACAGATATGCCCATGCTCCATAAGTACATAGTGACGTTTTTTTTGGACATTTTAGGCCCCTATATACCTGTAATGTATCTTTTTTGTCATTTCCTATGCCCTCTCACTATTACTATTTCTTCAAGTACAACTGAATCAATGACTTGGCGCTCGCATGATTTTTTAGTATGACATCTTTATGCCTTTAATAATCACTATGTATTGTTCTCTTCTTTGACGTTTTATGCTATACGTATACATTATGTCACATTAAGCCATACTATACTATGACGCTTTTCAATTGATGCCTACGGCATAACTATCACGTTTTTATGACCTTTTATGCCTTAATAAACTATTTTTTTTTTTATATTTTATTCCATAACCTATACTTTATGAAAATTTCTTTGACAGTCTTAAGCTGTACTTATAGTAGACGGTTTTTTTTTTTCATTTTGATGGCCTTAAGTTACATATTTCAAATTGATTGCCTTAGCATACTATGATGTTTTTATGACCTTTTATGCCTTAATATACTAGGATATTTCTTTTCTGACATTTTTATGCCTATACGGAGTACTATGCACGATACTTGGCATTTTCAGCACCTTTAAATATTTATCTTCACTTTGATGCATTACCCATACTATGATGCTTTTTTGGCATTATTTATGCCACTCACTATTACTATGACGAAATTTGGCATTTTTATCCCTTAAATATTATTTCACTTGATGCCATTACCATATAATGACGTTTTTATGACCCTTTTATGCCTCAATATACTTTGCATCTTTTTTCGTTTGTATTAGCCACACGTATTACCTATGATGTTTTTTGTCATTTTATGCCTTACGTTCTATTTTAATTGATGCCTTAGCACACTATGACGTTTTTATGACCTTTTACGCCTTAATAGTATTAATCATGTTTTTTATATATTTTATGCCGTTACTTTATACTATGACCTTTTGTCATTTCTATGCCTCACATTACATATTCAATTGATGCCTGACCATACTATAATGTTTTATGACATTTTTTAGCCTTAATATTACTATGATTATTTTTTTTACCTTTTATGAAATAACTATACTATTGACTTTTTTTTGACATTTTTATGCCCTGGTTACACCATGTTGTATTATTTGTTACCATTACTAAGACTTTTTTTTTTACCTCTTTTAGTCCTTAATAGACAAATGATATTTTTTTTTACGTTTTATGCCTATACTATACTATGACGTTTTAATGGCCTTTACTATACTATGACGTTTATTGACTTTTTTTATGCCCTATTATAGTATTACTATTTATTACATTTCATGCCTTTACGTTACTATTGATGCTTTTTTATTGTTTTAATTGACTGACTATACTATGACGTTTTGTGACATTTAATGCTTAACTATACACCTTTTTTATGCCTTACTTTCTTTAACTTTTTTGACATTTACACCTACTGTACTATTGAATTTTAAATTGAAATTTAATGCCTTTAGGGACACAAAGACATTTTTTTTGCCTTATTATGCTACGATGTTTTTTTAATCTCTTTACTATACTATGGACATTTTTAAATTTATGCTTGACTGTAATATTACATTTTTTATGCCTTATTATTACTATTACACTTTTATGGCTTTTACTATACTGTGACATTTTATGACTTTTCATTGCCTTACTGTACCATGGACATTTTTATTCTTTTCATGCCTTACTATTATACTATGACAGTTTTAATGTATTTTTCATCCTTATTAGACTATGACATTTAATGCCTTGTTTATGCCTTACTATTACTAAAGACATTTTCATTGATTTTCATGCGATTATCATACTATGACATTTTATTGCCTTACTATACCTTATCAATTCATGGCTTTTATGCTTTAGTTTACTATGACATTTTTCATGACTTAATTTCCTATGACATTTTATGGCCTTACTCTACTATGTTGTCTTTTCTTTGCCTAAACATATTATGACTTTTATGCCTTAATATATTATGACATTTTTATGCCTTACTATTTTACTGATGATTCTTTATGCCTCATTATTTTATGAACTTGATGAACATATGATATGACATATATCTGTCCCTGTATCTAGAGTGATGTTACCTTATTTGTCCCTTTAAGAGGATATATTATTATTGACCATATATACATCCTTTGGAATATGAAGAAATGTAGTTTATAACATATATGAAATTACTCATAGGTAAAATGCAACTTTTTATTTAACAACATCTTATTAAAATTGTATTATGTTGTATATGATTTTCTTAATTAATTTCTTTTAAAATTTTAAACAAACATCTCTATCCTTTTATAATGAACATTAAAAAATTGTCGTAGCAGCAGAAAAAGAAAGTGAGCTGATGTTTTCAGAAAATTGTTTGAGTTAATATTATTCAATATTGTGAATGTTTGACTGAAAACTAAAAATGCAAACTTTCTGAAGAAATATTATTATTATGTCCACGATGTGTCATATGAACAAACAAGAGGGCTGAGAATTTTTTAAAGATAAATGCATTGACTGTGCACTAAAACAGTAATGCTCAAAACAGATAATTCTTTATTGATAAACATCCAAGTATGGTCACTCAAGGTTAGTTGAAGAAAACCTTGCTAGTTAGTGGGTTACTTCACAGGGTATGTTTGCCATAGTAACTGCGACTCAGTTAAGCTGAACTGCTTTTTTTGAATCCAAATGCCAGAGTTTCCTTACTCTGACTCAACTATAATCTGAGTTGTTCACTAAAACAGGGCCCTGGTATGATGTCTAGATCAAGCACAGTGTAGCATGAGTTCAGTTTTTACAATGCTACTGTTAATAGTTGCAGCCATGCTGTATCCCATCTAGGCAATACCCACATCCGTTTAAAGTATCAGGATGAGGGGTATGGGACAAGAATTTGGTTCTGATTCCCTTTAAGTTTCTTAAGTCTACGCAACGTTAAATTTCATGTAAAATTACTGTTTGTTTCATGTCAGAATCATTTATTCACAGTTTTGTTTTTAGTCCCACTGATTGCCATCCATAGCCAACTGAACACACCTGGTGAAGAACATGATATGTGTCAAGAGTGTCTCTCTGGTGATACTTTGAATTGGGGAAACACACCTGTGTGAGTGATATGGTTTTCGAGATAAAGTGTAGTGTGTGTGTGTGTGTTGTGTTTATTTACATCGAAGATATGTCATTTGCTCTTCCTGCCATCTTGAAGCAGTTCAGTGGAAAATGTCAATAGTATGCTACACTGTGTGGAAGTGTATTTTCAAAACTAACTGTATTTTAAAGTTGGTCATGTCCTTGAATTGTTGGTTTTGACTGAGGGCGTTTGAGCCATGATGGAATGCGGTTAACACCTCAAATTGTGGCGAAGTTGTTGAAATTTGGATTTCATGCTTTAAGATTAAAGATACATAGTAACTATCTCGTCAATAATTTCACTCAAACAAAAGCCTGTGGCCTCAAGGAGTTACAGAACCATTCCTGGTCCTACCAGATTTCACTTGACTTTCCAAACTGAAATTAAAATAATATTAGATTAAATGCTGAGTTCTACAGGTAGATGAAGCAAGTCCTGATAAAGGGCTGAGTAAGCATTCCTGCAACTACAGACAAGCTTGCTTATCACTCTAAACTCCCCTGAATTAAGGGTCCACTGATGCCCGTCTTCATATAACCTCTTTATCAATCCAGAACACCAAGAGCGTAACTGGAAGTGTGTGTGTCTACAACCAGTTTATCAGGCAGTGACACAACAAAAGTTGAAACACAGCCAGCCGAGGAGGGCAAGGTCTCTCTTTTTCAGACGAATTCTCAACCACTTGGTTTTCTGTTTTGTGTGTGAGTCACTTTGCAAGGTGAGTGCAATAAAAAAATATCATGAACATTGTAGAGGACAAAGTTTATTTAATGGGGGAATCAATAATTGTGGTCATTGTGTACTGCGGGTGTTGTTTAAGGGATTAACTTCAAACACACAAATCAATCAAATATTCCAATGAGGATTTGACTGATTAAAAAAGAAACAAGATAGAATTCAGGCCTATTGAACTACACAGTGTAGAACAACAAATGGCAAGAACCATGGTTTTTATTCAACAAGCAATGGAGCTAGTTCAGCTGCCTGAAAAACCTAAGTGCCAAAGCCAAGTGTTTTAAGCATCAGTTCATGTTAGTTCATTAGAACATAAATGTGTTTTGTGTTTTTATGTACAGTTTATGAGACGAAAAGAGACATGAAACAAGTTCTGACAGAAAAAATAACTTTTCAGTTATTCCATAGTGGAACATGGAAGCTGCCACAGAAAGTGAAAAACCCCTCAGCCATACATTTCAAGCCATCATGGTTTCTTCTGCCCCCCTGGCCTGTGCTCAATTACTCAGGTTTTAGCGTTAGGTTGTCCACTTGGACAAAGTACACTGCCCACCGCAGTCAGTCTGTAGTATGTAACCTCAGCAACATGGTTAACCCCAAATGAGAAATGAGAGCTTATTTACTCCATTTGTAATTCAGCTTATCTCTCTCTTTTAAAAAA
>NW_019174788.1:1118814-1350989 GCF_002260705.1 Seriola dumerili | reverse complement strand
ATTCCATTTCATGCCTGACCTTATTATGACATTTTTATGATATTTTATGCCTTAATATACTATGATGTTTTTTTGACATTTTATGCCATGCTATACTATGACGTTTTTTGACATTTTTAGGCCATACTGTAATGTGACACTTTTTATCATTTTTATACCTTACTATACCATTTAAGTTCATGCCTGACCATACTATACATTTTTATGACATTTCATGCCCTAATATACTATGATGTTTTTTTTTACATTTTATGCCATGATATAGTATGATCTTTTTTTGACATTTCATGCCATACGATACTTTGACGTTTTTTTGACATTTTTGGCCATACTGTAATTTGACACTTTTTTTATCATTTTTATACCTTACATTACTATTTCATTTGATGCCTGACCATACTGACATTTTTATGACATTTTATGCCATAATATACTATGATGTTTTTTTGACATTTTATGCCATGCTATACTATGACGTTTTTTGACATTTTTAGGCCATACTGTAATGTGACACTTTTTTTCATTTTTATACCTTACTATACCATTTCATTTCATGCCTGACCATACTATGACATTTTTATGACATTTCATGCCTTAATATACTATGATGTTTTTTTGACATTTTATGCCATGCTATACTATGACGTTTTTTGACATTTTTAGGCCATACTGTAATGTGACGTTTGTTGTCTTTTTTTGCCTTACATTACTATTTCATTTGATGCCTGACCATACTACGAAGTTTTTATGATATTTTACGCCTTAATATACTATGATGTTTTTTTTGACATTTTATGCCATGCTATACTATGACATTTTTTGACATTTTTTGGCCATACTGTAATGTGAGGTTTTTTGTCTTTTTGTGCCTTACATTACTATTTCATTTGATGCCTGACCATACTATGCCATTTTTATGACATTTTATACCTTACTATACTATGAGTTTTTTTTGACATTTTATGCCATCTATGACATTTTTATGACATACCATTTCATTTCATGCCTGACCATACTATGCCATTTTTATGACATTTTATACCTTACTATACTATGAGTTTTTTTTGACATTTTATGCCATCTATGACATTTTTATGACATACCATTTCATTTCATGCCTGACCATACTATGCCATTTTTATGACATTTTATACCTTACTATACTATGAGTTTTTTTTGACATTTTATGCCATCTATGACATTTTTATGACATACCATTTCATTTCATGCCTGACCATACTATGCCATTTTTATGACATTTTATACCTTACTATACTATGAGTTTTTTTTGACATTTTATGCCATCTATGACATTTTTATGACATACCATTTCATTTCATGCCTGACCATACTATGCCATTTTTATGACATTTTATACCTTACTATACTATGAGTTTTTTTTGACATTTTATGCCATCTATGACATTTTTATGACATACCATTTCATTTCATGCCTGACCATACTATGCCATTTTTATGACATTTTATACCTTACTATACTATGAGTTTTTTTTGACATTTTATGCCATCTATGACATTTTTATGACATACCATTTCATTTCATGCCTGACCATACTATGCCATTTTTATGACATTTTATACCTTACTATACTATGAGTTTTTTTTGACATTTTATGCCATCTATGACATTTTTATGACATACCATTTCATTTCATGCCTGACCATACTATGCCATTTTTATGACATTTTATACCTTACTATACTATGAGTTTTTTTTGACATTTTATGCCATCTATGACATTTTTATGACATACCATTTCATTTCATGCCTGACCATACTATGCCATTTTTATGACATTTTATACCTTACTATACTATGAGTTTTTTTTGACATTTTATGCCATCTATGACATTTTTATGACATACCATTTCATTTCATGCCTGACCATACTATGCCATTTTTATGACATTTTATACCTTACTATACTATGAGTTTTTTTTGACATTTTATGCCATCTATGACATTTTTATGACATACCATTTCATTTCATGCCTGACCATACTATGCCATTTTTATGACATTTTATACCTTACTATACTATGAGTTTTTTTTGACATTTTATGCCATCTATGACATTTTTATGACATACCATTTCATTTCATGCCTGACCATACTATGCCATTTTTATGACATTTTATACCTTACTATACTATGAGTTTTTTTTGACATTTTATGCCATCTATGACATTTTTATGACATACCATTTCATTTCATGCCTGACCATACTATGCCATTTTTATGACATTTTATACCTTACTATACTATGAGTTTTTTTTGACATTTTATGCCATCTATGACATTTTTATGACATACCATTTCATTTCATGCCTGACCATACTATGCCATTTTTATGACATTTTATACCTTACTATACTATGAGTTTTTTTTGACATTTTATGCCATCTATGACATTTTTATGACATACCATTTCATTTCATGCCTGACCATACTATGCCATTTTTATGACATTTTATACCTTACTATACTATGAGTTTTTTTTGACATTTTATGCCATCTATGACATTTTTATGACATACCATTTCATTTCATGCCTGACCATACTATGCCATTTTTATGACATTTTATACCTTACTATACTATGAGTTTTTTTTGACATTTTATGCCATGCTATACTATGACTTTTATTGACATTTTTAGGCCATACTTTAATGTGACACTTTTTATCATTTTTATACCTTACATTACTATTTCATTTGATGCCTGACCATACTGTTACATTTTTATGACATTTTATACCTTACTATACTATGAGTTTTTTTTGACATTTTATGCCATACTATACTATGACATTTTTTGACATTTTTAGGCTATACTATAATGTGAGGTTTTTTGTCTTTTTGTGCCTTACATTACTATTTCATTTGATGCCTGACCATACTGTTACATTTTTATGACATTTTATACCTTACTATACTATGAGTTTTTTTTGACATTTTATGCCATACTATACTATGACGTTTTTTGACATTGTTAGGCCATACTGTAATGTGACACTTTTCGTCATTTTTATACCTTACTCTACCATTTCATTTCATGCCTGACCATACTATGACATTTTTATGACATTTCATGCCTTAATATACTATGATGTTTTTTTTGACATTTTATGCCATGCTATACTATGACGTTTTTTGACATTTTAGGCCATACTGTAATGTGATATTTTTTGTCATTTCTATGCCTCACATTACTATTTCTTTCAATGCCTGATCATACTATGAATTTTTTATGACATTTTATGCCTTAATATACTATGATGTTTTTTTGACGTTTTATGCCATACTATACTATGATGTTTTTTCACATTTTTAAGCCATACTATACTATGACGCTTTCAATTGATGCCTTAGCATACTATGACGTTTTTATGACCTTTATGCCTTAATAAACTATTTTTTTTTTATATTTTATTCCATACTATACTATGAAATTTCTTTGACAGTCTTAAGCTATACTATAGTATGACGTTTTTTTTCATTTTTATGCCTTACGTTACTATTTCAATTGATGCCTTAGCATACTATGATGTTTTTATGACCTTTTATGCCTTAATATACTAGGATATTTCTCTGACATTTTTATGCCATACTATACTATGACGATATTTGGCATTTTTATCCCTTAAATATTATTTCATTTGATGCATTACCATACTATGATGCTTTTTGGCATTTTTATGCCATACTATACTATGACGATATTTGGCATTTTCAGCCCTTAAATATTATTTCATTTGATGCATTACCATACTATGACGTTTTTATGACCTTTTATGCCTCAATATACTTTGATATTTTTTCGTTGTTTTATGCCACACTATACTATGACGTTTTTATGACCTTTTATGCCTCAATATACTTTGATCTTTTTTCGTTGTTTTATGCCACACTATACTATGATGTTTTTTGTCATTTTTATGCCTTACGTTTCTATTTTAATTGATGCCTTAGCACACTATGACGTTTTTATGACCTTTTACGCCTTAATATATTATCATGTTTTTTTATATTTTATGCCGTACTATACTATGACCTTTTTTGTCATTTCTATGCCTCACATTACTATTTCAATTGATGCCTGACCATACTATAATGTTTTTATGACATTTTTAGCCTTAATATACTATGATTATTTTTTTTACCTTTTATGAAATACTATACTATGACTTTTTTTTGACATTTTTATGCCTGGTTACACCATGTTGTATTATTTGTTACCATACTATGACTTTTTTTTTACCTTTTATTCCTTAATAGACAATGATATTTTTTTTTACGTTTTATGCCATACTATACTATGACGTTTTAATGCCTTACTATACTATGACGTTTATTGACTTTTTTTATGCCCTATTATAGTATTACTATTTATTACATTTCATGCCTTACTATACTATGATGCTTTTTTATGTTTTAATGACTGACTATACTATGACGTTTTTGTGACATTTAATGCTTAACTATACACCTTTTTTATGCCTTACTATTCTATAACTTTTTTTTGACATTTTACACCTTACTGTACTATGAAGTTTTAATGAAATTTAATGCCTTAGGACACAAGACATTTTTTTTTGCCTTATTATGCTACGATGTTTTTAATCCTTACTATACTATGACATTTTTAAATTTTATGCTTGACTATAATATTACATTTTTATGCCTTATTATACTATTACACTTTTATGGCTTACTATACTGTGACATTTTTATGACTTTTCATGCCTTACTGTACCATGACATTTTTATTTCTTTTCATGCCTTACTATTATACTATGACATTTTAATGTATTTTCATGCCTTATTATACTATGACATTTTAATGCCTTTTTATGCCTTACTATACTAAGACATTTTCATGACTTTTCATGCATTATCATACTATGACATTTTTATGCCTTACTATACCATTATCAATTCATGGCTTTTTATGCTTTAGTTTACTATGACATTTTCATGACTTAATTTCCTATGACATTTTTATGCCTTACTCTACTATGTCTTTCTTTGCCTAAACATATTATGTCTTTTTATGCCTTAATATATTATGACATTTTTATGCCTTACTATACTATGACTTCTTTATGCCTCATTATTTTATGACTTATGACATATATATGACATATATGTCCCTGTATCTAGAGTGATGTTACCTTATTTGTCCCTTTAAGAGGATATATTATTATGACATATATACATCCTTTGGATATATGAAGATGTAAGTTTATAACATATATGAAATACTCATAGTAAAATGCAACTTTATTAAAACAACATGCTTATTAAAATTGTATATGTTTGTATATGATTTTCTTAATAATTTCTTTTAAAATTTAAACATACATCTCTATCCTTTATAATGAACATTAAAAATTGTCGTAGCAGCAGAAAAAGAAAGTGAGCTGATGTTTCAGAAAATTGTTGAGTAATATTATTCAATATGTGAATGTTGACTGAAAACTAAAAATGCAACTTCTGAAGAAATATTATTATTATGTCCACGATGTGTCATATGAACGACAAGAGGGCTGAGAATATTTTTAAGATAAATGATTGACTGTGCAGTAAAACAGTAATGCTCAAACAGATAATCTTTAATTGATAAAACATCCAAGTATGGTCACTCAAGGTTAGTTGAAGAAAACCTGCTAGTTAGTGGGTTAACTTCACAGGGTATGTTGCCATAGTAACTGACTCAGTTAAGCTGAACTGGCTTTTTGAAACCAAAATGCCAGAGTTTCCTTCAACTCTGACTCAACTAATTCTGAGTTGTCACTAAAACAGGGCCCTGTATGATGTCTAGACAAGCACAGTGTAGCATGAGTCAGTTTTACAATGCTACTGTTAATAGTGCAGCATGCTGTATCCCATCTAGGCAATACACCACATCAGTTTAAAGTATCAGGATGAGGGGATGGACAAGAATTTGGTCTGATCCCTTTAAGTTTCTTAAGCTACGCAACGTTAAACATGTAAAATACTGTTTGTTCATGTCAGAATCATTTATTCACAGTTTTGTTTTTAGTCCCACTGATTGCATCCATAGCAACTGACACACCTGGTAAGAACAATGAATGTGTCAAGAGTGTCTCTCTGGTTGATTACTGATTGGGAAACACACCTGTGGTGAGTGATATGGTGTGTGTGTGTGTGTGTGTGTGTGTATTTACATCGAAGTATGTCATTTGCTCTTCCTGCATCTTGAAGCAGTTCAGTGGAAATGGTGTGTGGAAGTTATTTTCAAAACTAACTGTATTTTAAGTTGGTCATGTCCTTGATGTGGTTTTGACTGAGGCGTTTGAGCCATGATGGGAATGGGTAACACCTCAAATTGTGGCGAAGTGTTGAAATTTGGATTTTTCATGCTTTAAAGATTAAAGATACATAGTAATATCTCGTCAATAATTTCACTCAAACAAAACCTGTGGCTCAAGAGTTACAGAACCATTCCTGGTCCCTACCAGATTTCACTTGACTTTCCAAACTGAAATTAAAATAATATTAGATAAATGCTGAGTTTCTACAGGTAGATGAGCAAGGCCTATAAAGGGCTGAGTAAGCATTCCTGCAACTACAGAACAAGCTTGCTTATCACTCTAACTCCCCTGAATTAAGGGTCCACTGAGAGCCCCGTCTTCATATAACCTCTTTATCAATCCAGACACAAAGAGCGTAACTGGAAGTGTGTGTCTACAACCTAGTTATCAGCAGTGACACAACAAAAGTTGAAACACAGCCAGCGAGGAGGGGCAAGGTCTCTCTTTTCAGACCAATCTCAACACTTGGTTTCTGTTTTGTGTGTGAGTCACTTTGCAAGTGAGTGCAATAAAAAAATCCATGAACATTGTAGAGACAAGTTTATTTAATGGGGGAATCAAAAAATTGTGGTCATTGTGTACTGGGTGTTGTTAAGGGATTAACTTCAAACACACAATCAATCAAATATTCTCATGAGGATTTGACTGATAAAAAGAAACAGATAGAATCAGCCTATTGACTACACAGTGTAGAACAACAAAGGCCAAGAACCATGGTTTTATTCAACAAGCAATGGAGTAGTTCAGCTGCCTGAAAACCTAAGTGCCAAAGCCAAGTGTTTTAAGCATCAGTTCATGTTAGTTCATTAGAAACATAAATGTGTTTTGTGTTTATTATGTACAGTTTATGAGACAAAAGAGACATGAAACAAGTTCTGACAGAAAAAATACTTTTCAGTTATTTTCCATAGTGGAACATGGAAGCTGCCACAGAAAGTGAAACCCCTCAGCCATACATTTCAGCCATCATGGTTTCTTCCTGCTCTCCCCTGGCCTGTGTCATTACTCAGTTTAGCGTTAGGTGTCCACTTGACAAAGTACACTGGTCCACCGCAGTCAGTCTGTAGTATGTAACCTCAGCAGACATGGGTTAACCCCAAATGAGAAAATGAGAGCTTATACTCTCATTGGTAATTCAGCTTAGCTCAGTGACTACTTCAAATTCAATTCAATTTCAAATGTTATTTGTTATGTACACAATTGACTTAAATTCTGAAATGTTTCCATTTGATAAGACAAAATATGGTAAAAGTTAGTTGCAAACATGAGTTTAACATAGTTATTGACATGCAGCTCACCGTTTACTCACCTGCAATTGTTACAGTTTCACACTTTATTCTCCAACTTTCCTCTGAGTGAGGAGATAGAATATTCACAGTTTGGATAATCCAGTTGAAATTCATATACATATACAAATTAGTTCAATAAAGCTTTAATTAAGTATTGGATATATTGCCATAAAGTTTAACACTGAAATTCATGGTCCTCAAGGTTGACATTTGTGGTCTTCTCTGCAATCCATCCAGCAGTTGTTGATAGACAGACAGATGTACCTGCTGTAGAGACACCAGTAGTTAAGTTACTGTGTCATTTCCCATTGGGTTTCCCAGAGCAGTAATGGATAAACAAGACGGCTTCTCATTTATCAAATCTTTTTTGTCTAAATTTGTTCTGCTCTTTTGGCTGAAGTACCACATCAGATGACATTACTCCACAGCAGAGCAGCTGTAGTGGTGCACAGTGTACTGAACGGAGTATGTGCTGTGGACGGAGAAATTAAAAAGAAAACAACAAAAAAAACATACATTCGTGTCCCAAGCTGACACTCACGGGGCTGGTGCTTGTTGGCGAGGTTTAGAGTCTCCCTCTGTGGCTTGGCCCAAACTTTCATCCTCTCCATTCACTCCAATCTGAGGTCAAGGAGTTGGGCTTGCTTGTGGGAAGCTCTTATACTGTCTCGTAATGAGCACTCTCAGCAGGAAAACAAGGCTTTGTTTTTAAGTTCAGGGTTGGATGCGCCCACCGCTCTGATCTGACCTCTGTTAAAATCCCTCTTTTCTCTACAACTATAACTACAACTCTGGACAGGATTCCAGCAGGTTTACCGTTTAAAAAAAGAATCTGAGGTGTATCTGACACTTGATAACGCCCATCAATGTAAATGAAACAACATGTAAAAGATAGCTGGTGGGCAAAGCCACCCCATGCTGATAATGAGCAGTGAATATAGCCAGCTTGTATGCACTGTACTTGTGCTTCACACCCAAACTGCAATTTCTCACATTCTGCAATGCCAAAATGTGTTTGAACACACTCTTTTGTTTGTTCTGCTGCCATTTACTGCCTCCCCATACATTTTTACACTTTCAAGGGTTTGATGTGGTTTTTGGAACTAAAACCGTCTATTAATGTGGGAGCGTAGGAATGTGATAAATTCTTATAAAGCAATTCAGAAATGAGCATCTTCGGGACACAAGAATATTACTCACAACTATTGTCTGCAAGTATTGGGACTGTGGTTTTGAGCTTTGCCCTTCTTGGTATTTGGTCTGGTAAAACTAATAAAAAAATATAATGCTGTACAGTATGCAGTAAAAGCTTATTCTTTGTATCTGAAGAGGAGAGCACATGGTGTCAGCACTGTTTGGAAAGTTTGGAAGGATTATTATTAAAGAAATTACATCAGTCAAGCTATATGTCTTGAATGTTGTTTTTAATGTTTTTCTGACTTTAATTTTTGCCTTTCATCCAACTTTGAGGTTGAATGTTACAGGTGTCTGAAGAGTCAATTTGTCAGTGAATGAAAAGAAGGTAATGGGGGGTTTCGAAATGCAGTAAGAATGATGGAAAAACAACTGTTTCAAGCAGTAACGGGAATCCAGACAGCAATGGAGCATGAATCACAGTTCACTGATTGTCCAGCGATTGTTAGAAATGAATACAGCCATCACAATCGGGCTCAACAGTGAGCGCAGAGAGACAGATCAAATGAGCGAGAGCTGTTGACAGGAAATGAAAGACCTTTTGATTACTTTTCTGCTTCAGTGAGATCTAAGGTTGGCAGCAAAAACATTTCTACTGTAGGCTGTATGGGTTTATGAGACAGAGGTGAATTATGGGTGAAATAGAAGTTTGCTGAATTTCTTCTCTTTATTAAAAAAAAAAAAGAGTGTCAGATGAAAATTCATACACTTGCCTTTCTTTCAGTCCAGTATAAGTCCTACTACAGTACAGTCATACAGTTGGCAGCTGGGCAGCTCTGTTGGAACAGTTGTTGGGAGATGAGATGTTTGGAATGCAAAGTTGGAGGAGTGGATTGACCATGATTGACTGTAATTCAAAATGTCTAAAAGATTTAGTATTGAAAAAAAGCAATGAAGGTCTGCAGCTCTTTGAATAGGAGTGATCTGATTTCTGTCTCAGTTCAGGTTCAAATAGAACTTGTATCAGAGCTGGATTGTACTGGAATGAAGGAGAAAAGCAAGGAAATAAAGCTTGGATATCTAGTGATTATCTTTTTGATTCGATCTATTTATTTGATGTTGTAAATATTGTGAAATTAATATTTAGCGTTACATGAAAATATTTCATCCATTTCTGCATTATCTTGTTCACATTGCCAACTGCCTAACACAAAGTATTTTTTATCACAAAATTGAATCACAATAACCACATCAAGGAACTTCTGAAGGAATGTGTAGATGGAAAGTTAAGGGCAGAAAATGAAAGTCACACATCTATCATCAGAAGTTCAACAAGGACACAAGTAGAAGTGTAAGTACACAGGCAGAAAAACATGTAGCAAAAAGAGCTTATTGTGACTGATTTCTATTTGTGACTACTTTGTTTTGGTGTACTGGAAAAGAGGGAGGAAAATGATTATTTTAAAAATATAAACAGAGATTAATCATGACATATGGGTCACATCATTAAAATTACTTGTCTTGAATGTGAGACTTCTTCAATACAGTGATGGACTGCAACACTGCAAGACTGTTATGGTTTGAATTCATCATTATCCCCTCTCTTATTGTCTTTCTCTTTTCTTTTGGCTCTGTGTCTCTCTCTCACTGTCCAAAAACTTTCCAAACTCTTTTGACAACCCTCTGGAAAACAAAGGAAAGCTATTTATTACTTATTTGGATTGCCAAATTGCACATTAACATTACTATGATCTCACGAATAATACAGCAAACCAAGCCACGATTTCAGATGATAATGCCTCTTTTTGCACATTAGTAACTGATGGCCAATTTGTAGGATATGGATTTTATGTGTTAATGGCCCCCTCTTGTGGTTATTTTTTTCATTGCAATCGTATACAATTATAAGTGCACCATGAGATAATCTGCAAGGTGTGTATAAAAATGAAGTCACCAAACACCCTTCCTCAGTCTGCACCCCCAACCATTACTGTCATAACATCGCTGATTTAAAGTCATGATCACTGGGTTAGATTCAAGGACTTGAATGTGAGACTGAGAGGAGTGATGTTTTACAATCTGTTTTACTACTATGTTATTTGATTATTCTTTAATATGTAATGTTTATTTCTTCCTAGTGTCTGTTCATAG
Organism: Seriola dumerili; assembly: GCF_002260705.1. Taxonomy (NCBI): domain Eukaryota; kingdom Metazoa; phylum Chordata; class Actinopteri; order Carangiformes; family Carangidae; genus Seriola; species Seriola dumerili. Next base: position 1,340,056 of record NW_019174788.1, on the reverse strand, counting down.
AATACAAATTGACATTCAGCTGCAATTTGCTATCAAGCGTAGTGGTTTTCAGTCTGTCCCAGAGTTGCTGAACAGAATGCAGGTTTTCATTTTGAAAAATTCAAATAAAATATATTTTTTTTCTTTTTCTTTTGTTAAGACTAGAATGACATTATACCCTGGTTTATGCAGGTATTCAGCAAAGTTAGACATCTTTTCACAGACGAAAATTATTATAAATAAAATAAAATACATTTTGGTATGTTTAAAAAAAGAAAAGAAAAGACAGTCTCCTTTTCTCTTCTGCTATTACTCTCTACAGAATGCACTATAGACATAGCTTTTTCCCATGTGGTACCAATTATTTCCAAAAGGGGGCAGTACATATCAAGTATCCCACCTGCCATTCTACATGCATCTACTAAACTTTTCCTCCACTGTATCAGGAGTTTCTGACCTTTTTCTTAGCCTAAGACACATTTGGGTTAAATTAAGCTTTGTTAATAGAAACTAAATCCCTTTAAGTTTGATGCTTGTCCAATGCATTCCCTGGGTTTTCCACTTGCTTATTACAAAAGATTTGTTTGATACATCCTTGATTCTCTCTGAGAAATCTCAAGTTTACCGCAAAGGTCCCCGGCTCCTCACGCCTCGGTTCTGATTTCCATTTCAAGCGCCTTGTGTCTTTTTTACTGTCATCAGATGTAGATTTTCTCTTTTCACAAAGAGTGTTGGCTTCCCCATAACATGAAATAGTTTTGTTATTTTGATTTAGCAGCCCTGCTTTTATAGATATCTGTTGCTGATCAGACATGTCAGGCTGTCAGTGTTGATGTACAATGCTTTGGAATATTTTAGAATCGAAGAGGACATTTTCTCTTTGTAGATTTCCAGATTCAGCCTCTCAGATCTTGAGCCATAAAGTGAGGACGGTTGTGGAGCTTTTAGAGATGGAAATTATCATGGATCAGTGGGATTGCTGATCTTTAAAGAGCTGGAAGCCACTAGTGAGAGGAGAGAGTCCAGTGGATACTGCTGGCAGTCACTGGTGACTCAGTTGGAGACTCCAGTGGCCTCATGTACCCCTGACCTCTCATTCACCCAGATGATGACAGGATATCTTGGGGAGTTTTCTGCAACAGTTATGTCATTGATGCTGTACGTTATAATGGAACTGAAGAACATGGCAAAGGAAACTTTGTTGTAGGCTAAAAGTGATTTCACACTTGTTTCGGGTGAGACATCAGTCTAATAATGAATAGATACCAGAGTAAGAGTTTGAATGGTCAGGTCACACAAAAATAACAGTTTTCCATTCACACCTTGTGGGGGTATTTACTAGTATTCTAATACAGGTCAATGGTGATTGATTACATTTCTTATATGATCTTCACAGCACTGAACAATTTCATTTAAAAATCTCAGCAGAAGTATGTCTTTCCAGAACCATGCCCCTCTTTCTTTAGATAATGTGCAAACCTTGCTGTGGGCAGATTTCAGTATTTTCAATATGTGGTTAGCGTTGTCGCCTCACAGCAAGAAGGATCTTGGTTCGAACCCTGGGGGCTGGGGCTTTTCTGTATGGAGTTTGCAGCCACATAGTGTCCACAGGTGTGAATGTTAGTGTGACTGGTTGTTTGTCTTTGAATGTCGGCTCTGTGATGGACAGGCGACCCGTCCAGCATGTACGCAGCCCTTGCCCAATGTCAGCTGGGATTGGCTCATGCCCCCCGAGACCCTATAAGGATAAGCTGTATATATAATGGATGGATGGATGGATGGATGAAAGGAAATTGCCTCTTTAAGAAACTTTATTGACATCTGTCAGTTATCCTGAGGAAGAACTACATCATTTCTGGGAGGCAATGTTGCAGCTGAAGTTGTAAATTATACTTTGCTCAACAAAATCAGCATCTGAAATGATCACTAAAGTCAAATGTAGGACTATTTCTCTCTTACGTTTACTGTTTAAAAGCATCACTGTTACCAACAGACTGTATACAAGAGCATAGAAGAGTTCATTCTTGACCCTTGGCGTTGTATATGTAACAAAATGGGATGGTTACTGTGTTTTCAACTTAGTTTTTTTTTGTGGCACATCTCTTTTCTATGAAACAATTACTTTAGTCTTGGACATGGACAAAGTTCTCTTTTGGTAGACTTGATAATATCCAATCACAGGTCAACTTGCAATTTGTTGCACACTTTAGTGAGATGAAAACACCTGATCCAGCTCCATTCTGAGATGAAGACTATGAGACGCAGATGAAAAAGCTAGTAGGTTTAGTTGTATTCCAGTGGCAATCTTCGTATTCAAAGACCTGTCAGTCAGTTTGACAGTGATATCAGGTTCACATTCAGAGGTTTGGTATAGTGGTGGTACCCTATTATTTACATTTGGATCAGAGATTGTGTGTTTAAGTCAAGCATGGGCATGGGTGTTCCCTATTGACGTGATGCACTCCCTGGGGCCTGGCCTAAAGGCCAAACTAAAGTAATGAAATCATTCAGTGCTAAGCATCTTGGCAAATCAAGGGCACCCATATACTCCAAGGATTTACCATTCATTTCTCTAGGAAAACACGGGAGTGGGGAACAAGAGAGTGGAAAAAAAGAGGGAGTGGGAGGTGAGGGAGAGCTCCGTCCATTGGAGCCAGGGTAAGAATTTATGGTCAGGAAGAGCGATGAATGTGTAATTTACGGTGCATACTCTACCATTCCCCCTGCCCTCCCCTTTAGTAATGAGAAACAGCTGTTTTGTTGTAGGGCCAAGGCATGGTATACCCCCTCCCTTCTGGCTATGACACACCATTAGTTTTTATTTCTGTCTCTGCTTTTACGACCCCTGCCCAGGCGCCAGCATTTGGCCAGTGATCGGGACCATCACACCATCTAAGCTCGTCCACCTCCCAAGATGGTCTCCTGTTGCCTAGGAGAAGACCGTACCATAACCACTAAAGGTACGTGGAGGTAGATAGCATCATACACTCAGCAGAATTATTTTCTTATTCTTTGTGGTTTTGATTAAATTCAGGTCAGAGAATAAGAATTCAAACTTCCCCATGAAATTATGAAGGTACATCTACTGTGAAAACAAACTGATCAAGACTGACCTTCCTTGTCATGTATTTGCTTCATCTGTAAAATGAGTATATGATTAGTGTTATTTTTATAATAATAACAGTAATATTCGTGTTGTTTTGGCCATCATGTTATGTAACTGTACTCACTGAAGTAATTGCTGAGATCTGAAAACAAGGCAACACAAGCAGCACAAGCACTAGGACTGAAAGACCAGTTGTTAACATACCTGCAGTTTAGCCAGATTATCTACCACTTTGTTTACTTTTTCTGTTTTAAACTGACCCAAGATGTGAGGGATAATTCTTTGTTTTGCAGGAAACTGTGTATGAGCTTAAATATAATAAGTAGAGGAGGTCAAAATTGAATCACATTGTGATAGAAGTTTAAAATGGATCGTTTGGGCTGTAATTTTACAATTGCCTTTGTTTTGTCCTTCCAAATAAATTTGTAACATGCAGGTAAATTTAAAACCTGTATGACGGAAACTACTTGTGTTTCTTGCCACTTGGGCCTAGTTGGGTTTCCCTATCTCACCAAGTAACTTAGTAAGTACAATGTATCCATAACAAATAGAAATAATGTCCAAAAGCAGTGAAAATAAAACCCAAGTTGTTAAAAGAAAAAAATAATAAGCATAAATCATATTGTAAGCTTACAGTGTAGCCAAGTCTTCGTGAAAATGTGTCCTTATGTGTATGGCATGTAGGAGTGTGAACCACAGAAATGAAGAGGTGGATCAATTGCAGAGAAAATCATGAAAGTCATTTCAAGTGAAATCAAAGAGACTAATTGCAAAATCAGTGTATGACTGAAGTGTCATCAGCTTCATCTGAACTTTATTTAGGCTTTCACAGAATAAGCTATACATGATGATATTAATACTTCTTACGTTTGATGATAAACACAGTTTGACATATTCAGTATCACAATCCATAGTATGAATGAATAATGTAGCGTGTAACTTCTCCTGAAACTAATATCTTGTGAAAAGCAAACAGACCCATGGAAAACATTCTAGGAATAAAAAAAATAAAAAAAAAATCTGTATCTGCGATGTTATGAAGCTGGCAGGAGTATAAATGTGTAAAATGTGTAAAATGCTATGATTGTTCTGAAACTTGAGCAGTAGGAAACATTAAAGTTGTGCAAAATCTTCAGACCCTGTTGCAAACATACATGATTACTGAGCAGCTGATGATTTGATGGCTTATATAATAATCAGTGGCTTGTAGTTACTGCATATTCGATATATCACTGTGCATTTACATTTTGTTTCCTCTTGATATCCAGACCCTATTTCTTCAATCTATGAGACCAATATTAACACATATGTGCAAATGTAAACACACATGTACAAACAACTAAGTTCCGTCGACAAACAACTTGATTCCGTGCAGAAATGCATACTAAGTACACAAACACCCAGACTTTGGGTAGAGACAAACACACGCGCACACACACACACGCTTGCATGCACAATGGCACGCACATGCAACCTTGTACCATGCAAATATTTGTGTTTTTAATTCCTCATTTTCTGATACGAACATCAACATATAATTCCAAACAAACAACTATGCTATGAAATGGCAAAAGTCTGTGTCAAGACACCAGAGAAGGACGTGAGCTTAGCTCCCAGTAATCCCCCTCTACATCTTCTCTCAGGCCTGTTTTTTAATAGACTCCTTCATCAAAATAATATATAGAAGACCTTCTGTCCTCAACAACCACAAATGATTTCCAGTGCCTTTTCTTTTTGTTTCATCTCACAATAGGAAATAAAGGTACAAAGACTTAATACTATTCACCGTCTTTACATCACGTACAGCGGCTGTTGAGAAAATCCATCTGCCACCTCTCGCAAACACGAAACAAATGAAGAACAGATTGTGATTAAAATCGGACTCCAACTAAATACATCATAAACCAGAGGGGACTGGAGAGGCCCTTCATTCATTATCAGACTTCCAGCTTTAATGCTGCATTTGAAACACAGGATCTGTTCTGAGTTCAACAAGTGACATAGGTTGCTGAACCACAATCTTCACCGTGGCTTTGCTTCTCCAACAGTGATCCCTCACGCTGGAATGAAAATCAACAAGTCTTTCAGAGTACCACTAAAACACCAGTCTCTTTCAGATAGGTTAATCTATTCAAAAAGCTCTGGAAAGCCTTTTGTGTTGCAGCAATCCTCCAGTTCTCTTTGCATCTTCTACAACGCATTAGCAGCATTAATCCATTCCTTCATCACGTTGTCTATGGCTGGCACCGCTGGGTGAGGCGCTGTCTCTGCTTTTCTCTCAGCCCCACCCAGCAGGCACTGAAGTTTAGCTGACGGAGCTGGTTGTGATGCTAGGAGCAGTGGTTGTCCTGCTCTGGCCTTTTCTCCTCTTCCCACCACCACCACCACCTCCTCCTCCTCCTCCTCCTCCTCCTCCTCTACTGCCATCTTTGCCTTCTCGTCCTCGCCCACGTGCGTTCTCCCTCTCTCTGCTGTTTGTGTCATCTTGTTGGTCTCCCTTATTCTTCCTCTCTGAAATGAGAATGCAGAGAAAACATGATTAATTGGTTATACTATTCCTCAAATAAACGCATGTCAGACATCTGTCATCATCGGATGTCGCACGTTGAAGTGCCTCTGCTTGGCTAAACAATTTTTTTTCTTTTCTTTTTAAAGCATGAATTCCTGAGAGATGAGAATAGAGGATACAGGATGTGTGCTGGATCAGAACTTGCGGGTGTGGTTGTGTGGTTTTTAATGCAGGCAAAACGAGTAAACCATGCACATCCAGTCCAGAATCATTCATAAATGCTAACATAATGCTATGTTTAGCCATACTGAAAATATATGCACAGTCAGCATGTACCACAAGTGGCCATCAAATAATAATCAAATTTAATAATACAAAATAACACATCTAAACATTTGGAGGCTAATTGTTTTTGGCCATGTCAAGCGGTCAGTCGCGTGGTCTACCACTCTGGTCCAGACTATATATCTGAACAACGGTTGGATCAATTGCCATGAATTATTGTGCAGACTTTCACGTCCTCCTCAGGATTAATTGTAATAACTTTGATGATCGCTTAACTTTTCCTCCAGTGCAACCAACAGGTCAGAATTTTAATTCATCCAGTACTTCTACCCTAACAGTCCCATCAGCCTCAGCTGGACTTTGTGTTTAGTGCTTGTTAAATAAGTTAATTTAGCATGCTTATACGCAAAATTAAGATGGACATTCTTACCTTATACCTGACATTAGCATAGAGATAGGGAGATGGTAGCGAGGCTGTAGACTCTTAGTCTTTTTAATTTCAGCTACTCACGCCTTTGTCCCACTAAACACACATAAATGTTCCCCCATTGCCTCACATTAGGATTCACACCTGTCACACATTTTAAGAGTATAATTGCTCTCTAAATACAGACATCCATCATGGTGTGGTTAATGTCTGCACATAACCCATCCAGGAGAGATAAGAGCTGCTGTTCTGCTGCGGATTTTAAAAATGCAGCACATGTATAGACAGTGAGAGCACTTACGACAGTCAAGTGACATTAATTTCTGTCACATAAATCACCTTGAAATCACTTCTGGCATAATGAGTTAAACATTGTCAAGGGCCCAGTAATGGCCCACAAGGACATGAGGAGCTGTCACAAAGTGGAAATGGACATTGTGTCTAGAGTCAGATGGCTATTGTTTAAGCAGCACTCAAAAGTATTTGGTTTTGTATATCTGTGGGAGTGTAGTTATGCTGGAGGATGTTTATTATGAACTTGTGTGTTGAGAATCTCTGAACATCCTAGAAACTGAGTGAACACGTGCCAAGGGCTGGACAGTGTTCACTATGCAGTTGACAACAGCAGGGCTTATGGCGCCACCATGTTTGTCTACTGCCATGGAGTAATAACTTAAGGTCTGTGTTTATTTCCCTCTAGCATTTCTTAAACTTGTCGAACAAACAGTTATGATTCTTTGGTTTAAATGCAAATGTAAAAAACTAAAAGCCCAAAGGTACAATGTCTCTCAGATTTCACCAAAAACAATATTTCTGCATAGCCAGTGAAAATCATTATCTGGTGATGAAGTGGATTCTATGTAGTTGAATTTGGACAGACCGAACACAAAAACATTTATTCACCGCAGGCCCATGCAGAGTCACAGTTGCTTTACTCTCAAATGAAAACGAAAAGGCTCAGTCCCACACAGTAGTGCACAAACAGGAGTAACTCATCTTTTTTGGAGAACGGTTCGAACTAAAATCATGAAAACAGCACTGAAAACTCATTTGGTGAGTTGGCCAAAATCATAAGATTTTATGTCCAACATGTTGATCATTTATGTGTTGTTTTGAATCAATAAATACATTTCTGAGCTTTTATGGCCACTATTCAAACAAGCACTTAATACTGAGCTGTAATATTTTCAATTTAAATCAATGAGGGACAACGAACAAGAGTGGCGCCTGAGTGAAGCGAAGGGTCCTCACACACACTCTGCAGCATCTGAGCTGATGTGCTTACTGTGTAAGGACTTAATTACTTCTCTAACAAATTACTAATGGAGCCAAGAGAGGGGGGACTCCATCAGTTTATGACAGCTCTGATTGCACCTCCTCTCCATCCAAGTTAAACAATTGTGCCTGACAAATGCAATAACACATCCAGAAAATTCTGTTTTCGTGTGAGACCCTTTTGTGGAGCTTCAGGAAAAGGGGGAAAAAAATTTGCAGCCAAATCAACACAAAGCGTGAGATCTGCAGACCACTAAATCACTAATGTTATACAAGGTCTGCCCCCTGTGTTTTATATAGCCAGTCTGCCAGCCAACTCCCACAGATGAATCCACAGTTGCACTCTTTTTTTTGCACAGTGTTTACCCACATTAACTGGTTCACCGGGGTTATGGTACCATCACCCATGAATTACCTCACAGAGGAATACTCATTCTCATGCATTTTGGCAGGAGTATGCATTTTATTTTCATACAAATGTGATTAGCAGCACAAGGGAGGAAAAACAGGACTAACGTCAACCAAGTCGACCGTTTCACAATCCACAAAGCTTCTGTGACTCATCACTCGTCAGGTGACACCTCACATCATCCTGTGACCTACCTTTGCTCCTAACATTTGGCGGTCGGCATAGCAGTTTTTATGTAATATTTGACTGCTAATTATTCCTCTGAACCGAAGGCTGACATTGTTTCCAGGATGTAGGTGTCATACAGAGTAAATTTGCTTCTCATTTCTCGAATTGTACTGTCACAGCCTGTCTAATAAAGAGCCTCCACTCCTCACTGAGCATTTACAAGCCAAGCCATCCTCCTTCCCTCTAGACATGACCACAGATCTATATGGGACAATGTCAGATCATGTTCTGTTCCTTGAGACTCTGAGTCCTAAAGGAATTCTCCAAGAGGAGAGGATGGTGCTGGAATATCCAAGCCTCCTCCATGTTTACTCACAAATATCCAGGCATATCATCTGTTACATGTTGCAACATCTGTAGAGATGCCAAGACTGTGCAAATATTGTTACGCAATGTTGCTGCTGTGCCCGAAATCCCCTATGCGTGCCACCGTCCAATAAAGGCCTTAAATACTGCTCGTTGGCAGCTCTCTTACTCTTTGCAAAAAAGTGTAAGTTTACAACTTTGGTTAAAATCGGTTCACTATGCAAAACAGATTGGTATTTGGTGACATTTAGAAAAAAGAAATTTGCTAATGACTCTTAATTAACAATAATCCCTTTCAGTTCAAGAGCAGGAATCCTATAATTTGAATGAATAACAGCTCCACTTGTGTTTCTCCGTTTTTGTAAGGTTTACCATCCCAGCAGCACTGCTAGTAAATTCATCATTTCTTTGCCTCACTACTAAGGACAAAATGTTTAAAAGCAAATAATTGGGATCACTGCTGTTTTTTGTAGCGCTTTTAGCATCTGGAGCACCTGGCCAGATCCATCATTTATTGGCGCTATCTGCAAAAGAGGCCAAGAGCGACTAATAAGCTGTTATGAAAGCCGATAATGGCCATTGACTGGTGAGAATGACTGTTAACCTGCTGGAGAGCAAGCTGCTGTGTGGGTGATAAGAACCCAAGCAAACATGTCATGGCCATGTAAACCTCACGCTTCAACGGTCCTCAGAACAAATAGCTCTTTTCTTGCTCTGATCCTCTTCCAGCTTTGCAGTGCATAATGCCCGCCCTTCATCTGCTTGGCTCATAGATTGGGGTTTATTGTTTACACGCTGAGAAGTCAAGAGATTCTGTATCCTTCTGTGAGCTCAGCCAAACAAAACCCAATCAACACGCTGTGGGTCACAAACACACTGGCGGGAATGCAGGCTTTTAGCTGTTGAGTAATGGTTCCATCATATTAACTGGTGGAGGCATTTCATGAATCACATGGACTTTCCTGCTTATTTATCTGTAATCTGAGAAGTGTCGTTTGATTATCGCTATTTGAATTAGTAGTCCCCATTATCTGACATCTCTCCCTTGTTGTGCATTGGTTTTTCTGTACTTTCCCGTATTCGTGTTTACCTCTCGTACAGGGCATCTTGTTCACAACGCACTTCCTTCTCTCTGTCTGTGGAGCACAGTTCTGCGAGGGCACAGAGGCTGGGGAGGTGTCTGGGCTGTGGACCTGTGGAAGGGGTGAACGGACCCGAGACTGCGAGCCTTTCTTAAATCCACACGTTTTGTTCTTCTTCATACAGGAACCCCATTGGCTCCACTCACCCAGTTCGCACTCTGAAGCACCCTGACCTGGGGGGAAAACATGGCACAAAGACTAAGGTAGTGAGTGAATGGTTCACAGCTCCAACATCTCACATTTGTTTTGCAGCTTTCCTGCCTGCATTTTTACAGCTCAGTAGTTTTAGCACAGGATAATGACTTTAGGTAATTTCCACATCTGAAAGCAAGCCTTTTTTTTTTTTTTTGACAGATTCTTTCGACAGATTGAGACGGTTGCTATGAACCAGAAAATATCAGTATCCTGTGCCTCAACACAATAGCTAGTTTTTAAGATCCCGTTTATATTCTCTATGGATCAGCGGGGTCAAGTTAACAGCACGTGATGCCAAAAAGTCAATCCAGAGCTCCAGGTCTTTGCAGCACTGAGCCAAGATGCCTGGAGAGCTCCGAGTTTCACTGTTAATGGCGTCGTTTCTAACTTATGACAGAATCGTTTTCAACAGATAAAACCACAGAAGGGAAAGAGATTCTGTTATTTTTCTCAAGTATTCACTTCCCTTTTTCCAGGCCAGACAACTGAACATAGCTGGCTTCTCAGATGATGTATAGCATGTATACTACAGCAGGTAACTTTTGTAAGATGCCATGTTTATGTCTTGAAGCTGGCAAACAGTGGGAGGTCAAAGATCACTCACCGACACACTCCATGGTCTCGTTGGAGGTGCGCTGGCCTGGAGGGCAGCTTACATAACATCGCCCGCTGTGTGAATACAAGCCCTCCTTACATTTTGTGCAAAAATTGCGATTGAAACATGCTTCACAGTTGTCTATTTTACATTCTGAAAGACACAGGGGAGACAAAAAACACAGGGTCAAATGAAAGGATGTGAAAGTCATGTAGATTCTGGTGAAGTATGATTTCGTGCCACTGTGTTCAATTTTTTCTGTCTTGTTCAGGAAAAGTTGTGGATACACAGAAATCTCTAGTCTTTTAATGAAGATTTCATTGTATCTTGGCTCAAAAAAAGAGGAAATCATTCTCCAGAGAGAGGACAAGAATAACTTGAATTTTATTCCCTCTGAGAGATTAATTGGTGGTTAAACAACACGGGGTCTATTTAAGGGGAGTAACACTCTTCTCTTAAAAACACATGCACCACAGGCCTTGTTTTTTTGGAAGGAGGGTGTGAATGAGTACAGCCAGGAGTGTAACGCTTCACTTGGTTTCTCAAGAGTGGGCTTCTCCACACCTCAGACTCATTAAACTCCCTGACTCTCCAGTCAAACAAAGAACTTCTTGAAATTTTGGATAATTACAGACACAGAAGGATAAAAAACAGACACGTTAAAAGATTCCCAAAAAGCTTTGGTCTCATCATGAAAGGCACTTCCTTATTCGCGTCATTCACTCCATCTGAATTAACCTTCCTCGGATGAAAACAGAGGAGAAAGATGAAAATCTGTAAATTTCCATGTGCCAGTGTTTTTGTATGGGAAACTTATTGAGATCTAGACGCATCGTGTTCATGAGTGCTGAAGTCAAGAATGTCTACTCTGCAGCTGGTCTGATGCCAAGGTCAGAAATGATCTAACACTGAATCCCTCATTGGGATCTTAAAGTCCTTGCCTCCTGCTCCCAATTACTATTTTTAAGCCCCTGACAGCTAAATTTGACAGTACTGACGTTTGTAGCCCTATAATGTAAGACAAATGTTGCTAACAAGACATTCTGGGATGACATGTATAAAGTCAGATGATTGGATAATAACCCAGGTTAGCCACTGAGGGCCTCTGAAAGGAATTTGCTGAGGAAATTCAGCCCTTTCAGGACAGTGAAATAATGCTGCATTGAAATAACAAAAACACATGTGGTTGATTTATTGCATATGATCCAGTATTTTGATAGAATTGCAAGAATCTCATAAATAATTCTAATTGTGTCATTTGCACTGATGCAACAAACTTAACAGGGAAAATAAAATATGCTGTCAGTTTAAGAATAAGATACAGATTCTGTTGTGGACGTCTGAGTGTAAAGGCTGTAAAACACAGGCAACTCAGACAAAAAAAAAAAAAGCATAGTACCATCATTATAATGTGGCACATATAGCAAAAAATGACAGCTCCTGAGTTGTATATGCTTTGGGGTTGTGTAAATGTTACAGGAAACACAATTTATCACATCTGACAGACATTAGGAGATGTAGGAATCTGCAGTCAAGCAAAATATCTTGACAGATAAGTATAAGCTGCATTTTTCTTCCTCTAGCAGAAAATCACTACAGGCTGGTGGGCACTGTAGTTGCCCACCAAATATCTACATCTACTGCATGACTATCTTGAAGCAGTGAATGTAACAGTGTGTCATTAAACACAAGGTAACAAACTCAGCATTTAACAGTGCAAAGATTGATTAGAAATGATTTTTATACCCACACACATTCAAATATACCGACAGTATAGGATGCAGTAATGGCGTACCAGAATAAAATATGTGTAAAAGCGAAAGCATAACAAACATGGATTGTGGCCTGGCATGAACCCTGCACATGAGGGCCAAATAAAAAACACAGACATCCTCTCAAAAACAGACAAACAACAATGCATTAGAAATGTTTTTGTTGGGATTTTGTTGCAATCCTGTTTTCTGCCCACACATAAGGGGAAACAGACAACAGACTGAGGTGCTGGCACTCCCCAGCTAAAAGTACAGGACCCAGCTAAGTGAGTTTGGTAAGTACCGTGAGTGTGGCCACCCTTTCACCCACCCTTCAAATGAGCCAAACCTGCCCAATAACCATAAAGAAGACCTATTTTGCTGAATTTGCTAGCTATTTGCGTGCTCTCTTCCACAGGGACAGAACAGCAGACGGATTTCATGAAGTGGACACTCATTTACTTATTAGTGGCCAGTTGCATCTTGTTAGCGGGCATTCAGTAATAAGAGGGTAGTGTACTCATTCACTCACAAACATGAAAAATAGTAGCACACATTGGTTCAAAAAAGACGAGACAGCAGGGTATGGCAAATAGAGAACATTGATCCATTCATAAGGTGGGATCCCTATTTTCTGCATTAATATCTTAGATCATTGTTAAACACACAAAGCGTAGCAACACAAAGTGAAAATACACAAGACAAAAAACTAACAGGGTATCCCCCTGATTTTTACAGAGTGAGAGCGAGCTCTTGCCAACCGGTTAGCTCCAGCCTGCGTGTATTTGGAAGATTCCAGATGTGTATTTACAAATCTAACGTGCCCACTTACACATCCTGTTGATGTACCCCTGACACCTGCAGTGTCCCAAGGTAAAGAGTCTACAACACAAATCAGAACTCACGGGTGCATCTGTTGTTGCCTTCTGGGTTCCTCATCCCAAAGTATCCCATGGGGCAGGAGGCGAGGCACACGCCTATCTGACGGATGTCATTGCGCTCCAGGAAGATGAAGAGCTTGGGCTTACATTTAATGCAGCCGTTATACTCAGAGCATCGGTCACAGCCTTTGGGGCAAGATGGTGGCCCCTCAGTACTAACTGGAGAAACACAAGGTAAACAGAAAGAAAGTAACAGTAAGCAACAGAACAGCACAGTGTATCATTACAGAAAAAAACATAAACAGTTTGCAGCCAGATATGAATTTTAATGAGGAAATAAAAAGGGCATTTGTCAATATTCTGCGTATGAGAACAACATCAGGCAACTGTAATATTATGCTGGCATGTCCGCTGATCCAGCCATAAACCTGCCAGCACTTTATCACTCCAACAAGCAGGGCTTAATGCTTGCAGCTTAATCTAACCGGGGGCCAGGCCAAACATCTTTGTTTGAACAGTTACTCACTGTTTACTTCAAACTGCTTGCCGGAGATCCTTAACAGATTTTCATTTGGAGAACCCCGGGTAATTGGGGCTGACAGTCAAGCAAGAGCCAGTCAAAATCAGGCAACTCACATCACATAGAGCCTCCGCTGAGATCAGTCAGAAATGATCTTTGGCATTGGAAAAGTGCAGTAGTGACGGACATGACCAAGAGACGAATACCGAATGTGCAAGGCCAGTGTTTTTCTATGGTGGTACCAACCAGCAAGTATCCCCCTGTCCTAAGTCTGAAAATGCACTGCAGATGCATTTACACTTCACCTCCTTGTAATCCCAGGCTCAGACATTAATCCAATTCCTTCATCTTCCAAAAAAGCGAAGCCGCGGTGCACACAACCAGTAATCTGAATCATTTCTAGGAAAAGTGAGTCAAAGTGCACATCCTTGTTCTAGGAGTCATTCAGAGACAAAAACACAGTCGTTGGAGTTGATTTACAGTTCGGCACTGTAAATCATCAGCTCTAAATATACATACTCTCACACAGCCATCCATCTGCCGCCCTGCCTCCCAGAGATAACTTGGATGGTAAAAACGTTAAAAGGGTTCTCCCATGAACGGATCACAGCATGCCTGGATCGCGGTATCCTCAAATGCAATCATTACAGCCAGGTCTTATTGCTCGCTATCACTAATAATGATTAAAGTAATACAACGGCCCTGGGAAGTAAAGAGTGTGTGTGTCTGAGAATGTGGTGTTGTAAACTGTTTGTGACACATGGTGGATTGAAAAAAAAGAGACAGTTTGTGCTGCCTGGAGCATGAGGAGCAATATGTGCTACTCTCCTCTCTGATGGTTTCAGTTTGATCCCTGCATGACACTGAATTCATTCAGAGAGGGAACACAGAAAGCCCACGGGGGAAAAAAACAAGCACCACTGTCGTCAGCTCTTTGCCTGCCAAAGGGGGTGGTCGAAGAAAACACACAGTCTGATGATATTAAAGACGCGAAAGCTGTAAAACAGACGTGTAAACTGCAAACCTCTTCCATATCTGGAGGGGGTAGAACTTAAAATGACACGTGCTCATGTATACAGTGAGTGACCCAAATCCTTCTATCCTCATAAGAGTCAAACTTAAAGATTGTTATACCTATATATGTGAGTATGTAGGCCTATACTGTAAAAAATATCCTTTATCTGTGACACAAACAACAGTTCCTTCCTTCCTAGTATGTGTGATTTTAATAACACCACATCTGTTTCTGTGGCCAGTCATGGTATTATATGAATTCTGGTTCACAGAGGTTGGGGTGAGCTTGGCATTGGCTGAAAGCTCCTTGTGTGTAAAGGAAGAATTATTTCAAAGCTGACAGTAAGACCAGCATTGAGGCTCTGAGGCCAGAGATATACTGCGAGTCGGCCCGAGCACCATCTTTGGTTGCGTGAGGTCAGAAAAATGCTTACAACAACAGCGGCGGCACGGTCCAATTGAGAGCTTAGAACTGTCAGGTACTCCTTCCATTATGTGCCCACAGAGCCAGACACAAAAAGACCGATGGCTTTGAGGGTGAATACATCAAAACCCCCTCTATAAACAATCCTAATACCCATAAAAGTTTTACATAAACCGAGAGAGGCATAATCTTAAAAAGAGGAAGAAAGACGAGCCATTCAGGAGAAACACTGAACCTAACATAACCCGCCCAGGAAAAACAAATAAGAATGATGAGAAAATAAACAAAATGTTATCTTTGCTTTGCTTGTTAAATGTTTATAAGACATCCACCACTGTGACTCAGACCACAGTAACAAAAGGCAGCAGTGCTGAAGTGGAAGAAAAGCGAGATCAAAACAAACTGAGAGAGAGAGAGAGAACTCACCCCGTCTCTGCCTTCTCGCCTTGGAGAGCTTGAGAGCATCGCTATGACCCATGGAGCTGAGGAAGACCATTGCCAGCGCCACCAGTCCCAGCTGCATAGTCCCTGTTGCCTTCCCGGCCACGCAGGGTCCCCCCCTGCAACCAGATGGATCAGGTGGGGGGGCCCCCTTCCTCTGTGGGACAGGTGGATCCCTCTGCTGCTGGGACAGATGATCCCTCCTCTTTACTGTGGTGCTGCTCTCTTTCTCTGTCTGTCTCTCCCTTTCCCCCCCACCCCTCCTCTGTCTCTCTGTATCCTTCACTCTAGTGGCTGCTGCGTCCGCAAGTCTGTGTAGTGGAGGGTGATGCTGCGGTTGCAAGTCCAAACAAGCCCGAGGCACAACAAGCCATCACACTGGTGGCAGTACTGGCAAAGGGAGTAGACAGAGCAGGGCTGTAGGGGGGGTTGAGGGGTTGTGCAGAGGATGAAGAGGAGGAGAGAGTGGAGAGGAGAGTGTCGAACTTCTGGTGGTTCAACCCATGAAGCTTGGGGTGGGCTGGCAGGAAAGCAGGGAACCCGCTGTCAGTGGAGTGTTTGCTGTCAGTAAGAGCTTGAGCTCACAAGCGTGTGTCTTATTAAAGATGCTCTAAGGATGCACTAAAATAAGAGCTTGCAGACTGAGGAAAGACAAATACTGGTTCTGGACTATGTGTGGCAACACATCTGCTTGCACCAGGACCTGCTGAGGAAAAAAGGAGGCAGACAAGACAGAAAGATGGGGAACAGATTTAGGGAAAGGAAATGTTACGGGTACAGATAAACTAACATTAAAGGAATAGTTTGATATTTTTGTACACTTCTTTGCTATCTTGCTGAGAGTTAGATGAGAAGCACCTCTGTCATGGCCAAAACTGGATTAAGCTTCTGGGACCCCTACTGACCCACACTACACTTACCATGGCACTTTCACTATTATTCACCCATAAACAAAACAGTACTCTAGAGCTGAAATGATTAGGTGATCAATCGATTACTTGTTTGAGAGAACATAATTGGCAACAATTTTGATAACTGATTAATTGCTTAAGTAATTTTAAAGCAAAAGTGCAAAAAAAAAAGGTACCAGTGGTGCCAGTTTCTCAAATGTGAATATTGTTTTTGTAGTTTTTTATTGACTGTTGTCAGACGAAAAAAACGAAAACCAAAAAAGCAATTGGAATATGTTTACTACAGCTTCAGGGAATAATGATGGACATATTTTTTTAAACTATTCACTGACATTTTATAGACTAAACAATTAATTGATTAATAAAGAAAATAATTGTCAGAATTATTAACAATGAAAATAATTGGTGTTTGCAGTATTACAGTTCACCTACTACCAGGTTTTCTGTGTGTTAATGACTTTACACAGAAAAAAATGAAAGCAGTTTGATAAAACACAAGTTAAAAAAAAAAGGAGCAGAATATAAAGTAAAATAATTTAGGTCTAGATTTTGGCACAGGGTCCATCTACGAGTCTGGGGCCATGAGATGAGGATGGTGGAACCGTCATACTACTTTTTATTAGAACAAATTTCTAACTAATTAATCAAATTACTGCATGAAGATAAAAATTAAATGGCTGCCAGCACCTCAAAGCTCACTAATTAACATGTTGTTTAATCCCTACTAAACTGAGGTGTTAGAATGACAAGTAACTCCCAACCAAGAAATAGTCCTGTGTATAATCCTTTGTAAAATTGCAACTAGTAGTTTTTACCTTTTGGTTTTTGCATGAATTTACCTTCAAAGGTGTCGGTGGACGAGTTCTGCTTGACTGCGCCAGGCTTTTCCCCCCTGTTTTCAGTCTTTATACAAACTACACAGATACGAGGGAGGTATGGATCTGCTCCTCTCATCATCATCAAGGAAGCAAATAACTGCGTTTCCCAAAATGTAGAACTTTTCCTTTGATATGTTTTTCAGGAGGTAATAGAATAACATCCATGTGCTATCAATGAATTAACATACTCAAACCAGCCCCATCAAATTCTAGTCTATTGTAACTAGGCTATATTTGCTTGGCCTATATGGCAGTCATTCAAGTATAATACATAATTTTTCACCTTAACATCAGAAATATCTGTAATCTGAAGAGCTATAAACTCATGAGTGGTTCATTCAAATAGTCAGTCATGGAACAAGGAAACTAAAAACCACAAACACTTTTGGGTCATGGCATTTCAAGCTGTATTTGGACTTGGATGATGAATTGTCTATCCTTTTTAAAATACAGTGCAGTCAACTCTCCCTGGGAAACGCAATGCACACTTGGACTGAGGGCCTTTGTCATATTTGGTGCTGAGATCTTTTTTAGATAGTGTCATACGCTGCCTGTATTTACAGCTCTTGTGTGAAGAGGATACACAGAACATGTTAGGATCAGAGCAATGGGAGGTCCTCCCTCGCAGCTCAATAAAGAAAAATAGGACCATATTTGGCCGTTGAGTCGGTTGTGGCTCTGAATCACACTAAGGACAATGCCATTTGGTGCGTCTAAACATTCCAGCAGGCAACATTACATTCTTTGTTAAAGTATAAATCAAAAGAGACAAAACAATATCAGAGTTACAAAATGCTTGGCGCCAGGAACGAAACACAATCTTTAAAATAATAAAAAATTACATCAATTTTGCTTTTTTTCCCCTAACTTCTGCAAATGGGTATTAAAAAAAAATCCAGATAGATTTCCAGGAATGATGATAACTAGAAGCTTGTCTTGAGAGAAGCAACATTTATACCCTATTTGAGGATGGAAATTGAGGAAAGTATAGTATATAAGTATATAAATGTCCCATTCTTTTGAAACAATATATTTTAAATGAGCTAAATGAAGTTTAGTAGAGCCATTGGTAAATGGGAGTGTCCGTTGTAGTCTGTTGGCGTGGAATGAGTCAGGAAAATGATACAAACGCACATACATGCACACAACCATGTAGGATTTGTCCACCCTGAAGACTAACGTTTAAAAAAAGGAAGGTCATTTTTTTCATTTGTCAGCAATTTCATAACATTAACTTGAACTTTGTTAAATTACACTGAGGTCCTAACAGAGGAGAGGGGTACTTGTAGCCTCTCCTAATTGGGAAACACTTCAGACTCACTTCCCCACCAGTATGTTTATTTACTTCTTAACACTTAATGACTCACAATGTCACTGACACCTCTCAGCTAAAGTCGTATTTACGGGAAAGAGCCAAAAGAGTGGCGCAGCCAGTATTCAGCAGCACCTGTTTGTTACTTGAGAGAGTGATGACTGGAGAATGGGACATGTTAAGTCTCTGGATCTGTCAGAACACAACCTTTCCAGCTCTGAGTAACTCAAGACATGTGCCAGAGATTCTTTCATAACCCAGCACTCCCACGACTGTGCAACCTGCCAAAAAGCCCACCTCAGCCCATCCATATCTGCTCTCACACGCCGTGGAGATAAGAGTCAGGATCAGGCTGTTAACTCATGGAGAAAACTGACTGTTGTACTTTTAGTCCATCTACATTGCAAGGCACTTTTTCTTTTCTTTTTTTTTTTTTTTTAATTTAAAACATGCCATTTCTCAAACACTCATCTCATCAGGCAACTGTGGCACCTGTATGTTTTGAAAACTCTCTGTCTGTGCTCCCTCATCCATTTAACTGTGTGCCTTTCCTCACCATCAGCCACATTCACCTGAGCCCAATGAAACTAAGCCCCGCTCATCAAATAGTAAGGAGATTAAATTGCCTCCTTTGTAAGTCTTAAGTTTGATCCATCAATTATTCAAGCACTGAAAGGGAGCTCCCACACTGGGAATTTATTGAACTCTAGAAGGTGCCAGAACTCTGAGGTCAGAGTTACAAATACAACCTGTCAATGAACTTTCTGCCTGTGGGATCAACATGTATACCTTTTGCCGAAATGCCTCAGTTGCACACAAACTTACGGAGAGGGTTATGGGAGGAAGGTAATAGTGGTATTTGCAACGTACAACAAGTCTGGGGCACAGATGGCACATATAGGTTAAAAAAAGGAGTTGTTAGTTTTTAAGTCATGATGTTTTTGGGGGAATTACCAAAATACCGGAGTCAATATTTTCCTGTTCCGTGGCCCCACACTAACCTCAAAACCTTCGCTTTTAAAGTGAAATTATTTTTTAGTGGACACCAAGAGCAGAATTAGCAGTAAACTCCGCTTTTTAAATGAGCACATTTTGCTCCCGAAATTGGGCCGCTGGTGTGTGCAGAGAACAAAGCGATGCGAATTTGTGGGTGATTTCACCCAGTCATAGTGCACATTCATGTTCAATTTACTTTGATATTTGTAAAACCCCTGATTTGTACATCCAAGCCATAAGCTCTGTTGGTGCTAGCCAATCTAGACCACAATGAAAAACAGAAAGAAACGAAGAACATTAAGAGATGATGTAACAGGAAAAAAAAAGGAAATAGGGAAATGGGGTGTTGACTGAGGCTATCATAAGAAAAATACAGCCAGAGTCATCATCATCCTTATGCACGCACCCATGCTCTCAACACCTATTAATCTAAATCTGTAGATGATAAGTGGCCCTTCCACCTCTGCTAGCTCCACTGAGTGTGGAGAGACACCTGGCTGCACCCCCAGCACCCCCCAGAAGCCTCAATCATTTTAGTAATCACTTCCTCTGCTGTTAAAGAGTCGAGGGAGTGAGGTCAAATGTGCAGCAGCTGAAACATACTCAACACACAGAACAGAGAAGCAGCAGCACTGACCGCATCCTCCAGTCAAACCACCACCAGAATCTCTCTTTTTAAGTTGCCATGTAGCACTGAAGCCTTGCACAGCTCCAGCAGTCAGAGGGTTGATCCTGTACAGCTCGGTTGAGCACAGATCAGCTTTGCCTCGAGGCTCGCACACCATAGTGGATTACAGCTGTTTGCACTGCGCTGCTCTTCAGGGAGAAGGAAAATCAAGTGCAGATCCCCCACCTGTCCCCAGTCCAGCAACTCTGCTGTCACATCACTGTCCTGTTGTTTTTCTAAATCCCTCCCTGCATGCCCCTTCACTTTGAAGCTGGGGAGGCTGACATTTTATGCAGCTCCAGAGGATGACAAGGAGCGAGTGTAATGTGTGTGCATGTGTGTGTGTGTGTGTGTGTGTGTGTGTGTGTGTGTGTGTTGTAGAATGTAATCCTAGGGAGTGAAAAAGCAGTGTGTAAACTCTACCCCAGTCTAAATTCAGTTTAGCCAGTATAAAGAACTGTCAAAATATGATTCAGCCAAAATGAATTCTCAGTGTGTTACGCTCATTTGGTTAAATATTGGGCAAGTTTTTAAAATGTATTTCAGGACAAAGTTACCCTCATCATGATGGTTAAAAATGGGGCAGTCAGAGTTAGTCTAAAATTCAAATGTTTCAAAGTTTAAATAGATTGCAAATAAAATGAATAACTATCGTCCCAATACAAATATAATAATAATATATAATAATATATAATAAAAAACAAAGTACAATAATAATAATAATGATAATAATGAAAATAATAATAATAACAATAACAATACTAATAATGGAGATATTACCATATCAAAATTCGTATTTATTTAGGGCACAATTAAATCAGTTTGACTTAGTCGAATTTACTGATCCTAACAATAACGTTCAACCCCTATTCATAAGAATAGTACATCAGTTTATCCAAAATCATACAATTTAAGAAAAAAATCAACCCACCTGTACATCTGGGTCTCCGAATAATGCTGTTCATTGAGCGGTCGGGGCTCAATTTCCTTTTTTATAAGGGAAAATCCGTTACTTGTTTGGTCACAAAAAAACTCCTCCTACAGGATACCCCCATGCAACTTTTCTCTGTCATCATTTAAAAAGACATATGATTTCATCTCTTTCACATCTGTCACTGTACCGAGGCAACTCCCTAGCAGACTGTGGAGAGGATGCACAAGACAAGAACTATGCAATGGATTGGCAAAAAAATGTCCAATAAAAGATTATATGCATGAAAAAGTATTTATATATATCCCGATGAAATAAGTCAGTGTGACTTTTTCTCGTCTCCTTTAGTGAGGAAGCGTGTTTGCACTGAAGCTCCTGCGAGTTGCGCTTTTTAAATCCACTTTGGAGCGTCGAACTGCATCCAACTCAGGCAAGTAGAGTCACAAAGCCGTGATATTTGCATCCAAACCCCAGAACTGCCAGCGGGCATTACAGGCCCCACCCCTCAAATTCTCACTGAGAGATGAAAAACCTGCGCTGGACTTGAGTAAGTATTGCTGTTAAACAACTAATATGGTTTGCAAATTCACATTTAATCCCTCATTTCATGGGATTTAATAAATATTGTTCTTTGTCCAGTGGGCCTTCATCCTGGAGAGAAAACTTTACTATAACACAAACAGAACATAAAGTAAAACCACTCCAAATAGACACTTTAAAATGTCAATGTTTCATGCCAGACTTTAAGACAAACACAGCTGCCTCCTAATGACCCGTAGCACCTGTCCGTGACTGTGTGTGGGCAGGCACAAGTTCCACACTTCTCTTTTAATAAAAAAGCTAAACAGCGTCTGAAAATACAGAGCTGTATTTAATTAATTTAATAAGGCAAATCTAAAACTGTTTAAGTAATTCCTAGAAAGAGCATGGCATGATAGACTTTTAAATATGAGAATGCATAAATCCCAATAATGTTATAAAGCACAGGTGAAAACAGACAGAAGATGATGGGATGTGTACAAACTCACATATTTTGATTACTGGTATTTCAGGCACAGACAATTGGTTTTGCAATCTCCTCTGGCCTTTTAACATTAATTTTGGAACCAATTTCATTAATATATATCATCGGATATGTTGTATTTAAACTTTAGGCTTTATATAACTGTAGTTTTCTGTCACCATAACTGCATAACTTTGATTCACACATGTAAAGAAGATCATATGGATATCATGCAATATATATATTGATGGTATTGATGATAATTTAGTTCCATTTCTCCAAAAAAAATGACACTGAAATAATCTTTAAAAAAAAAAAAAAAAGAAAGACAGAAAAGAAAAAATACAATGTTCATGTTAACACATAATTAATATACGTCTGCACATACAGTAAGTATGAAATATCAGAGCAGCCACCATTTCCTTGTTATCCAACAGGGGGCCATAAACAACAATTCTTGGAGATCATACAGACCAGCATTCCTTGTTTTGAGACTGTGACATTTATCAACAGTGTTACGATGAGAAGGACTACTGGATAAACACCAGCCCCATTCAGCTACACTTATCCCGCTGAAGGATTTATCATGAGAATTAAGTTACAGTGCAGCATGTTTGTTTTTTTGTCCATTCGCCAAGAAATAAACAGAGCCAGAAGCCTGAAAACAACACATCATCACTTCATCTTTATGACGGCTTGCGATGTAGTTTGACGTCTGCCATGAAAGACAAACAGAGATGATACTGTGTCTTAAATGTAAACTGACTAAGTGGAGCATGCAGGCAGTTTCAGTCAGTTTGAGTTTCATGTATCGTTTATTTGCGATACATAAAGGAGGTAAAACTGCAAGATATACCTGGCTAAATTATTCTACCAGCTAACTGGCAGATTCTGACCTATAGATATTTACCTGCAGGTGGTGCAACTCACAGAGGTGTTGACAAATTTTTAAAGTAATGAATGCAGAAACTCCACTAGGAGCAAGAGGAGCAATCTCACGCTACATAATGTGTTATGCTGTTATTTTACATTAAGATGGTAAATGACAAGTAGCTCTTCTGAACTGGCCTGCTGCACTTCTTCTTAAAGCATTTTTGAGTCACTTTGACACGCCGTTAAGTCATGAGGACATCGACTGCCTGCCAAGAGCCAGCCCAGGGGAGCTCTAAAACAGAGCCAGACAGTCTTTTTGTATCAGATGCTTATGCATGCAAATATTGCAAAGTCGACTTTATTAAGGTCATAATTTCTGTCAAAACCTAAAAGCCAAGGGTAGTTATGGGCAGTGTAATGCCTCCAGGATAGACTGCAGAGCAGCCAGTTTAAAGAGAGACCTGGGGATTAATGATGACTAATGATAGGTTTATGACTCCAACATTGTGACTGTGCAGAACAGTGAGAATGTCAGAAAAAGATATACAGAGTTCTTCGTATCCATCATCCAAAAAATGAAAATAATACCACTGTCCCACAAAAAAAAAATATAAATCACAAAGAACTGATTTTAAAACCATATAATACAGTGCAATCAGTCATCATTCAAGCTATGCATCATACGATTTTTCAACTACACAAAATACAGTCTTGAGCATGTACATGACAGGTCTGAATTTCCCTTCTCTGCCTACATATGGGAAAAACAAATCTCCAGCGGGATCAGACAAGATCCTTCTTCATCCTGTCTTTCTCAAATACAAAAGGGGGAAAGATAATGGTGCCATATTTCATACATAAAACATGTTAATTTGCCTCTGACACACTGATAATCTTGAGAGGATATTCTCTCAATCAGAGGACGTGTTCCCCACTGAATCACTCTGGATGTCAGTGAGGTCTTTCATCGTAGTCATTTTCACTTTCATTGAACATCACTTTAGCTCCATTTTTACTGTTTTCTGCGAGGGACAAATAGCTTCATGTCGGATCCTGTTACGGACTCCAGTTACAACTATATAAAGCTATTTTAAGGGGTATAGATATATTTGGGGGTAAAATTAACTGAGAAGACAATACAAATTATTATAACCCTACTGGCCCTGCTTGAATGTTGTATAAGGAAAACCCAATTCAACCAAGTTTTTTGTTTTGTTTTGTAGTAGAAGGTCACTTCATTCATACTCCATACAAATGATTTCAGACATGGAAATTCTTGCAGGATTTATCATAAGTGTATGGTTTAGTTGAACAAGGTTTTTACACATTTTGTGTGTGTGCCATACTGTTCTGCAACATATAACAAAACTTCCCATCCAACGGCTCTTTACGGCATTCAGTTCTCTCCTAATTCCTGACAAAACCGCAGCTGCGGCTTGCTCCAAAGTCAGTTATCTCTCCAGTCATCTGCGCAGAAATCCTCATGACCCCGGGCTATTGTGTCCAGAGTTCACACAAACTGTATATCAGTTACCATACACCATACCATTACACAGTGCTTAAATGGCCTATCATAAGATGGTTAGGATAAGATTTTTTTTTTTCTATTTGGAAGAAACTATTTGAACAAGGTTTTGATCATGATGGAATTAAAGTATGTCAGCATAATTTGAGCAAATATGCACCCATACTGGCAGGAAAAACAAGAAAAAAAAACTGATTGGCAGCGAACCCTAAAATATGCGGGAAGTACTGTATGTACTTTCCAGTGCATTATCAAAGCAGAGCCTTTCATCACCATTTCATCCTTTTGGCAGCTTAAAATCTAAATCAAATGTGGTGCATTATTACATAGAACAACCAGTAACCACTGTCACCGACTGCCATAATTCATCAAAATGTCTGGATAAAATTAAAATCTCACATGGGAGTAGTGTTTTCTATTTTTAAAGCATAAACCCAAGTAGCCACAATTTCGGCTGGAATTTTTTACCGGTGTGGCTGTTGGCAAATGATATTTGTTGTAGATGGAGTGAAAAGGATGGGCCCAGACACACAGCCCCCCCTCCCCCCCCTCACCATTAAGCTTCATCACTCCACTTCAATCTAAATCTTCTATCTCATAATAAAATCCAAAATTATTATCCGCAAACAGTGAGCCTCAGACTACAGCCTGAGGTTAATGTGATGGTGAATGTCTAACTTGGTGCTCAGTGAACTGATTTAATTACCAGTGAGTCGGTCACTGAGCAGATGTTCGTCACAGCTGGCTATTCTTTGCAATACAAAAAAGCACTAAAGTGTAAGAGCTTCAAGTCATAACTGACTAATTCGATTAACCCAATTGATCACATAGTGATTTTATCCCTGAAGTGGTTGTAAATAGCCTGAGATCAGTTTTATCACTAAAGGGCTATAAAGAGACTGAGAGGACAATAATGGGATTCAAAACAGAAGTATACAGCTTGACAAAAGAAAAACAAGTGTTTGGAGCTTAGTCTGTGTCTCCAGGCTAACATCGCCACTTTATTGGACTGTCAGAAATACTAAAAAATCGCAGGGTACAGAACTTACTGTGTTTGACAAACAGCAGAAGACAGAAAACTTTGATTATGGAATTTCAAAATAAGAGGGATAATTGCTGTACTGCAACCCTAGTGTAACTCAATGAGTAAACAACAGGAGATATCCTGAACGGTTGCCTGTTGTTTATTGTATCACCAGTCTTCTTGTCTACCCTGTCCTGGTGAATGACAGACACAATAATCCACCCTGGGCGAACACACACTATTTCTGCCACAGTGTTGACAGATGGATGGTTACATGTTGTAACCCCAGATCTATGAACCCAGCTGGAGAGCGCTAACAGGACTGTAAAGATTGGCCATTCATCTTCCGGGATGTTGAGTTCAACTGAAGAAGTGCACGTCTACAGAATGATACGTGTACAATGCATGCATTCAGGTAGCATACATGTAGATGTTATGTCTATGCTGTGCTATAATTACAGATTCATGATTTTGGGGTCAAAAGCATAAATCTATGATATAAAATATAACATTATCACTATCCGGTTTACAGATGTCAGCTCATCCTGCCTCATCTGTATTCTCCTCACCACCTGAGGAGGACTATTTGTGGTTGAAGCATTTAATAGAATAAAAGAAGAATTTGGAACAAGATGTCAGCGTTCGTCTTGTTGTGCAGATCGTTGTTAACCAGCACCTGCAAAGAATCAGTGGATGTGCATGTGCCTCCTGATGTTTGCCCTTTCTGAAGAACTCAGAAATAGCCAGTGCAGAGAGTTCACCTGTTGCTGCTCTTATCCTCTTGTATTACTCCATAATTCATACCGGAGAAAACATCCACTTGCTTGTGTGATTTATTTTCACCGTTCTTTTACACTTTTACACAGCAGAAAAATAGCAGAAAGCTTCCAACCCATCAATGCAATATCAATATTCACATACGGCACATATGAAACAAGTATCTTGGGTAAGGATGAAGAAACATCCCTCAAGAATTCATGGCTCACAGGTATATGAAAGAAAGAAAGAAAGAAAGAAAGAAAGAAAGAAAGAAAGAAAGAAAGAAAGAAAGAAAGAAAGAAAGAAAGAAAGAAGCTTTAAATTTGAGCATTCTCAGAATTGGTGTTAGTGGTTATAGGGTAGTGATGGTGTGATTGACTCAGTGGTTGACTGCATCATTTGTTTGGAGAGCAAATGTTTAATGTTAATGTTCCTGTATCATTAAACTGATGACTACTTCAGTCATATTTTAAAAATGTATAAATAATTGTGCCTCGTATTTGTAAAATGTAGTATTTTGTGTATGGTTAGGGCTTAAGTTACAAAAATAATCCTGCATTTGAACCAAGGTCTTTACTGTGACTGCGTTACTTCAGAAACCCTATCAAAGGCGTGTTTACTAAAGAAGGGAACTCTTCCATTTTTGGACCTGCAATACATTTACAGCCATCTGAGCAGTCATAAACATCATGTGCACAGCAATTTATCACACCAATTTACTCAGCATCAACATTATGATTGAGAACACTTAAATAAAAGCCATCCTGTCAACTGAATAAAAGATGTATGTGTAGCTCAAATGTTATGGGAAGCTTTTTCTTTGAAACTCTTCCCACTACTTGAAAATAAAGATTGATCACATTTGAAACAACGTGCCAGAGAGTTAGCTGCTGCCAACATGTGTTTGCCATATTGGTCCTCAAATGAACAACCGGAATATCACCTTATTTTTATACACGCGAGGCATGTGGTTCTTTTGAAGGGATGTGCGATGCCAATCACCCCTTGCTCTTTACAAGATAGCATACTGTACATACCTAAATCAATCTTCAGTGAGGAGATGTCAGAACCACAGGGTGCAATTTTATATAAGAGAAGAGCAGATTCTGTCACATCTCTTGTGACCATTTTAACACAAAATGGCTCATTGTTAGCAGTCAAAATGTAAAAGATATTTTTCTTTATTCAGAAAAAAAAAACTCGGAAGTCTAGGAAGTATCCCCTTATTTAAGAATAGAATTTTATTCATTTATTTTAAATTCCCCTTTGGAATGTCTTCTGGGATGACATATAAACATTTTTTGTTATTCTCAGACAATTTGAACCAGGTGAGCTACATGTTCTAAGATTTCAACTGAAAGGGGGAAAAAAAACCCCCAAACCAAACAAATTTAATTTACTCACTACAAAGGATTCTAAATACTCATCTGCAATTTGATCTTGGGCCGTATGATTTGAATTACGCTAAAGATAAGTTTTATTTTCATGGTATTAGCCAGTGTTAGCTCAGACCAGGTGAAAGACAGTCTCATGTCATGAAGATTTGAGGCATAGCATCACTGAGCCAGAGAGTGAAAGAGGCCTGCAAATGTATGAGGCAAAAAGCTTGACTACAGCAGATGTTTGAAAGCTCCAGATGTGAAACTCAGACATCATAGGTATCCTTAAAGTGTCCTTGTTCATATACTGTAGTTGCTGAGAAATTTATAGGCTTTAAGTTATAGAACATTTTCAGAATATCCAGCCTTTCTGTCAGAAACAGCCAATGTATTTGCATTGTGTAAGCACTTCTCTATTTTCCATTGTTACCAGTGGAGTTTTCTCATCCTGGGTAGGATTCACACTGCGTACCTGTGCACAGATGATTCACAGAAAACAATCAATGAATGTGCTTGACGTGAAGCGTATAAGATAAAAGCATGTGATCATGTAATCCAGGAGACAACATTTGATCTTCTGTATAATATCATCGGCGGACTTTCTGTTTAAAGAGTAACTTAACACCAGG
Source organism: Seriola dumerili (assembly GCF_002260705.1). Classification (NCBI taxonomy): domain Eukaryota; kingdom Metazoa; phylum Chordata; class Actinopteri; order Carangiformes; family Carangidae; genus Seriola; species Seriola dumerili. The sequence goes on along the minus strand of NW_019174788.1, from coordinate 1,311,682 downwards.
ATAAAAAGCTGTGGTTCATTATCCTTTCCGAAAGTGTAAAGTCTCTGTTACCTCTCGCAGCACAGCAACACTGATGGATAGGGTTGGGTGTGGTCAGAAGTGTGCTCTTTTGCATCCGTAAACACACCTATCAGTGATGTCACGGTGTACTGACCACACCCTGGAGAGAGTTCTGTATCGCTGCAGCAAGGTAAGAAGTTTAACCATTGAAGGTCAGCAAGAACAAGATACTGAAGGTGCTTCAAGTTACTCTTTAAGGTGTGTTTGCTGCCCCCAGTGGTCAATACAAGTGTCCCTTTAAACAAAGCACACTTGCAGTAACCACTTGTGTCACTAAATGAGACAGGACCGAAGAATTAGGGATTTTCTTTGCAGTTCCCTTCACCTTGGTGGAGCTTTATGGGGACTTTGAGCTCATTGTTTTGGTTTTTACAGCTCACAGCTTTACTCACTCTCACCACTCTCATCAGGGTCGTGTCCAGACGCAGAAGGCAGCAGTTTTCAGTGGAAAAGCTCTTATAACTTTACACCGAACAACGAAAATTCTGTCACGTGTACCTTTTCTCAAATCGATTAACCAGTCCTCTAGTTGTATTTATAATAGGGAAATATAATAAAAAGCAGTGTAAGGTACCACTGTTGGGTGTACCTTCATTTGACTGACACCAAAAGCCAAAGCCAAGGCAAAGGTATTTTAAGGTGAGCATGGTCACGGAGGTCAATGCCATAAACCTGCAGTTGTGCTCTGGCAGGTGCACAGGAAGATGATCTATATTAGCCAGTGGAACATAAAACAATAGCTCTTAGGGATTTTATGCAAAATTGATGAAGGCACAGCTAATCGCTGGTTAACATTTACTCCATTGATCATAAAAAGAAACATGTGAACAGACAAGTTGGCTGCTGGCTGTTGCCGAGATTCCAGACAGTCTCATATCACTAAATCTTGTTTTCATTTTCATACCCTCCAGTAACCATCTTGAGACTGCTCCTCCGAGGCACTCTTTAATGAATATGTTTATTTTATTTTATACCTTCCCTGTATTTCTCTGACGCTATAAAGGTAAATGTATGATATCGAGTTTGCATCTATCTGACATGATCAAGAGGGAAATGATATAAACTCTTGGCCTTTTTGTCAAACTCGCTGTATGGTATTAGCAAATGACTTAATCCCAGACTGCTGATAAAATAAATGACCCATGTCAATGCCAGATTCTTAAAACAGTGGCATCAGTTCTGTCTGATCCACAAAATAAATATGATATGTGGCCTGCAAGTGACAGAGGAGTGTTTCAACTGAAAAGAGATGCCAACATTTAGACAGATTTTACACTGCAGTTCTATATAACCATAAAACAAATATGTAAGATGAAACGTGAGCCTGTAATAGCCATATTGGATGGAGTTTTAATATCTGTGCAGTGTCTGGTGCAATCTCCCTCCATGTTTAGTTTTGATTGATTTTACAGAGTATCAAAGTGGGAATGCTAACATCTGTTATGGCTGTCAGAAAGAAGACTGATTCGATCCAATAATCTTTAGATAGATGTTGTTTCGATTTGGTTGCAGACAGAACCAGAAATTGGTTTTCTCCTTATCGGTGCTGTTAAAAAAATGTGCCACAGCTCGATATAAAGATCAACAAGGAATTAAAGGGTGGAAATGGTAATTGTCTGTATTGGATAATTCATTTAATGTTTTTGGATTTGAAGCAGTTTATGACGTTAATGACCAGACGAGCTCGCAAGTTTTTCTAGTCAATGTCAATTCTGATTGTATTTTCCTGTGCCACTAGAACATTTAATTCAATTATTATGACATCTTTGTTTTGCAAGTGTATGGTTGAAGAATATAAAATATACAAAATAGATATGAACTGGCAAAAGTAATGTGTGGCTCTCCACTGCTGTGACAATCTGCTGTGACAGCAGATTTGATTGACAAAAGTTGTGTCATTTTATATTTAAAGTTGTAATATTTTTTTGAATTGGTGACATTAGCAGCACAGTGAATTTTTAATTATAGTAAAAAATATACATATATGATACCACCCAATGTTCATTTTCAGGCTACTGATACCTTGAAAAACCTTAATTAATGCTATTGCCTAAATAATGCTAATGATCCACTAAAAATAGTAAAAATTTAAAAATACTGAACTAAGACAAAAATATACACAAGAATATAACAAACATTTAGATGATCATACATGACAATTCCAAAAAAAGACAAATTTGCAGTTTTCACTTTCATTTTACCACAAATCACGATAATCACAATAACAACATATTTTGTTTCAATAACCACTTTCATAACTCACAGAACAAAAAATTGTATCACAGAAAATGTTACAAATAATGGTTTTTTTCCCAGACAGGCCACTGGCATATCCAGTAGTCTGTCAGTTGTAGAGAATTGTTGGACACAGGTCATGCCAAACACTATTGTTTCTTGATGTACCACAAATGGTGTGTTCTGACAAAATTTATCCTCCGGTTAGATATTCCCAATATTTTATCCAGATAAAACTAAATTATATTGGCTGATTTCACACACACATGGATAAAGTCTAGTCTGAGTGATGGCTCCTGAGAATACGAGCCCTGCAGCTGAGAGAGATTTTTAATGAGAAAGTATATTATTTTTCTTTCTGTCAAATAAGAATCCAGATGCTGTGCAGAAAGCAGCATCACAGTTTCATTTATTAAAATGTAAATAATCATTATGTTTGATTCAACCTGCATTTTTTGAGTGGTGCATTAAAAACAGAGACTCTCAATGAGGCACTGAAGATAATACAGTTATGTATCAGCCTTGCTCAGGCTTTATTGAATTTTTACTCCACTTTTCTGCTACTGCTCTTTCTCTCTGTTGGTCTCCCTCATCCCCTTTCCCTCCATGATGCATGGATTACACAGCCCCAGTCATGCTTCTTGTCTCTGACTGATATTGTTTATGTTTCACTCGAGCGTGATCCCCTCCCAGATATGTTCTGGAACTGTCCAGGGTGTTAATCACAAGTAACGTCGTCCATGGTGTAAAGGAGCCTGGCATCATTTCAGTCTTCCCCAAATGTCTCTATAAGGCTCGTGTGTTTTTCTCATCCAAAGGCTAATGAGTTCATTAACACTTGAAACTGAGAGGGGGCCCTTAGAGTGTCTAAACTTACTAGACAGAAGACTTTATGCAAGGTATGTAACACTGGCAACAGCCACTATAACATAACTGTATTTTTCTACAATTTTAGCCATAAAAAAGTATGACTTTCCAGTACCATTTTTATGTACACTTTTCATTCAGATTTCTTAATAATGTTGAGAAGAAATTAAGTGACTTTTTCAAGTTTTCTTTCAAAAATATTTGTTTGTTAGTTTTGCTTATATATATATATATATATATATATATATATACTGTAATGTTAATATATTACAGTTGTATGATTTCTTTCTGAACTTCATCTATTATTGCCACAATTTAAAAAATTGTCCCAAAGCATGTGCCCATTAAAAGATCACTTGAATTTAGACATCTATGATCACACTCACATTCAAAGAAGCGGATTAACTAAGTAATACATTACAGTAAAAAACAATTTATTAAATATGCAAACACTGGTGCATCCATTGCTCTGTTTTTCTCCTCTTAAAATAAATTTGAAATAAATGGATAAGTTGTGCTTCAGGGCACTGCTTTCCCTCTTCAGTTCTACCAGTTCCAGAGATAGATCCATCATCACAGATGCATGTCATTGCAGACAAGCTCTGGTCAAACCGAATGAAATTAATGTCATATTCTAGTCAAGATTCCCATCCTCTCTCAAGTACCACATGTGTACCCCTTAATTATAGGACAATATGCATACAATTAGCAACTAGAATATTTCCATTTGATATAACCATAAAACACATGACAGTTTGTGTTTGAATATTTCAACCAAAATAAGCAACACATTTCAATTACACATTGGAACAAGCAGATGCATAACATATTTGATTTTTAACATAAAATGATAAAAATGTTTTTGTTTTGTTTTTTTTTGTGTGTGTTGTGATGTGAAGGTGAACAATGTAGCAAGTTCATAAAGTCTTGGTCAAGCTGTACTGTACTGTGTATCACTGCCGTGCCACTCTTCAAAGAACACTTTTGGCCAGTAGTTCTGACATTTAACCAGAAACAATCATCCAAATAAATAATCTTAGCTTCAGTGTTTGGAGCTGGATAATTGGCTGATACAGTTAGTCAGCTGAAAGACATGAGCAGCTGAGAGATTTGTGTAGAACTGTTTTACACTATCGCATGACTAGCAACCGACAAGAAAACAACCAAAGTAAAAAGTTTTAAAATCTCTAATGGCATGGCCTGATGATGTCAGCACAAAGACACTGGATTGCCTTGCGTGACTTTACAAAATTGCCGTCAGTTATGTAACCACCACCCCTGCGTTAGCTGGAACGACAACCAGAAGCCACAGGTCTGATGCGCACCAAGGTTCTGTGATCCATGCCTGGAAACCTGCTCTCATTAGGGTTGAACTATGATTTGGGAACATTGAGGAGCGCTGTGGGAAATGTGGGGAGACCCCTACGCATTGTACAGGCAACAGAACGGCTAACTTGATCAGCAGAGACACGGAGCTTGAAAGAAACTCTTATAAAATCAGTTGTTTTGTACAGAGTCTTTTCCAACAATTACATCAAGAGAATTAAGATGTAGCAGTGTTTCCTTTATAAATTCATCTGAATCAGAAAGGTGGCAACGTTTTGAATCAGGCTACATTACAGTGATTATACTTGATTCAATAAAAGACAAAAATCAAGCAGTCAGCCGTATGCAAAGACTAATCATCACATTCCACCAGAAATCTGTGAGGTATTTGCAGCAAAGAGGGCACGGCCATTTTTACCATTTTAATGCATTTGCTGGATGTTAACTAGTCACAGTCTGGACATGTTCAGATTTTATATGACACTTTTGTTGCATGTGAAAATTAGCTGTGCTATTTAGCAGCCATTACTGCAGTTTATTGCCCACAAGATAAATCACAGCAGCATGCATTTGTTCGAAGTCAGCTGTGGTACATGTCTTGCACATTTCCAGCCATCATCAAATTGTAAAAACCGTTGACACTCAATAACTCTTTCATAAAAGAGCATCCAGATGGAACAAATGCATCTGCAGCTATTTAAAAGCTTCAACTTGTCACATATTGTCAGTATCTCTGTTGCGATCAAAAAGGTCCAACAGCACCTGCATGTGCTGAGAAAGCATGTGATGTACCCTTAAATGCATTTAGATTGTATAAGACAGTACAGGTGGTGGAAGAACTCAATCTGACTTTACTCAAGAGAATTACGGCTACCATCTCCCAACTCGGCTCATCCATCCTCATGTGACCTCCTTTCCTAGAACGACCTGTTTGTATAGACATATTGGGAATCCTCCCACATTTTGTTTTAATCCCATTTCAAAATAAGGAACTGGAGAGAGAGCAGCATCATTATAGAAAATCACTTGTGTCAGCGGCCTTGAGCTCATTTAAGCTTTGGCAGGGAACACTGTTGGTGTTCCCCGCTGGAGTGGAAGCTTATAGTTATCTTTGAATCAGAAATATTTCATCGTAATGCACGTCTTCGAGTTCCCCTTTCAGTACCAGTTATTGCGATTGATCCTGCCAATTCTGACTTCCACAATTTACAACAGCATCTAGATATTAATAGCTAATTGTAAAATAATTGTATTTCTTGATTTTCAGATGTTTCTTTGGACTCAGAGTCCTGGGACAAAGTCTGCCTAATGCAATCTCAAAAGGCCACACATTAAAAACAGCACAAAATGAGTCACAGAGATAACCATAACATTAAAAAAATGGGTAATGTTAACTTTTAAGTTGTTTATTGAAGCTGACATGAGATGATTAGGGAATGGGTAGTTTTTGCCAGAACCAAATGTGTTCCATCATCATCTGGTATTAAACAATTCCCAAGAAAAACATTTTGGTTTAATACATGATCTGTTATCTTTATTTCTAAAAACTGGTCTGTCCACCGCTTTTGTCTGGACTGACATATCGCAACAATCATTGAATCGATTGCCATGAAACTTTGTACAGGTGTTCTTGATCCCTAGAAGTTAAATCACACTGACTTTGGTGATCCCCTGATTTTTTCATCCAGCTCCACCAGATTGGCACCAAATTTCGTATTTACAGACACTCAGACAATGAGGTTGACATTTCTAGTTCTAAGTAAGTACCTCAACAACTATTGGGTGGATGACCATGAAATTTGTTACAGATGTTCATCTCTCCCACTGGATGAATCACTTTGGTGAGCCTCTGACTTCTGACTCTGACCATCATCTGGTCAAAACTACATTGGTTTAGGACCAAATACCTGCAGTCCTTCCATTGTAGACGTGCGTGTGAGTTATGGCCACCAATCACTTATTCTTCACATATTTGCAGAAGCATTTAGAAATCACTGAGGAAGCATTTGCATGAAAAAGAACTTAACTTTTATCATTACTTTGTATGTCAAGTCTCTAGATCCCCAAAAAGGTGGGAAGGAAGCAGCACAATATTTCTTCATTTCTAAACTCAGCTGTTAATCATAGGAAACACTTCCCCGATTCACGCTTTGTTGATAATGTAGTGATAAGGAATGAATAACAGTGATGTGGAAACGGCCCCAGTCGTGAAGCAGAGAGACCTGCACTTTGTTGAGGGGAGCTGTGACTCACACTAATGCTTTTCTCAGATACGGGGTGAGAACCTAAATCTGGGTTAAATCGCTTCTCTGTGGGGTAATTTTATCCTTCCTCTCTAATCCTTTGATTTCCGTGAACATTGATCAACACTGATAACATGCTGAGTTCCTCGCTCAAACATGCTAAAGGAACAGCACGTGACATTCCAACATCTTTCAGTTTGGGATTTTTTTTTTTCTTTCTTTTTTTGAGTAGGTTTAAGACATGATGTTATTTCAGTAGCATTTCACAGTTTTGCTTTGTTGAGTTTAATTTCATCAAAGTATTTCTCAACATCAAATAGTTACAATTATTTATACCAAATAGTACAAATGCCTGTTAAACCAGCACACCACTCTTTAAACACCTTGAAATGATTTTTAACCACCCTACGTTGTTCTCCTTTGTCTTAACATAATGTATTAACATGAGCACGCTGTCAGCTTCAGAATGGAAAACAGTTTCCGAGCTTGTGCTGTCTTTCTGTGGTGAGACGATTCCTTTTTCGGACCTCTAAATTGCAATAAAATATCTTCTCAAAGTGCTTTTTGTCTCAGTTTGCGATCCAAGTGAAAGCATGTTTCTTATTCTGCCGCTTGAAATAGCCATCACGTCTTTGAGCGGCTCTGAAGGCAGCACTATGCAATTTACCTGCATGTTGCATACACTTGACAACTTGTTAGGATTGGAGAGGCCATTGAAAACACACTCCAAAATAAACACATTTTTGTAAGTTAAGTCCTTTTTCTTGGTTGAGCCAGGAACAGCTGTCCAATCTGGCTGATGAATCGAAACCATCTGAAACAACTCTTTTAGCCTTAGTTCAATAAATACACCTTTCAACACATTTACAGGAAAAACATGTGGAGTCACAACAGGCTTTGCTTTTGTGATAGCCTGTACCTGTAACCTGCAGAGGTATTATGGAGTAGCTTGCTTGGCTGTTCATAAATATCTCTACTAGTGAGGACTTTGTGTATTATCTTCTTTTTTAAGCTTTTACCCATCTCTATAGAAACACTTGTATTATTGGTTCATAACAGTGAAAGACATTTCTGAAGATCTCCAATGACATCGCTACAGAAAACATGCTTGTAATAGCCCGTTTACAGGATTTTCTCACCAACTGTTAAACAAGAACAGAATGTCAAGGGTGGTGGTGTTGTCTCCTCAGGCAGTAAAGGAGAAAGGAGTTCTTTTCTGTCTTTTATTTGAAATTGTTTTCTCCCCCCTACAGAGCTGAGATACAGACTCGTGCCCTGAGCAGACATGTCAAATACACATTTTTGTTCGCAATGTATATTCTGTATTTTATGGTGTAAAAGATAATATTTGAAGGGCCAGCAGCATCAGACCAGACACTTGACAGCAGCTTCTCATACATTCAGAAAAGAGTTACTGCATCTTTCTTTTCCTTTAAAAAAAAAAACACGATATAAGAAGATAGTCTTATTAAAGGAGATGGGTCAGGTGCTATAAGTGTGTCACATTCGAGGCAATGTGATTCTATTCTATTCTATTCTATTCTATTCTATTACCAGCTTTACATTTCAAAGTGTTACTGTGTCTGTTTGTTTTGAGAAAAAATAAATTATCCATATGCTGCAGACTCATTCTTTGAACATGCACATGTCTCCCCCCCCCAAAAAAACAAAAAAAACAAAACAAAACAACAACAACAAAAAAAAACATCATTGGTAGCAGAAGTCATTAATTGGACTTGTTTCCCAACTGAACAAATAAAACATAAGAGGAGTTGCATGTTGGGAGTCTGAATGTGTTAGTGATTTAGTGTGTCACTGTGCAGTAAACACCATGATTTAAAACCCCATATGACCCCCTACTGCACAGAAATCTGAACTGATCACATGTCTACTGCAGACATATGCACCCCCAATGCCGCTTTAATAAACACGCTACATTTGTCCTAACGACTCCTAATTGACCCTCATAGAATGATTTTGATTGGATTTGTATGTGAGTTTGTAAGTACAGGGAAGGAAAAGAAAAGAGGAAAAAAAAAATCTCTGACAAGATTTGGTTTCACCCAGAGGGCTTGAAAGTCAGTTAAACTGTCTACAAATTGCTCACAGCCCAATAACTGAGCTCAAGTGCTGCAGTAAGAGACAGACCCTATGGAGGATCGAATAACTGATTACTTAGGAAGAGAGAGCGACGTTGCCAGTGAAGATTTGTTGAGGAACCAAAAGATATGGCACAGACTGGGAATTCCTCTAAATCAAATCTTGTGTGTTTGAGATGAAAGTTTTAGGGAAATATGCAGGAAGGATGCCATCGCTGTGGTTGCACATTCAGTTGCACAACTTCTGTAGAACGCGAACGAGCACAGACTGGTCAATGCCAGTATTCACCTCGGTTCTTGCTTCTTTGGACAAATGCCTTATTGTCTGAAATATAGTACATACGGAGATACAGTGAGGGCATCATGATGAGCAGGGCACTCAGACGTCTGTAGCAGTAATCTGGGGGGAATTGAAGCCATTGTAAATGGGACTAAAATGACTACATTATGATTTTAGCAAGTGGTGTTAACATCAGAATATTGCTCAGGGATTGAACTTTGCAACATGCTGTACAGATTATAAAAAGTGTTTAAAGAATGCAATGATTTTATCAAATAAGGACTAAAAGCAGTTCTTAAAAAAGCAACAAGCCCAGATATATTTTGGAGACATAAGAATTGTCTATAGAGGACTTTTTGTTTTGCAAATATGACTTAACAGATCTAATCAGTGGAGAAACAGAGTAAATGGGAACACAAAGAGACTGGGACATGAATGAAATCCCAGACTTGCACACAAAAGAACAACAACAAACAGGACACTGAGCTTGGTTTCTCCAAAATTTATCCCAGCTGTCTCAAATGGAACCACTATTTTGCTGCTAAAGACAACATTTAATATCCTGTAATGTGGGTTTGATAGACTGCAAAAGCATTCTTACATGTCACATATGCAGACCTTTGACCCTGTGCTTCCTTTAGCATACATGTGGTCTGATGTTATCTGTAGGGTGGTCAGCATGGGTCAGTAAATTTCCACTTTTTACTTTGGTCGCTAAAGTCTCCTCCTCTTTGGAAAAAAGAGAGTTTTGGACAGCTGTTAAACTTGAGTTTTCTTATTGAATCACTTGGGATGGACACCTTGTGATTGTTAAATTTCCAATGTGGGAAAAAAATCATTTGAAATGTGTATGCTTGGCTGGGGAGTTAAGGAATGAGGTGGAATAGATTTTCTCTTTTTCTGCCTCTTTACCTCCAAATAGGAACCCTAAATTATGTGTTTGATTTTGATGTTGCTCAACTTGCCATATTCATATTTTCTATAATATAAAATCAAATGATAAAATTCAGCATAAATAAAAAGATTCTGATTCTGTAAAAATCAAGCACACACCTAATGTCATATTTCTAATATTATTTAATGTTTTTCTTTGTAAAATGTCTAAATATGCTGTTTGTTTTTTAAGGCTTTAAATAATAGGAGGCATTAGCTTGTTTGTCCTAAAATCTGTTTATTTAATTGGATTAGATTCAGACATAAACTTGACCCTTTACAGGAAAAGAAATGAGTGAGGTTTTGATATAAAAATAATAATCTTTAACATTTCATAATAAAAGCAGGAGATCAAACCTGGGGACACAAATGAATATGTAACCATAACGGAATACCATAAAGGAATATAAACAGCGGAGAGGGAGGAAACAAGGGATGCCATGTTCCACAGATTCTCCAGTTCCACATTCCTGCAGTGCAAGGAGGTGTAGTTCACACATCCTATCTGCTCGCTCAATTTAAATATTTTGCTGTGTTTTAAGTGCTTCTTAATTTTTCACGGTCTCCAGCCCTTCCAGCTGATCCCTTCCAGATGTAGTTCACGTGGGAGGTGAGTGAGGAAGCAGGGGCAAAGACGCTCCGTCCTATATACACATATGTGGACACACACACACACACACACACACACACACAAAGCTCATCAATTTCATATAAAAACCGCTTTCCTTCAACCTCTTTCATGCTCTCTCCATGTCTGTTCAGAAAGATATATTAAACACACAAAGGACACACACACACAAGCAAGGGTATGGGATTCATGTCCAACTTTTCCCTCAAATTCTGTGGGTTTTAAAAAAAAATTCGCAAAAATGGAGGAGGGAAATTGATCCCCACAGCAATCGACTGCCCACAAACTCTGCCGCTGGGCCAGTCACTGTCACGATGAATGTAGACATGCCATATCTTGATCAATCACAGAAAAACCTCGGGGCTCATTTGCTGCAAGGTTCAAAAACATTTTTGTTTCAAATGGCCCTGGAACAGATGAATAGTGGGATGATCACGCCAAAACATTGTAGAGGAGCTCATGGCCACAGAGTCACAAACACCAGGAAATGTCCTCGCTCGCAAAAAAATATGTTTCTGCTGCCGGTTTTACTTGGATTGACAACCAAAACCAGTTTCTCCTAATATTAATCTGGCATATTGTCATGTTATACACATTATTTTTCTTTTATCCCATTAACTGCTAACTGCATTTACTGTATATACTAAACATTTGGAGACTGGTTACCCCAGCTACTAGTTTGAGGTTATTTCAGTGCAGTATGAAAATCAACTGCTATTTGTAATTCATCCCAGTAAATATTTAGGCAGTTTCGGATCTGGTCAAATATGATTCATTCTTATGTGACAATGTAAAATCTGCTTAAAACAAACAGTCAAATAGATTATAAGCAAAATTTTAGATGCAACTTCACATGATCCTTTTCTTAATTTTCATGTTTGCTTTTCAGCAGCCTGGCAGACTCAGCCGTAATAAAGGATTCACTGAACACACCAAAGCAAGAGGAGGTTTCAAAACAGAATCAGGCTTCTTGCAAATGCATTACCATGCAACATTAGCAAGACCAATGTTAAGTGTCTCTATATATAAGTTGATACTTGTTTTGTACTGAGTGCACTGACTTAAAATTAGAGCCGCTCTGGATGGAAGGTAGGAAAAAAAAAAAAAAAAAAATCAAATCAAATAACATTTTAAAAGCTCTTTTGGCTTATTAGAGGTAAGTGTTTGTTAAGTGTAATTTGTAAGAATGGGCTTAAACAAACTAACAACATGGTCATTAAAATCCCCATAGGAACTTTAATCATAATGATGATAATGTAACAGCGATAGTCTGCCAGTGTAGGTGTTTCCTTATGTCAGAAATGGCCAAATGTTGAGCAGGAGGAATGTGTTTCATGAACTGTGTATGTAAAGCTAATTTAGGGGCTTGGGTGTCACTGCACAGCATGATTTGTTAGTGGGTGTAAATTTATTAACATGTTGAAACAAGACAAGGTAGATTTAGAGTAAGCGAATGCATGAAGAAGACAAGTCACAGATACTTGGAGAGGATGATGCGGAGGAGTATATGATATTTATGTGACTGGCTGCTATTTAACTATATCCTCCTTCCTTTAACACCATCATCTTTGTCCTTGTATTCCCCAATATGTGCTGTACATGCAGTAGATGGACAGCTATATTGAGCAGATACGGCCTATAAATGTCTTCACAACAGTTTTTGTTAATCTTAATGTTTGCCTGCTAATATATTGTATGACCACAAAGAAGAAATGCAGTCACAAACGTGTCAAAATTGTATCCAAGATTGGGAGACTGGAAAGAGTGATCTAAGGAATCTCACATCCATCTACACCAAACTTAATGGCGCACAAATGATGGACTGTTTTTGAAAGTAGGTGAGGCATGAAAGAGCCCATAAATAGGCTACCAGGCCCAGGATTTGGGAGAGGTTCAATGCAACATTACCCGAGTGCAAAACAACACAGGAGCAAGCTGAGTGTCTTCATCTCTCCTCATCCTCCAGACAGACAGAGTGAGGGGAAAGGCAGATCGACCTCAGTAACACCAAAACTCAGCGCAAAATTTATGGGACTCTGCACAGCAAGACAGTCAGATTGATGCCAAATCGGCCGTTTTTGCCTGCCCAGATAGAAAACACCATTAGATTGCTTCAGTCAATTCATCAAAAAATAGGGGATTTGGGGGAGCTCGTCTAATTTACAGGTCCTCAGGCCCACCATGGAGAGAGTGTTGTGGTTGGCTTGGGATGCCTCAGCGCCAAAACCGCAGCCAATGGCAAATTGTTCCTTTCTCGTCAGGTCAGGTCAAACTGAATCCATTAGAGAGGAAGGGCAAGGCAGTAAAATAACCGAGGTCAAAAGTGTTCTTGAGAAATATGGCACTAATGAGCATCTGTAAGCCAACGTCATGGAAACAGGTTTTTTTTTTTTTTTTCTTCTTTTTTTTTTTTTTACATCCGACTGACACATCAAACCAACTTTACAGATGTTGAGTCATGTAGTTAATGGACGTGAATCTTTAAAGAGCAGAACCTAATTTTCTCAGCTCAGGGGACCCAGGGAGTAGAGTCAAGCACAAAGACGAGTGTGGAGAAGGAAAAAGGGGGGCTGGAGGGCATAAGGACTACATGGGAACTAATAATCCCTTCACAATGGTCTGCGCGTCTGGGTTCCGATCTGCACCACAGAAACTCTCTATGGTCTGGAACATTCCTTCAGACTCAGGTTTAGTTCCTCCTGGAGACAGACGCAGGTTGGCTCTTTATCCTAACTCCCCTGTCGAAGCCAATATTTCAGATCTCATATAGCTCATGGCAGGGGGCCGGCAGACTAACTGCTTATCATTTTCAGAACAATTTTAGACCACTATTGTAAAGAGTTCAGCACGGTGACCAAAGTAGTCAATTAATTCAAGTGAAGTTTTCTCGGCATATATAAAGCGAGAATTAATCTACCCCTAAGGAGCTTCTCTTAAGGACTCATTTGTTCACCTGTCTGGGTGCCAAAAAGTTCTTTCTGGCCTCTGGTTCGGAAGCCTTGGCTTTATCATTTTTTGCATATTTGTGGACAATATTCAGCTCCAGCCAAGCGTGTCTAGAAATTGTTTATGATGTTTTTAGATTGCATGCCATTCCTGACTTATTTTGTGAAGAACAGAGGAGTTGTGGCCCCTGAAAACTGGTCCCAAAAAATAAACTTGCAGCTCTAACGTCATTTAGGAGTCATACTGGCAAATTCCACAATGGCAAAGTATAAATTTAATTCACAACAAAGATTCCTTTGACAGTATTCATTCTCAGTTGATTCAGAAAGCAGAACACTGACTTAGCCCATCTCTCTGCTTAAAAAGCCTTGTCATCATTTCCTCAGCCAACACGCAACACCATGACTTGTTGATAGCCCTGAAAGGCAAACTCATTCGTCTTTTTCTCTGGACCAACTTCACTGTATGCGCAGAGGACATTGCTCAATGATAGTCCTCAGTGTCTCTCTATCTTTTAGACTTAGCCCATATTTGGTCCTCTATTTGTTATCCAGCCTCCCATAAAGTGGTACGTGTTCAACAGATCTGTGGCCCCAGCAGACCATCAAAGAGTACTGAGTACATTCGCGCAGTGCTGGAAAGTGAATAAATCCCTCTGCAGTGATTTTTTGTTATTTGATCAGCTAAAAGAAAAGCCACTATAGAAAGGGTCACTTCAGTGGTATCATAGAAAAAAGATGGTGTCGGTTGAGTGGATGATCTTGTTTTTTATGCAACATTAATATCTCGTAGCTTTTTCTCGTCTTGTTCGGTTCCTGCAGGTTAGATGATGGAGAGGTAGGGTGGAAACTCATTCTAAGCTGCTCTCGCCTTTAAAGGTAACATTTGAACCATAGTGACATTGTATTGCTTGCCAAGGACACATGGTTGGGAAACAATCACATCTAGCAACAATGTGGGACACAGATCATTAAAGACCTGAGCTGGTGGAAACAAACATCCCCATGTCTGTTTCCATTGGTAGCTTGTGAGGATATTAAGCATTTACTTCCAGTGGTGTTCAGTAACACAAACCTAGTTCGCTATCTACCACAGTGTCATGGATGAACGCAATGGAAACAGAAACAAACAAAACCATTAGGTCTGAGCAATCTCACTTTTATAGAGAGTTTGTGTAGACTGACTTTTTCCTGGATGCAAGGTTGTAACACTTTTAGATTAATGAGCTTTCTTCAACTCTTTTATTGTCTTTGCTCAGAAAATTCAGAGCACAGTTGTCCCGTACGCATAGCCACAGACCAAGAAAGCGTCAAACAATAAGATGCAATCGATATGTTGTTTAACAGTTTTGTACGGCCTTCACAAAGCACACAAAATTGATTTTTCATGGTCATGTTAAATCTATGTATACTGCTGCCATATGTACAAAATATCGCCTGCATGCATGCAATATCAATTTGTGTGTGGATATATTTTCAGACCACAGGGAACACATTTGTATCCCATTCCTCTCGATCTTTTCTTTTTTTTTTTTTTTTTTTTTTTTTTTTTTTTACAATCTACTTCTATGTAAAGAGTTGACCTCGGCCAGTTACACAGTCCCACCCAACGATTCAGCACCAAATGTATCCTGTCTTTTCTCTTGCACTGAGTACACATTTGGGTATGTTTGTCATAGGGTAGAAAGAGGGGTAATGTGTCCGCCAAACCACACTACTGGCCCATAGATAGGAATTTAGGAGCTAAATGGTCCAACATTTTACTTACTCTAGTTACATCCCTCTGTGATTTGCAGTATTTTTCCATATTTCCTCACTTTCACAGCATTTAATGCACTTAGGTGAAATAGCTTTTACTGAGGACTGCAAAGAAATGCGATTATAAATATCTAACTTTTTAATATTCTTGTTATCTGTGTAATGACTATGTACTGAAAGTAGCATCGCCTAATGTTGAAAATACAACAAAAAAAAAGAAAAAGAAAGAAATATGACTGTAAAGTGTGAAAAACAATTTCTAATATTATTATAATTATTACATTAGACATTTGTGAGCTTTGGAGCTTGGGCAGGATATGTGGGTTCTTGTGCACTTTCTGTGCCAGGTCCTAACTAATTAATCCAGCTTTCATGGGGGTCCAGGAAGACCTAACAGGATGATCAGGCCAAAGAGGTCAATTGTTTAACTATGGCAATCCACCCCATTCAACCCCAGTCTACTTAGCTTGTGCCAGAGTAAGGCTATGGATCAGTGGAGCCAAGCTTTCCATGCTGAGCTCTCAAAATTTGTCTTTGAACTGTAGCCTCTTCTCCCCAATCACTCATCTTCATATATTTGAATGTGACACTGAATGCTTAGAAAAATCACATTGGAAGCAAAGGAGGTTCCTCTCTCAAAGAGCCTGTGTTCTCACGAAGATCAGGATGGGAATGAGAGGCACAGCACTTCTGCTCCTTTTCCCAGAGCCCCTCATGCCTCTACAGGCCAAGTCTACTGCCAAGGGAAGTTCCAGGTGGTCTCCAGGCTTCCTTTGATCCACACCAACCAGGGTCCCTTGGACAGATCAGTCAGTGTAATCACTTGTGTTTCAGAGCACTCAGGGGAAACAGTAGTTCTCCATTTCCCTTTCATGGCATGACCTCAGTAGTGGCAACCATAGTCTTGAGGTGACACAGACCTCTGTCCAAATAGGCTTCTCTGTTGTCCCTATCTAACTGAAAGGGCAGCAGATAAACATTAGAGACAAGCTGTCTTGGTGAGCCACAGAAAAACAAGCAGAGAGAGGAGAGAGGGGTGGTGGTGCCCACCTCCGGTGAACACTGTTTCGATTCAAGTGGAGAAAATTGTTGGCAAGAAGCATCATGGCTCGCGGCCCACCTAAAACTTGCCATGCATGGCTTATTTTTAGCTGACCCTTTAAGTTTACATCATGGCCGTACCACAGTCCAGTTACTGACACTCAAAGTGTTCTAAAGGTCCAAACCATATTTGTACAAACACCCTGCACTGGCAAGGTCAAGCTGGTGCTGCGGACCAGATGCATGCATGGTGCAAGAAAAAAAAAAAAAAAAAAGGAAAAAAAAGGCCTGAACTCCATGGCAGCTCATCTTTGGACTTTGGAGCGAGAGGAGTGTGTTTGTCTTGGATGAGCTAGAGACAGACCTGCTGCCAGCTTCTTTGAGCAAGTGCTCAGGCAGAAACCGAATGGGTTTGGTACCTCAAGATTGGGGGTGGGGGAGCGATCTTGCATTTCACTTAATATTAGTATTATGTTTCTGAGAAACTCTTGACACACACATTTTTCTTATCAGAACGTAATTATTTTATTGTTCCGTTAAACACACGGGATAACTTGCATTCCTGCCTTTCTTGGTACATTTTATTTGACATTTCAGGCCACAACAAAAAGACAAGATTGTTTTAGGCACCAACAAGAAAGACAGGCTTCAACTTTTCTTTTCTCTCTTCTTTAGTGCGAGTGTGGGAGAGCTCTTCGTTGATGCTCTGTTGCCATGGAAACTGTTCGACACAAGCCTGTCTCTGTTAGGTCAGTCATGCACTGTGGTTTACCATTATAGAAGCCCTTAACATAGTTCCATTAAAATCCCTTCAAATCGTGGTTATTTAGAGCTTTTAGGACTATTTTCCTGTAATAGTTCCCACATGTTTCTCAAGAGATATCAATCTTATCAGGAAAAATACTAACCAAAAGTTAAAAAAAATTGTTTCAGGTAACCAAACAACTTCTTGTAAACCCAGATATTTCCATAAACCACGTTCAGTTATTAACTTCACCTGGAGGCCTGGCAGTGGGATAACCAAAGCATTTTTTTCTCTTTACTAACATCAGAAGTGGTTCAGAGTTGCGTGTCAATGACTGAGAAGCGATTATGCATGAATTTCCACCAAGTAAGAAATGTCTATGTTAAAATTTGTAAATGTATTCTGACTTATTTTTATGTTGAGGTTCTCCGTGACATCAGAAAATAGTAAATATCTTGGCTTCACATTTATATTACACTTCAAATTTAAAGTCACTGATTATACAAGTGGAAACTCACCTGTGAGCCAAGTTCAGTGAGTGTACAGCCTGCACTAAACACACTGAGAAATAAATTTTCACCTTATTGTGGCTTATCTCAACCAAAAATGGTGGTTTACATGCCACAGATTAGCACTCATAAACACCATTCATTAGAGGGCTCTGAGAACGCCTCCCAAAGGTCCTTGCCAACAGATTATGCTATGATTTATGTGGTGTGAAACTTGTGGTCGCGACAAGCCGTGAACTAAATAAGTGGAAGATTTAGGTTTGGTGAAAATAAACACAGTGGATATTACGCATTAGTGAAAAACATCATATTCCATCACTTCATCTCCAGCTGGGTTTTTCCAACATTGGTTTTTCATTTGTTTCATGATTCATGGTTCTCACTTCACATTATTCCTTCTCTTGCCTCTATGTAATGTGAAATCTGTCTAATCCCCTCTTGAAACTGTCAATTGTATCTCTATATACAAATGAGGTGTGCATGCTATCTGAAGACAGGAGCTCCTGTCTGAAGTGCTTTGCTCTCTTCAGCACTTTGAGATGGGAGAATGTGGCGTAATGGATATAAGAGTCCACAATTTGTAATCAAGATCTTAATATTTCTAAATGTCTTCACTACCTAAATTTAAAGACTTATGCATTTAATGTCTGGGAAGTAATACTGGTAAGCTACGACATCAAACCTTTATGTCAACTTAATAATTTATAGCATCTACTAGATAGTGTTTGCCATGATTTGATTTTTAGTCGCTAAAAGCCCCTAATCTCTGCGGTTGGCAGTGTTGGCCGAAATATCTAAACAACTATGAGATGGATTGCCATAACATTTTGTACAAACTTTCATGGTCACCAGAGAATGAATCATGACTTTGGTGACATTTTTCGGTTTTAGCAAGATGTTTTGATGACTGTTGGATGAATTGCCATGAAATTTGGTATGGACATTTATGTCCATCTCAGAATAAATTGCAATGATTACATCTAGTGTACAGCTAGTCAAAAATTCAGTTTGTTCAATACCTTGGTTTATGACTATATAACTAATGACATTTTCATCAGAGGCATAACCTGCTACACAGCAGCATGTTAGCATATAGCTTAAATCATTGCTGTGCCAAAGTACAGCCTCTCAGATAAACTAGAGACACTGTCTTTTTCCACCTAAACTCAGGCTGCAATGTGTCTCTGCATTATCACACCCTTAATGCAGTTTACTCTGTCTAAATACAGAAGAACTTGATGAAATGAGTCATGACACAACAGTGACTAGCCTTGACAACAGCCTTTAGCATATCAGTACCCCTCCAGTTAAGCTAGGAAGCACTCTCAGCACAAATGTCGGCTTTCTAGTGCTAACCCTCTCTCCAGTGAGGCCATAAGGAGGAGCAACTTTCAGGCCTTCGATAATTTTTCTCTTTTTGTTTAGTCAGGCCCACCGGAGGCTGCGCTCCGTCATCTAGCCCGTCTTCCAATTTTGACTCAAAGCAGACACTCAGCGAGTGAGCCAGGCTGAAATATTATCCACAAATGCACACATTCACATGAACGGTTATGAGCAGCTTCAATGCACTACTACTGAGTTGTGAAGCAGCATCTGTCACACTAACCCCATTTAACTTATTCCCATCTTACTGTGTATTGTAGATTTAAAAAACCTTGAGTACCTTTACCCACTGAAATCCTCAGCATCTGGTATTTCTCACCAAACGAACGGGAGATGTGGGGGTGCAAAAGTTTTTTAAGCAAATGTTTATAATTCCTGCCACAGCATATTATAGCCTCGCTGAGCAACAGTGAGGAAGTAATAGCTTAATGGTATTGTTTTTATGATGAAACTCTGTACTTTTGGGTGTTGTGGTTTTATGACCCACTGTAAATTTGTTACTGGTGTAAGCTTGTTAGATTTTCACTGTTTTCCATTAAACAAATCCCGTTTTAAAAACAGTTTATTGTTTTTTTGTATTTTACTCTCTTCTCCTAATTCTTACGGAACCTTTTGCAATAATTGTTTTATTTCATCTGAACCGGATCAAAGTTGTGTTTGTCAGGAAAATCATTCAGTGAATCTAAGATGTTTTTTTAATGACATGCTGTTCAAGCAGGTGTTTTCCAGGTCTAGCGCCTTTGTCGAAGCTAAAACATATCTCTTTTTGATGCTTTTTATACCATTAATCACTTTAAAAGAATGTGTAAATATTTTTCCTTTTGAATTTTTTTTTTTTTTTCAAACAGTAGACATCTCATCATTTATTTCATTTTGGAATGAACCACTTTAGCAGAATATATGAAATCTGTAAAACACATGGAGGGACTAAGGTATCAGTCTGTGCAAAGTTGTGCTGTAACCTTATTAAACACAGGTGTTCTAGTGCTGATGCCCCACTCCTTATAACTCCTGAGCAGTCAGTCACAAACCATTGAGACTGATGGGTTGAATGGATATCTGCCTAAGTGAAGGGTGCTGTCACCTCAGGAGGTGGCACTCCAAATAGTTAGACAGAAATTAAACAAGCTATACCTGCCATGCACCAAAGCCAGGAGACCAAAGAGTAGAGAGCAAACAGGGGAAATTCTCACATCATCTGTCAAGTGTTCTCACTCCAGCACCCTTATGGGAGGCCAGAGAACATGGAGCTCCTCT
Organism: Seriola dumerili; assembly: GCF_002260705.1. NCBI lineage: Eukaryota > Metazoa > Chordata > Actinopteri > Carangiformes > Carangidae > Seriola > Seriola dumerili. The sequence goes on along the minus strand of NW_019174788.1, from coordinate 1,291,373 downwards.
GTTCTAACTTTTTTTTCCAGTTATATGGGTCTATAAAATATAGTGTACAACAGAATTGTGTGTTGTAATATAAAACTGCTCCCCAAATCTGCTATTTATTGTAGTTGTTTAATTTATGGTTGCTATTTATGTGTTTTTATGTTTATATGAAACAAGAACAGAGCAACTGCTGATGCCTGCTTGGTACAGAATATTGTTCAGGCGTGCAATATAATGTTACTAAAATTACTGGATTTTCTACTTCCAGGTGAACACATTAGTTCGTTTTTCCCTCTTGTTTATGCACCATATGCGCCCTATCATAAGATTTATGGGTTTAAAATTGTTTATAAGCCTTGCATAAGTCTGGTTTTCTTCCTGCTGCTGAGGGGCATCAATCATAAATTGTGGTCAGTCTGTCACAGATGGTAGATGGATGGTCAATCCTTGTCCCGTTCCATTCTGATTGATGCTTGCACAATCATTTAGTTTTCTCAGTTGTGTCAGCACTGTGCCTAAATACACACTTTCATGCAAATCAAGGTCACATGAAGTTCAGCCAACCTGTTGGTTCAGCAGCTGTAAAATGCACAACCGCTGAATACGGATGTGAAGACAGACAAAATATACCCTGCATTCATTCTGATGACAGAATGACTGAGACTACATACTGTAAACTGTGTTTAGTGCCTCTTCTAATTGAAGAGGTTAACTAGTGGTGGCTTTTTATGGAAGGAAACTAAATTTCCCCAGACTAACAAAAAAAAATCATCTTCATTTCAGTCTTTTGCTACAAAGTGTTTCAACCAGTCCTATGAATAAGGGTTTCAAACGGACTCTCATTAAGCTGTGTTGGACTTGAAGACACTACATACAATGATGATAATTTAGTTATTCTAAAGACTTCACTAAGGTCTATCAGATGCAAAAAGGCAACTACAACATGCAGAAATGGGTGTGTATTTTAAGTCAGCACTCTTCAATGGATCTTATCACTTAAGTGCTGTAATTGGGCCAAACGAGAAGGTTGTGTTTAGGCATAAGACTGAAAATGGTCACATTTAAAGGGAAAAATTGTAGGAAACTGCAAGAGAAACAACCTCTGTCTGTAACTATAACTTTAAACCATTTGAGTTTAAATAAAGTTGGCTTAAAATTATAGGGATTTAACAATGTTTGTTTCTCTCCTGTCTGCATAAATATGCTTTGTATGGAGGATTTTTATATTGTAAATGTGGATTTTAAAAAGGAAGAAGTGTTTGGATTGAACCTAAACAGATTCTTTTTGTTTCTTCTGCTTGGATTTTCTTCTGCATGGATTTCAGCCTAAAAAGGAAACAAAAAATGCTACTTTCTGATTTAAAAAATCATTTATTGCATTGGATTGCTGATGCAGTCAGTTCCAATTTCATGTGTATGAAAATGAACAGAGAACATTCCTTGGTCTCCCTGCTGTATAAACTGAATACTGGATGGCGCCTCTCCAGACCGGAGTCTCTACAAACTTGCCTACCTTGGCACCAGGCCACACTTGTGTAACATATCATACACACTGTGAAGGCAGCATCATCACAACCAGACAAATTTGGGCTTTCATACATTCTGGTGTCAAATAGGCCGACTGAAGGCCTGCGTTAGTTCTGCATTAATGAGAATCATTGGCCTGGGTAGGAGAAGTATAATATTGTCCTGGGAGTATTGTTTTTGTTTTGTTTTGTTTTTTCCTCTTAGTCAGGGTGAATCCTTCAAAATTACTTATATGAATATAGAGAAACAACATTAATAGCATAATTATACTTGTTCAATGTGAATTTGTATATTTGATCTAATTATTTTTGCATTTCATAAGCAATGCCATAGCCACCACTGAGGACACTGAGGCCATGTTCTTGGTTCTTTTGGGACAACAAAAAATAATAGTATTCAGTAATTCCCCACCAATTGTATTCCTTGTAGTGTGCCGCAGGCTTTGAATCAGCAGCTAGAACTTCATATTGGGCAAAACATATAATTCAACAATTAAAAAACTTTCTTGAAACTTTTTTGGTGAACCAGGGACGCTCATAACCTCAGTATATCAAAACTCCCTGCCACAGCCCTGTTCGTAGATGCTTTTTTTCCCCCTATTTTAGCCTAAACACATTTATTCTGCTACCACACCTCTTTTATCAAGCAAAACTTATTTTCCTTTCAAGTCTTGTGCCTCCTGTGACCCTCATTATTCACTTCAAATTGCAAACAGCAGCCTCCTCAGGTAATGATGGACTGAAGTAAGCATAGCAGACCATGGATATTCAGCAGGACATGTTGGCATATGACAGCTTCCTAATGGAAACTGTGTTGCACCCCCTTCTGGGATAAAAAGAGCATAGCAATTCAACATTTACATAAAGTTAAGAGTAAGACTGTTACTGAGGTCTAGATTCTGTTGAAATTATTTTGCAACTAGTCTTTCAAAGTAACGGATGCTTGATTTGCTGTTTTTTTTTTTTTTAATTAATCTACTTCGGAAGGCAATGTTCTTAATTATTTCAGGATAAATGTTAAGTTTACCTCTCAGAGTTTCACATGCTTTCATTTTAAATTAATCAATGTTAAGAGCTCAAAGCAATTTCAAACACATACAATTATTGCAACATACCGACGTCCTGTGCACAGTTGTAGTCACAGGAGCTTTCTGATTGGTTCTTGTCGTTGTTGTTTCCTCGATGACGTCCTTCCTGCTTCCCCGTACCAACACGTGTACAGTGTACAGTTTCCAACTGAGGGGAATAACAACGACAACAACGCTTTCAGACATCTCCAAGTGGTGTCTACCGTTTTTTTTCTCTGTACAAGGCTTTGCCGACTAAGCGGTCAAAATGGTGAAGCCTCGCTTTAAGGGGAAAAGCTCGATAAACCCCTCATCGTCCAGCAGCAACCCTGGTGAGCTAACCCCCCATTAGCCACACCGTTTGTTTACAGCTAATGCTAATTTTTGCTAACCGGACGATACTGTGCTCTGGAAAATACATGTGTGGCTCATTTACCTTCGTTAAGTTAAACTAGTCATTAATATTATACATGAAATGTGTCAAAATGAATCACACAACCCGGGGTGTCTTAAATAAAAGATTAACTTTAGCTACTGCTACAACACACGCTGTAGCGTTAGCGTTAGGCCTTTTAAATTTGACACTGAAGCATTCAGCTTTGAGAGAAAGTGTTAAGACTAATTGTTCCCAAAGTCTGGAGACAACTGCTATTACAAACTGATCGTAAGGTGTCACCTAAAGCAGCTTCGATGCTCCTTGAAAAGTGAACATAAACTCAGTTGTCAGTTTCACATAGCTGTAACTGGTATAGTCAAATGCAGATGTCCTACAATAGATGAAACCTTCATATAGGTTATAATGTCATATATTTATAGAAACTGTTTCAGAGACAAAATGGTGGAAACACTTCTCAGTGTAAAGCAATACAACTCAACAGCACCACAATTTACAGACTCAAAAATTACCATAAAATCCAATCAATACTTCTCTAAAACAATTTCAACTAAAGAATAAACATATAACCTATCTACAAGTAGAATTTATTACAGGGCTGTTTTTTTAACAGACAAAAACATTAAAGTAACTGTGTGTATTTCTCAGATCGACTCAAGGGTGCTGGTGGGAACAACATGAGGGACCGATCAACTATCAAGCGTCTGAATATGTACAGACAAAAGCAGAGATGGTAATTGATGATAAATTGATGATTATTTTCGTGAACTGCTGATTGGCAGATTGTCTAAGTGGAAGTTAAATATGACGGTAAGTGTTATCTTCAAACTGACTATGAACTTGTGTTTCCAGTAATAACCGTGGAAAAGTCATCAAACCTTTACAGTACCAGTCAACAGTGGCTCCAGGGACTGTAGCCAGAGTTGAACCGAACATCAAATGGTTTGGTAGGTGCACCTCCTTACTGTTGTGTATGTTGTCTATCTTCTCACAGTGTTTTCTTTGGTAGTTGTCAGCATATTATGTTTTCTCTGTCTGTGTCTGTGGCTACTACACCTCAGAATGCATTACGCTTATATGTTTTCATGTTTGTTTAAACAAGGCAACACTGAACACTTGTTGCCTGTTTATATTTACCTTGCTGCCCTTAACAAAACCTGATCGTTATGGCAGTTTTATAATCTATCTGGAGAGCAATGTACTACACGTGAGTGCCAATTGCTGCTGTTAGATAAATTTAAATTTAAATTCAAATTTAATTAATAAGTTTGAGTACCCTTGATTTAACTCATCAGTGAGTCAGAGGAAAAAATGGGAAATCGATAAAACAAAGGTTTATAAATATGATCAAAGATGGGATATCTGAATTCACAACATCACATGCATCTCCATCGACTGTATTTCAGCAAATACCCGAGTGATCAAACAGTCGTCTCTCCAGAAGTTCCAGGAAGAGATGGGAGCAGTACAAAAGGATCCATATCGTGTGGTGATGAGACAAAGCAAACTCCCCATGTCCCTTTTGCATGATAGAGTCAAAGCCCATGTGAGTATAAAGGGTATAAATCACTTTTTACTGTTCTTGAAGGGAAGAATGATTTTTTGTCCTGTGCAGTCTCTATGATGGTTCTCGTGGCTCTAGGAAGGCCCTCCACAGGGGATGAACATTGTTAATCCGAATTTACACCTATAAATTTTTATCGCACAGGCTTATAAAAGTATTGACATTTTTACCTGGCTTATATCGAGCGCTGAGAATCATGCCTCTGTTTCCTCAGTAGCTTGTTTCAAGATATTTTATGAGGTGAGATGAACACCAGTCCTCCCTTTAATCCTCATTCAATTCTCACTGCCCTACTGTGACCTTGAGTGTATTTTCGCTGTGCTTGGCATCAAAAAGTTGCCTTCTGCCAGGCTGTAACTTTTCCATCCGAAAAACCAACATGATTCCAAATAACATCCACTTCTTTTTGTTCTCTTCCAACATATCATTGGGTCTCTTTCAGTCCTCTTTATTTTTTAAATATACTGTAGTCCCTCATTGAAGTTAGGCATATAGCTTGAAGCGTAACAAGATAATAATATTTTCTGTTACTTTTATGGCTAATTAATTATTGACAATTTGAGAGAAAAGTACGTGTTGTGGTATATTTCTTTTCTTTCATTTCTTGTTGTGCTCAGTTCATTGAAATCATGAGTATATGTGATCAGTCTGTCAGGTCAGGATTCATGCATATGTACGTACAGTATTGTTTTTCCTGTCTTAGTGAATACATTTTTATTTGCTAACAGTCTCACAACCAAGTCCTGACATTTGATGGTTTTAGTTAAACACTTGTGAATCCTCAATTCAGACATCTGACCATTGATTGACCAGTGGAACGATCTTGTTCCAAAAAGGAAGGTGGATTAAACTAGTTTGTGGTTCAGTAGAGGAAATGTTTTTTTTTTGTTTTTTTTTTTTCTTTCAAAGACCGAGGAGGCCCTGTAGAAGATCTTGGCAGATAGTCAAGGCAACCTGAAGCCTTTAACAGCATTGTTTGTGACAAAGCTGTGAACTGATTGTCCCCCACCCCTCATGGCAGTGTTGCAATAGCGTATGGCTTGTGTTTTAAGATAATTGGAACACAGCATGGACGCAGACTTGGCTGTTTCATTGGCTTGGTTGTTGCATACTTGGGTGTTCTGCTGACTGTATGCATTTTTTGTGTGATTCTGTCTGACACCGCTCAGAGAACCGCATCACTTTGACCTCATCGAACACTGACAAAAACCTTTCCTCCTTTTGCCCCATCTGTTTCAATACAACATTACTGTACTGGACTGTCCCATATTGGTCTACTTTTTAAGAAAGTTTGTCCAAACCTTCATGGAACGGATCCACACAACCATCTATCAACAAATAATATAAAAAACACTAATGAACGCTGTATTACATAAGGTTGTGTTCCCTATATATTCGTCTTGCTAAATATGCACAATGAAGGTGTAGTAAATAAAAAAACACCTGTAATAGATTCAAACTCAGTATTGTCACATACTTTGTATTAAATGATGACAAATAACTTAAAAAGTACACATTACATTTGTCTCAAGCAGAGTAAAATATCTCTGGTCAGAGCTGTAACACAGGTCTGATCTCATCATTTTCTCTTTTTCTACAACTGCAGAACTCCAAGGTGCACATTCTAGACACGGAGGGTTTTGAGACCACATTTGGACCTAAGTCTCAGAGGAAAAGGCCCAGTCTCATGGTGGGGGATGTGAAAGACCTCGTCGAGCAGGCTGAGGCCTCAGCCCTGAGCTACAGTGCAGACAAGGACAAAGACCTGGTGACTGAGGATACAGGAGTCCGGTAAGACTCTCAGTAGATACTATATCAATACATATGACATTAAAAGGTAAGGTAGGAATATATTGTTTTCTAAATTTTCAATTTGCAACAGGGAGGAAGCACGTGAGGAAATCTTCAAGAAGGGTCAGTCCAAGAGGATCTGGGGAGAACTTTACAAGGTATCGTTTCCCTCCCTCCCTCAGTACCATGCATTATGTTAATGTGGAGTTAGTACATCAAAGAGTTGATGGGACATTCTTCATCTCTAACTGTTTTATTGTAATAGGTGATTGACTCATCTGATGTCATCATCCAAGTGCTGGATGCCCGTGATCCCATGGGAACACGCTCCAAAAGCATAGAGACATATCTGAAGAAGGAGAAACCCTGGAAACATCTGATCTTTGTGCTAAACAAGTGTGATCTCATCCCCACCTGGGTCACGGTAAGATATTTACAACATGTTTGTCTTTTGTTTCCCCTGTTTGACTGAGAGATCTGTCTTTCATGGTACTTAATCACATGATTGTATTTTTTTCCTTCCCTCAACTTTGGACCAGAAACGGTGGGTCGCTGTTTTGTCCCAAGAGTACCCCACTCTGGCTTTCCATGCCAGCCTCACCAATTCGTTTGGTAAAGGCTCCCTCATCCAGCTGCTCAGGCAGTTTGGAAAGGTAAGCACACGTCCGCAATTCATAATGGCATAATACGTTTAATTTGTCACAAGCCTAAATCATTTCCTGATCCAATAACAAACCAGTGTGTGGAACCGTCACATCTGCCATTTCAGTAGTTTTTGGTTTATGGCATCTCTGTGGTTTTTGAGTGTATCTGTTTACACTTGTAAAAGATGTACTTTCTTCTTATTGTCATCGAAGCTATGAACTAATGGTTTACACAGTATAATTCATTATTCCTATTTCACTATTATCACAATTCATTTGTTTAATATACTTTGTAAAATTTGCAAGATAAGAGCCATTGCATCTCCTCATTAAAAGACATGGTTATATCACTTTTATATCACTAACTTTTTTCTTTTATGTATAAACAGAAGAGTTGAGAAATATGACTGTGTGAAATTATGAAGAGGACAGTTGGTAGAACTTTGCTATCACTTGCTATGTGGTAACATTAGAATGACTGACGTCATTAGATATATACATCAATGTGAGGATAAAGTAGCTTGATTTTTTTTTTTTTTTTTTAACATTTTATTCACTGGATTATTCAAAAGACATTCCTGTAGTATTTTTTAATTTAAGAATAGTTCCTTAAACACATTTCCAAAACATTTACTACATGATAACATACATTTCTAACCAGACCTAATTTTACATTCACTGATATAAAAGGTTTTGTCTGAACCTACCTGATCATGCAATGTGGCGTAGTGGCTATGGAATGAAGCGTGTTTATGAAAGCGTGGGAAGACCTAAAAGGTCAAGAAATCGAAAGGGTTTGATGTTCAAATGGAATGTTCTCGTTAGATTTAATATTGTGATTTAAAGAGGCTTTTATGGGAAAGACACAGAAAAACTTGTGTGTTCCTTTCCCTGTAAAAGTTTCTCTCTGTTGGACCATATTCTCCAAAAAGTCAGGAGATAACAAGGCAGAAAACCTTTTCCAAAACAGTCTTCAGAATTTACCTCTTGTTTTTAAAAGGTTTTAGACCTTCGTGATTCTCTTGTTTACATAAAAAAATCCTTTTTAAGATATTCTTTGGTATGTGTTTTGAACGAACATAGTTCTGGAGCAATGACAAGTCCACTTATTTTATTGCTAATGGCAACAGAGCCCCATCTAAAATTACCTCCATGAACTGAAGACAGACTGAGACCGTTGTTTACGAAACACAACACTCTGACTTTATTTTTCGTCTCCCACAGCTCCACACAGACAAGAAACAGATAAGCGTGGGTTTCATTGGCTACCCTAATGTGGGAAAGAGCTCAGTCATCAACACACTGCGGTCTAAGAAGGTCTGCAATGTGGCACCACTCGCTGGAGAAACAAAGGTAACATCGATGCATCATCTCAGCCACGCTGCAGGAGGCAGTCCTGTATAGCACACTACAATGATTATTAATGTCAGCTCTACAGGTTTGCATACATTGTGGTTTATATTAACACTGAAGACGTCTGGCAGTAGATTCAGATGAAAAACTGTGCAGTCCATCGCAACATAATGGACATTTGTCTGATGTAGCTCCAATGCCAAAACAGTAGAATACTGAAAGAAATGATCAGAGCAATAGTACATAAGCTCTCTGGTGTTTGAATCATATATGAAGCCAAAAGGAGGTTTGATTCAGTGGGAGGGGTCGGGAGGTCAAAAGATACATGTTACCTTTCTAAACTCAGTAATTGTTGATAGCTGCAACAACAGAAGTAGTCTGCTCCGTGTTCTTAACTATATAGCTGAAAATCTAAGTGGAGACAAGGCCAAGAGAAAGAACAACAACCATTTTTATCCTTAATTTCCTCTCTCTTGGGCTGCTTATCCTGTTTGGAAACGAACAAGGGTCTGAAAACCCAAATGTCAAAAGAAGGGTCAAGGGGAAAGAAAGGGGAAAATATATTTTACTTTTCCATGCTTGCGAAAGTTGTGAACTTGGACCACAACAGAAAGGAGATTTATATGCACACCTAACCATTGAATCTGATGGGCCTGTGGCCAGCACACTTTTTATTTCCCACCTTGTCTTTGATTCTCACCACACATTTGACGCTGTTTACTGACAGCCAAACAAGCTCATGATCCGCAGCACTGCTGTTACTCTCATTCCTCTATTTTTTGTAGACTGGATATGCATTTGTGTTTATGTGAATAGTTACTTTAAAATCTTTCTACCTGATGAACCAGTCATTTAAGTTTTTTTACTGGGAGAGAGAAAAGAAACTGAGATTGTGAATATAGTATTTGCTTTTCCCAAAGTTACATTTGTTTTACATTTTGCTGGCTGGCTCATCGTATTTGGCTCATCTTTTCATGTCAGTAAATAGTAACAAGTTGAAATAGATTTCACGTTGTGTGAAACGTTCACTTAACATTTGTCGTTTTCCATTTTAGGTGTGGCAGTACATCACTTTAATGAGGCGCATCTTCCTCATTGACTGCCCCGGTGTTGTGTACCCTTCAGAAGACAGTGAATCTGATATTGTCTTGAAAGGAGTGGTAAGTCTCTGTATCATTTTTTCCCGTTATCTGTTGAGGTTTTGTGATATCTGCCACAATACCAATACAACTTTTGCTCCTCATAGCAATGAAAAACAGTAGCATCTGGAAAAATTACCAGCAGTGGTTCTTTGCAGAAACACTGTTCAAGTTATTTCCAATTAATCCACCAACTGCTAATGTGGCATTTTTGACAGCTCCTGAGTAACTGGAGAGTAATGAACAAAGACTTTAAAGTGGATTGGTCTTCATAGTGCTAATGCCCAGCTGTTAAAACAATGCCTTGATCAGCTCCAATTCTGATCCTCAAGATCCTTTTTCCGGATCATAGATTTAACATGTAGGCCATGCAGTCTCCGTAACTGAAAGGTTGCAGGTTCATATCTTCAATTGCACGCTTTCTTCTTCCCTTTCCTAACATAGGTTCAAGTGGAGAAGATCAGGAACCCAGAGGAGCACATTGGGGCAGTACTGGAGCGGGCCAAACCAGAATACATTCAGAAGACCTACCGCATCCCTACTTGGGACTCTGCTGAAGACTTTCTTGAGAAGCTGGCATTTCGCTCTGGGAAACTTTTAAAGGTCTGAATGGTCCTTAACCAGGACCTTAACCAGCAATATGGCTTTGATGGCTTTCAGTTAAATAGCAAAGTGTATGTGGACCACTGGTTTTAAATCTTATTCCCGGTATTGTGCAGGGTGGTGAGCCAGATCTCTCTACGGTCTCCAAAATGGTGTTGAACGATTGGCAGAGAGGACGTATCCCCTTCTTTGTGAAACCCCCTGGACCTGAGGGGGATCAAGAGGTGATAGTTTACTGTATTTTCCACCTGTGTTTGTTCAGTAAATTACTTTTTTTTCTACACCAACCTGTGCCCTATGCGTCAACCAGTTTTTATTGTTATTTTTTAATACAAGGAGCTATTGCCAGTTGAAGGACCCTCAAAGGTAGCTGAGAATGTGCAGGAGGAACAGCCAGACAATCCGGGCGCCATGTCAGAGGAACATGAGGAACACCAGCAGCAGCAGCAGCAGAGACAGAAGGAGCAAGTACAGAAGATTCTGGCTAATGTGCGACAGAACTTTGGCAAGATTAATGTGGCACCTGAGTTCAGCGAAGAAGACTTGGTTCCCGTGGAGATGCCTGACCTGGACATGTCTGACTTCTCCGGCTCTGATGACGAGAAAGATAGTGAGGAAGAAGAGGATGGAGAGGAAGACAGGACCAGTGTTGGGCCAGCTGATGGAGGAACTGAGGACTCCGAACCCACTACAGTTCAGACTGGCAAAGCAGAAAACAGCAACAAGAGTTCACGCGAGGTAATCCGTGAGCTGGATGAGAAGATCACTAAATACAAGCAGTTCCTGGACCGGGCCAAATCCAAACGCTTTTCTGCGATCCGGTCAGTCTGCCCTCAACCAAACCTCACTTACTTATTTTCTTTGCCCTCATGTCTTTTATCCAGTGAAGTAAAATGAAGGTCCATGCTAACCAGCCTTTTATCTCCTGAGAACTAGCAGTGATAAGTTTGACTTTCTGATAAGTGTCCTGTTTCTATAACTTTTGCAGTCAAATGACAGTTGTATAGCTACAGTGAGATTATTTTAATTACTGTTCATTTCAGCAGTTCCTAACAAGAGTGACCTTTTTGCCTTGTTGAGTATTGATTTACTTTATTCTTCTCTTTGGACAGGATACCTAAGGCACTGTCTGACAAAGCGTTCACAGACATCAAGACTAAACAAGCGGCAGCAGCTGAGCAAGCACAAAAGAAAGGTAGTCATCAACATGTTCATCATGACTTTATTTGGTGCTGAATGCAGAAATTATTTTAGAAGATGTATCAGATTTGGTAAGAGACACAAGCATCAACTTTGTTAATCTTTGTTTGAATTCAGCTGCAAACCAGAGGAGCAAGAAGAGGAAAGCTGAGGAGGACGATGACTCCACCAAGCCGCACAGATTGACCTCTAAACAGGTATGCAGTGTTTGTTCTCTCTGATGTCAAACAGGCCAGTCTTTGAGTAGATACATTATATGAATGTCTAATCCTTTTTACTGATGTAACATAAATGAAGATCAAAGCCCTGGTGTTTTGCAGCAGAAAAATTCATTGTTTTCTCCCCCTCTGTTTCTCTTTGTTTGTCTCTACAGAGAAGAGCAATGGATCGTGCTAAGAGGACGAAGAAAGTTGGCGTGCGCTATTACGAAACACACAATGTGAAAAACAAGAACAAGAACAGAAAGGCCCCAGCATCAGCCACAGAGGGCCAAAAGGCCAAAAGATCAAAGCAGTAGACTCCCGTTATAAAACACAACACATGTAATAAATCTTTGTTTAAATTGGCCAAAAAGGCCATGTTTTTATTGAAAATGCAGAGTTGATAAAAGGTGGAATGCTAACTGAGTGTTAAATGGTCCTTGTTAAGTGGCCACTTGATGCCTTATCGTGACCTTAACTGTCCCTCAGGAAAGTGACTATCTTGCCTTTTCAACTTTCTTTTCCTTTCAGCCCCTTTCTTTTTTTGAGTGACATTTCATTCAACATTTACTAATGTAATGCTCTCTTGACGTTCAAGAGAAATGTATAGTAATTGTTTGAATTGTACTTGTCATGTCACACTGTTAAAGAAAAATTAAATATTTGCTAATTACACACAGTGAAGTTTACATGAATTGATTTCATTGACAAACAAGACAAAGGACAAAGTAACATTTTGTACTTGGAAATGGCAACTCAGTTTTTGCTTGTTCCAGTTATTTCTTTGGTGCAATGATTCCTTCCAGTTGGGTCTGAAAAGAAAGACAAATACGCTCATACAAATCTTGGGACAGACATAGTTACTATTGATGCTTGATCTTAAGAGGACATTTTTCTTAAGCATGTAACTATGAAACCTCACCTTGAGTTGCTGATAGCTTTTCTTCAGGGCCTGTACCTCCTCTGCGTGCTTCTTTTCCTCCAGCTGTCGCCTTTCATTTTCTCTCTTTTCAATTGCATCGCATTTAGCTTTCTGTTCGTTCAGTTGGTCCTTCAGGGCTTGTTTCTCAGTCTCCAGATCAGAAATCTAGATATGTAATAAAACACTTGTAAATTAGTTAGACACAAGGAAGTATCAATTCTGCAAAGTGTACTGCCACCATCCTTACTTTACTCTAATAGAGAAATGGTGCTCTCTGCTGGACACCCAATTGAAAAACAATTGTACACTTGTACTCCCATAGTTTTAAAGGACTGGCAAATTAAATCTCTCAATTAACTATAAATGTCAGTGTTGGCTTTTCAGGTTATCGTTCCTCTGTATTTGTAATCCATAACAAATAACATAAATAATTCAATGCCCTTACTCTTTCTTCCATGTCAGCCTTTCCCAGCTCAGCCTGCAGTGCCTTCCTCATGCCAAACGCCACGCTGCTTTCATACAGTGTCTGGTAGGCAGCAATAGTCATTTGAATCTCGTCTCTAACCCGCAACAGCAGCAGACCCCTCTCAGCACAGTTAATGGTCACCTGTCGGATCAGCTCATCTTCAAGTAATAGAAAGAGAAAGAGGATAATAAGAGTTGAGTTTCTGTTGTCGTGGGTGAAAATGTGCCTATTAAAGAAAAAAATCTAGACATTGGCATCTCAACACTAGCTATAATCCAGGCCATTTAGCTATTTATGTCTCTTCCATTATTGTAGCTACAGTGACCTCAGTGATCACCAGCATCTCAGACTCCTCTTTACCAAAGCACTGAGAATAGAGCTCCCTGCGGACAGGACAGATTCCTGTTTCTCTGGCCTGTCTTTGCTGCAGCTTCATGTCTAAGAGTTCCTCAAGATGCACAACATCTGTTCTTGTGCAAGGTGCACTGGACACTTGCTGCACCCACAGTTGGTTCCCCTCCGTCCATTCCCTGCAACAGCAGAAATTGAGATAGATGACAAAGTGGGTTAAACCTGCTGAGCAATATACTGTAGATGGGGGAAACTATACCTGGGTGGAAGGATAGCATTCAGGATCTCCTCATTTTCCTGCCTGGTGGCCTCAGTGGAGGCGGATTTGGATTTAGGAGGTGGTGGAACAGGGCCTGAGTCAACAGGCTGCTGAGGGCTCACTCTCAAAGGGCGCCCCTGTGGTGAAGTGTTTAATGTGAGACATGGTGTGTACTTTATGTAACCTATCCTAATTAAATACTTCTAAAATAGCTGATACCTTTAATTAGCTGTAATTTCAATGCTTGAACCATTTGCAGTCAAAGTGTTAGTTTTTTTTCTTTTTAGACCTGCCATTGTTTTTGTGTAAGCATTTCAAGAGTTAACATTTGACACTTTGATGCTTGTTGCTGTAGAACACCAAGGGGAAGGTTTTCTAAATGAATATATTTCATTTAATGAATATCATTGATTCAGGTCTAACATTAAAATATTTCAGGCAGGTGTTAATTAGACAAATGAATACAACCTTTGTGGCTTGCCACCCCTTAAATTGAAGTAAAACCTGCCAGGGACTCATGTCTACCAGTTGTGACCATTGTGCAGCAAGACCTCAAACAGAGTCATGAAGAACTAGAAGATCTGGCCCTCACAGACCCTTGATCTCTAGAGTCAGTCTGGGATTACATGATGAGACAGAAGATACTGAGACGGTCTAAATCCACAGAAGAACTGTGGCAAGTTACCTGCCTGCTAAGTATCTTGAAAAACTGTGAGTGCACACAGCATTTTTTCACCAGTGCCTAAACCTTTTGCGCAGGACTGTATATATTTGAAACACACACACACACACACACACACACACACGTCAGCGATAGTAAAAAATAAAATAAAATAAATAAATAAATAAAGATACACATGTCAAGCTGTTCTTTCCTGGCATACATGGCACACATCAGCATACATCTAGCTTGTAAATAATATATTCTTTTCTCATTTTTACTCATTATCTGTTTTTCTACGCCTCTGCCTGGAACTGCTTCAATCCTCCATCCGACGGTACCTAGGTAACGTTCACTAAACTTGGCTGGCGTTGCTGGCAAACTCACCTTTGGTGATTTCCTGTCTGTGCTTTTGCTGACCAAAACTGGAGTGTTGTATTTCAGGAGAGATTCGGTCGGTGGAAGCATTGTGTTTTACCATTAAATAATAATGATAAAGCTGTTCACTAAAATCAGAAGCTTCTAGGTATGGGCTTCAGTTGGAGAAATATTGGTGCTGTTGACAAAAAGTTAGAGCTGTTTGCGTTCTCATGGCAACAGTTCCCCGGCGCTCCACTATAGTTTGCCCGAGTGGAATCCGCGATGCAGTTAATAATATCCTTTGTCAAATATACATATTAATCATATATATTTAATTGGAACGACATAAGAAGACAGTTGAAGCACTTTTGGGTTTGTACTTGCTGTAATTTTAATTTTTAGGTAATTTTACGTGCATCTCACAAAGTGCTTTGTGTGTTTTAAGGCACATATTCGTTCTATATTTTTTTTTTATTATCCTTCCTATCTTTTTTCTCGTTAAACAACGTGGATTTTTTTAAAGATGAGACGGAATCATGACGGAACCAATATGAAAAGTGGACAGCGACCATCCGACATAAATTCTCGGCGTACCACACGAAGCGGAAGTGCGTGACTGATTACAATAGTCGAAGTTTGTTATCGCTACAGTTTGACTTTTGCTCTGTTGTTATATACTTTTGTGAGGTCGGCGATGTGTGTTTAGTCACATTAACCGTTGACTTTGTGTAATTATTTTGGAATGGCCAAAGAAAAGCGACACAGGAGAAGGGAATCTCCCGAGCGGGAGTCTAAAGTTAAGATAAAGCAGGAGAAGCTTAGCCCTGTTAGGCCACAGACATCACGCCGCTCCAGGTCGAGATCCAGCGGCAACTCAAGTCCACAGAGGAGAAGAACAAGCAGGTATATACAATACGGTCGCTATTGCCACGTGTTTTGTGCTATTTAACTTGTCGGATGTTCACAAGTGAGTCAATATTAGCGACCATAGTTGTTTCGTCCGTTAGCCTTTTGACATACACGGCTACAGCCAGGACTATTTGCATTTTAACGGAATCAGTTTTTGTTTTGAAGATGGGCGTTATGTAAGGGGTCTTAATGTGTTTTATGTAGGTCCCCTGCCAGGACAAAGGACCGCTCACCGGGCAGAAAAGAGACATCTCCCGCCAGACGAGGCAGCAGATCCCCCAGAAACAGGAGAAGTCGCAGTCCCCATCGCGGGGCTGATGTCAAAATAAAGCGGGTGATTAGGTTTTAAGTCATGTACAACAGGTCTTGATGAGACTTTTTTGGTGTGTCACCTAAAAAGTGTAGACCAGTTCATAGGCATTTTACATTATTCGTAATTGTTACCTCTCTTTGCTGCTGTCACTGTTGCTGCACTGACATGTGGTATTTTATTATGTAAGTATGCTACTTGTGTTTCACTGACAGATACCACTGCTCACTGGCGTAAACCCACTTGAGCACAGGTATTATAGTGGTTGTTGGTATCTAATGCTCAAACAAGTGGCATGTTGTGCAATAAAATTGTTAGTACCATTAAGTGCCAATTAATAAATACACACAAAACAATTTAATGGTTTTGTCAGTCAAACTTGATCTGAAACCCACACACTATGCTTGTTGTCTGCAGACTCAATATTTCGTGCCACCAAGATATTTTCTTACACAGAAGACACACGCATCTACAAGTATCATAATCTGATGATTATCAATTTTAAATGATAGTCCCACAGAACATTATAGCTGTCATTCTTGCCACGTTGAACAGCAGCGGCATAGTCAGCAGTGTCATAAGCTAGATACATCAATGGCATAAAAACTGCCACTTTTCAGTCTTATCAGTCCAATTGAATGTAATACAATACAATCTGAAATGGTAATGGTTGCATAAAAAAAACTATGCAAATTTATCTTGGGCTAATAAACTTTATTTCTTTTAACTGCCATATCTCACAGGAGCGAGATGAGCATCGAGCTGGTGGTGATGAGCGGAGGAGAAGAAATGACCAGCCAGAGGAGAGACGGAGCAGGTGGGAATCAGACAGACCACGGGAGAGAGACCGTGGCGGAGACAGACACAGAGAACGAGGCGCATTTGCTTCCCAACAAGCTGAGCGTCAGCAACACAATGAGCGGCGCAGGGAAAACCACCAGCGGCGCGAAGAAAACCAAGAAGATGCTTTTGGAGAGTCCGAAGGAGGGAGCAGTGACCCAAATGCTGCTCCCGTTGAGAAAGAGAAACCCAACTTTGAACTGTCAGGGGCGCTCACAGAAGATACCAACACATTCCGAGGGGTGGTGATCAAGTACAACGAGCCACCTGAGGCTCGCATTCCCAAGCGCAGATGGCGACTGTACCCTTTCAAGAATGATGAACCCCTTCCAGTCATGTACATTCACAGACAGAGTGCCTATTTGTTGGGGAGGCAGAGAAAAATTGCTGATATCCCCATTGACCATCCTTCCTGCTCCAAGCAACATGCGGTATTCCAATATAGGTAAGAATAACAATCATCAGCTGAGGTGTTTTTACTTTGGTATGTTCTAGAAATATTGATAACTTCAATCAGCATAATTTAGACAAAGTAGATTCAACCTATAGTAATCTTTGAACATTGTGTTGCATTATACTTAGTTTCTTGCTGTGTAAATAAACATGTCTACCATTACCTCTGCATTTTTCCAGACTGGTGGAGTTTAGGCGTGCAGATGGCACCACTGGCCGCAGGGTGAGGCCTTACATCATTGATCTGGGTTCTGGCAATGGCACCTACCTGAACAACCAGCGCATCGATGCCCAGCGCTATTATGAGCTCAAAGAAAAAGACGTACTAAAGTTTGGCTTCAGCAGCCGCGAGTACGTCCTCCTGCACGAGTTCTCAGACACAAGTGAGGTGGACGCCAAGCAGGAAGAGGAAGATGATGATGAGGGCCTTGATGAGTAAAATTGTTCCTATGAACTGTATTGCCTAAAGTTCATTCAGGGTTACAGACCATCATCACCAGTTTTCAATAAATAGCGGTTTCTGCAGTGAATGGAACAATTAATTACTGGTTAACTGGTAAATGTGGAACTTTATTAGAATAATGGAGCAGGGCTGGTTTGTGTATTTTGTAATTACTGAACTATTGCTTAAACCTGCCACAACGGTCTCAAGGAAGACTTCCTATTCTCAGGTTGTTTGTGCAATGTCTGTGTGATGCATGACTGATCTCTCAACTGACAGTGCTCACAATAAATAAAAAAAGAAGTGCTCAGTGCCAGATAAAGATATCTTGCTAAATACAATAGTTAATTTTATATTTTTGGATCACAGCACTGAGTACAAAGTATACCTGAAAACTTAATTTCTTGTCTAAGTCCAGGCTGCATATGTTAATGTACATGATAATGTGGAATGTGAACTTTAGATTCATGTTTAATAAGCATTGCTTTTTGTCAGAGTAAACATACATACATACAACTTTTAATGATATTGCCTTTTTTGCTTTGTAGTGCAGGGAAATAGTTGATGCTGTTGTGTGTAAGTAAAGACTCCCCTTTTTATTTTTGTCTGGTCACAGGCCCACGGCATTCATAGTAAATTTCCATTTTTGTACTGTAAATAAAGAAGAAAATTTCTGTTTTTGTCTTTGGAGTTTTAATGTGGACACCACGTGAGATGTGTGTATTTTGTGTGATTATTTGATTCTATCCCGCAGATTCTCAGGCTATTTGTTACGTGCATTTGTGTATCCACAACGTCAGTGTTCCTCAGAAATGTGATCCTGCAGCAGAGGTCACGCGAGAGTTCGGGCTGTGTGGCGTACAGTTTATAGTTGAGTGTCAGCGGGCGGGGCAGGAGACGAGGGCGTATCGAGTGGAGAGGAGTGCCGGGAATGTTAGTAAATGTGTGGTGCGAGCGACGCACCTGGGGAATTACCAGAACAAGTAACCGAGCTGTTGCATTTTTAATGGAAGTTGTCCCGATCGAGGACATGCGCTGAGTTTCAGCTGCGGATCAAAGCAGAAAATGTACACTACAGAGCGCAGGCGAATGAGCCTGCACGAGCTGAGGAGGAAAGATCCAGTGTGGGTGTCAGCTGGGAGTTTGTGGCAGGACACTCTGGCCATGGAGCTGAGCGCCAGCAGCTCGGGTAAACAGATCGTTTCTCCTCGGAGCCGGACCAGGGCAGTATCCGTGGCATACATTGTGAACGAGGACGCGTCGGTGCCGCAGACGGAGGAGAACTTGTCACTGAAGTGTCTGAAGGAAGCCTGCGCGGACGTACACGCCGTGTTCAAAACCATTTCATTTGAGAGAATATCACTGGGGACCACTGACATCCTGGATAATTTCTACAATGCAGGCAAGTTCAGGCATGCTGACTGAAGGGTAATTTGGATGACACATTACACGCGAGACATTGTCAGTTAGTCAAACTGACCCAGTTTTTCTTTACAATGTACCCAACAGATGTAGCAGTGGTTGAGATGAGTGACACTTTCTGCCAGCCTTCCCTCTTCTATCACCTTGGAGTGAGAGAAAGTTTCAGTATGACCAATAACATTATCCTGTACTGTTACAAGCAAGACAGTGATCTGCAGGCAGTCAAGGTAACACAGCAACAATCCGTTGTTTATTGTTATATGTAAACAGGGTCTGAATTATGATTGGATAAAAGTTCATTAGAGATTTTGAATATTTGTTTCAGAATGCACACTTCTCAAGTACAATGTGAACTGTAAGGGAAATTACCCGAGGCTTGTCCTGCATTATTAATTTACCCGAGGGCCCTATTTTGCAGCAGGCCCCTGCATTTTGGGCCCTCTACAATGCATGTACATAGGGGGTTGTGGTTGTCCTCTGGGCTTCAAATGTATTCTATTGTGTGAGCTGTACTTAATGGAAACAGGAGGTAATATGGGCACACAGTTTATTTCTGGCCCAGGGCGCTCCTGGCATGTCCACGTGGGCATAGCCACAAACAGTTTTCATTATTGATTAATATGATTTTTTTTCACTAATCAGTTAATTGTTAAGTCCACAAAATATCAGAAAATATTGAATAATACCCATCGCTTTTTCTCAGACCCAAAGGTGACATTTCAGATCTTTATTTTGTCTGACCACAGTGCAAAATCTAAATATATTTTCAAATTTACAATAATGTAAAAAAGAGGAAAGCAAATCTTCACAACTGTTTGACATTTTTGCTTTAAATGATTTAAATCCTTTATTAAAAAGTTGATCAAAGGTCCTATTTAAGAGAGATTTCATGAAGAAGGTATTATGTCAATGATGAAGGAAAGAATTGAAATCAAGAGCAAATCACATATATTTATCCAAGAATTTAACTGAAATGAAACATGAAGTATTAAAAGCAAGAAACTGTCAGATGCTTCAGCCCTACTGAGTGTGAATTTGTTATGATGCATGTGTTGTCTTCCTTCAGGAGCAGTGTGGAAGTTACACGTTCATCCCTTATGTCGTGTCACCGCAAGGTAAAGTGTTTGCCTGCGATGCCTCAATAATGACTGGGATCAAAGAGTTGATGCAGCCTAGTTTCCAGCTGGAGCCCCTGCTCACCCCGCTGGTGGAGAGGCTGGTGAATCTGCTGAACAATGTACACATTCAGTCCAGGTCAGGCACAAACTGCAGGGCTCTGTTCACCACCATGTGCTTTTTGCCAAATATAACATTATCATCTCAGATTACACGTGCATTTGCCTATGCTGTAACTCACAGTATTATGTTTGAGTTCACTTGGCTGATTTGCTAAAGATCGTGAAAGTGTGGGATGTTATGAACCCCTCTGCTCTTTATGCTGACAGCGAGTACTTCCGGGAGTCAATCAGGCACGAGATTCGTATGGCACGGGAGCGGTTCAGCGGACAGGCCCTGAGTGAAGAGCTGAGTCACATCCAGAAACGCCTCGACAGCGTGGAGCTGCTCACCCCTGATATAGTTATGAACCTGCTGTTGTCCTACAGGGACATTCAGGTGTGTATGTGGATATCTATGTGTGCATGCATCTGTGTGGCTAGGAGTAAAAGTAACCTGCAAGGAGTGTGCAATAGGCGTGGGGCTGCTAACATTGATTCTGTCTTTATTAATTAATCTTTCAATTATTTTTTCTAATATTGTGAAATTGTAGGTTTAAACATCGATTCTGTCTTTATTAATTAATCTAAAGAGTAGAGAAAAAAAAAAGCAAAAACATTTGAGAAGCTGGAACCTACAAATGCATTCTTACTTGGTAAATTACTCAGATCAATTGTTGATTATATGTTAGATCAACTAAACAACACTAGTACTAAATGTTTTAATACTTTAAACTAAACTAACATGTCATGAAATGTGAGCACTGTAAATAATAATTTGTAATTCTACACCCTCTTTTCTCAGGACTATGACTCCATAATCAAACTGGTGGAGACTCTGAACCACTTGCCCATGTGTGTGGTAGCAAGACATCAGAATATTCAGTTTCACTATATATTTGCTCTAAACAGGTACCCACATGGCTCCTTTTGGATCCGCGTTTTGTTTTATAAGTAAACATAATTAAACGATTGAAATCTCCTCCTATCTGGTTTCAGCTTAGTGTTTTTGTCCCATTATCATCCTGTAGCCTTTATTCATCTTGTGTGTATACAAGGATATAAAAGGTAGTTGCTAAAGCTGCATCATTGCTGATATTATCACATTTTTACCATGCCAGGAGGAATCACCCTGGAGATCGTGCTAAGGCTTTGAAGGCCATTTTGCCTATCGTGGAGTCGGGGAGCATGGTGGCATCTGATGTGTACTGCCTGTGTGGACGGATCTACAAAGATATGTTCATGAGCTCTGGGTTCACTGATCAGCGCAGCAGAGATCAGGCCTGCTACTGGTACGACCAGTTTGTGTGTGTGTGTGTGTGTGTGTGTGTGTGTTTAGTACTGCTCATGCAAAATATTCCACACCTAATGAGAAAGGAAGATTTTGACTGTCTTTTGTATTACAGTACGACGTCACTACGTACCTGTTTAATAGCTGCCTACTATGTGATTGTTGATTATACGTTGCATCATTATTCTGTTGTTAATTTTGTCCCGTCTGACAGTGCTGTGGTATATTCTATAAGTGTCATCGTTTTATTATTTCTTAGGTATGGAAAAGCTTTCGAGACAGAGCCAACGCTTCACTCGGGTATCAACAACGTGGTCCTCCTGATGGCAGCCGGACATGAATTTGACACTTCTATTGAGCTGCGCAAAATAGGTGCTTTATGTTTCCTGCCTCATTTATTAGAGAGATTTGATGACAATTAACATTGCTTTGATGATCTGGAGGCAATACAGCTTTATAGTCTGCAGATTCAGTGTGTCATAAAGTTTATTATACTTAAAGGATAACTCTGAGTTTTTTTTTAACCCAGTCCTTATTTTCCCTTGGTTTACCATTGAGCAAGAACCATATACCTGGAACCGTTAAAACATCTACTGCAGTGTAATCAAATGGTGCATCTGTCCGCGTCAAAGTCCGTCCTCTAAAAATGCATGTTTTTGCCACCCACAGATTCACATTGTTATTGTAAGTGTCTGACAACATTGTGGATAGGACACCTACAGACATATACTTTTTTGTTAAAAGAGTACGATCCTTTTTGTTTAACTGGAAACAGCCAATTTACCGCTCTGTTCAAAGCCACAAGAATCCATTGACAAAAACAGTCATTTTACCTCACAGAACGCAGGAGTTTCTGGCGTACCGCTGCCTTGATCGGTTAGTTTGTTTGTGTTATTGTGTGGCACGTTTACTTGGGTAAAGGATCTGAATACTTCTTCCAACACGCAAGTCACACGCAGTGTATTTCTCCATATGCATTTAACAATACACATCATGATATGTTCCTTCGACTGATGCAGATATGTAATAGTCTTTAGCACTGGTTCTTCAATTAGAATCAATGTAGTGTTACATTTCTAATGGTTGACACATAGTATGTATACACATAATAATAGCCTCATATTGCTGCATTGTTCATACTCTGTATTAACACCCTGCAACTCGAATGAGCTGATAGCTGTGCACAGGTTCATCATGTTAATGCAGGTATTCATTTGAAAATGTATAAATACATTTTTAAAATTAATTTGGTCCATGAATTGTTTTGTGCTGTGTTGATATGTTGCTATTTAGGTGTGACCTTAAGCAGCCTTCTCGGTAGGAAGGGTAGCTTGGAGAAGATGAGGGATTACTGGGATGTCGGCTTCTACCTCGGCGCAAACATTTTAGCTAACGAGCACAGGAAAGTCATCGAGGCCTCGGAGAAACTCTACAGGCTCAAGGCTCCTATCTGGTGAGGCTTCACCACCAGTTCTTGATTAATAGTAATAATCATGCAGATCAAGGTGCTTAATCGCCATCGGGACTCAGTTTTTGGAGCATGTTATTCTAATTTCATTGCTTTGATTAAAAAAGAAATCTCTGTGCATTAGAAAGCATTTAGAGGGAATCCTGCTTTTTTTTCCATATTCATTTTCTGTGGATTCATGACTTCAGCGTCTTTCTTTCAGGTATGTTGCATCTATTATGGAGACATACATCCTGTACCGACAGTTTGTTAAGCTGTCTGAGGTGGTATCTCCTAAACAGGAAACCATGGAGTTATGGATGGAGCTGCTATTACAGTCGTGTAAACCCACCGACTCCACAGACCGCTGCCCGGTAAGATAACAGAATTACCAACGAAACAGTGATCACAACATTAGACAGAAAACTTGAATCCTCTTTGAAAGTTGGTGTCTGTTCAGTGGACCCACTATGATCTTAAGGTTAACACACATTACTGTAATACTGTTACAATATGGTCAGGAAATAATGGAGAAAACTAGACAGATGATTAGAAATAAATGAAAGTCATGTCTGTATTATAAAATTTTGGAAATAGAATTTTGGAATTGCTGCTTTTCAGGTGCTTATTCTGGAGCCCAGTAAAGTCCTTCAACCAGCTATTGTGTGTGTGAGTGAAGAGGACGAAAGTCGCACTGTCCAGTTGAAACACGTCACACCCTTAAAGGTACGTAGACCCTCT
The DNA here is from genome assembly GCF_002260705.1 of Seriola dumerili. Classification (NCBI taxonomy): domain Eukaryota; kingdom Metazoa; phylum Chordata; class Actinopteri; order Carangiformes; family Carangidae; genus Seriola; species Seriola dumerili. The sequence continues at coordinate 1,267,825 of NW_019174788.1, read as the reverse complement.
GTCCCCACCAACCGCCAGAGCCACCCTCTTATCTGATGATGTTTCTGAGTACCTGCCATTCACACAGAATGCAGAATAAATTGCATAACAGGAGGAAGAAGTCATTTTTCTTCCAGTCATTTATGGTCTAGTGAATGTTTAATCTAGGTAGTATGTAGGTGTGTTCGCTGGATGTGAAAAAATGACCTCATACCTCGGGACTGTTTACTTTCTTTCTCTTGCATGCGTATATGAAACCTGTTGAAACCTGTGCATGTGCAGCGCTCTGTGTATTTACAGTCAAACTGTCTTCATCCTTTGCTTTAATGTCATCTTTGCTTCTGCAGAAAGGCTTACACCAGTGGACTTTCCCAGCCTCTGCAATCCGTGGAGTGAGGTAAAGTGGAGTACAGCATGTGCTAATATCTTTAAAATATCTACCTCTCTTTTCTGGGCGTGTCCAAGCAGCAAAACTAGAGGACCCAAAACATGCGGGTTGTCTGGGAGACCTTGGCTGTCGGTCAAATTTTTGCTCTGTCAGTATGATTTCAGGCTGTTGTTTGCGGGCTTTTTGTTAATTCCATACTGGTTACTCATCAGTGTCACTCTGTACTTTAGCCTCGTCTTGTCTGCTGATTTGCCACTTGGGTAATTTTCACCCAAAACAGTCAGCTGCTGGGCCATTTGAAAAAAGGGCAAGCAAACAACTTTATTAGATTGTCGTATCATTTGGAGAAGAGAGAAACTGTTTTTGTTAGAGCAAGGCCTTGTTCTTCATCAGCATTTACTGAATTAATCAATCCCCCGCCCCCATTTGTTTACCTAAAGCTGATACTGAAATTCAAACATTAGCCACTGCTTCACTCGAGCAGAAAAGGGGTTGACAGGGATTTAATCGATGTCAGGATCTTTATAATTTACATACAGTTTTTGACACAGCCATGTACATTCTCAACAATTAAATTAGGTATTATGACTGTTTGAATAGTTAAAATCTTGCTTCTTTCCCTCTAAAGTGCTTCAAAGATTGACGAGCGGAGCTGTTTCCTGTACGTCCACTACAACTCAGATGACTTCCAGATCTGCTTCCCCTCTGAGCTTCACTGTAAAGGGTGAGCGGCTACTAAATTTGCAAAGATACAGCAAGGCAGAGTGTGTGTATTTTTGCGTGTGTGAGGCAGTGCAAATGACTGGCTAGGTAAAAGATAAAACAGATCGTTGCAGAGGCCGACAGGACAACAGGCAAGCTAGCTTTGCAGACTGTATGGTTGGTGCCCTGGTGAAAGCGAGTGTGATGTAATTACACTGTATGAGTCATATTTCCTTTATTGCCCCCTTAGGACAGATTTTTTTTTCCCCTCTCACATCACTTGACCCAAATCACAAAAAACGGTACTATAAAAAAAAACTATATGTATATATATACTACGAAACTCCACAAGGTGCCTTTAGGTGAACTTTTAAGAGAATTTTTCTTCCACACACTGGCCTGTTATGGGTAAATTCAGAAGTCTACAGGCGCCTATTATGCCATTGGGTGTTCTCTTTATATTAACTGAAAGTAACTGTAACCACATGCTTCACTAAGAGTATATTCTCATCTACATTGATGTCTTTTCACGTTGTTCTAGTTTCTGCGAGCTGGTGAACTCTCTGCTGCAGCAGGCTGAAGACTCTGCTCAGGACCTGGACCATCTGACTGAAGGAATACTAGAGGTTGATTACAGGCCTTCATACTTCTGACACAGAGTGTGCTTCATATTTAGGTCTCACTTGCCTCAACAAGTAGAAAAATTATTACAATTAGTGGCTAAAGTCTAATTCTCAAGAACAGAACCATTTCCTTAACATAATGACAAGCTCATACAGTATTTTCATGTCAGAAGTACCTGAATGAATCATCTTTTCTCGCACACTTAACATTTCTCTCTTTCGTTACTTGTGTTTGCATGTGAAATTCCTCACAATTCTGCTGACACTTCTGAATTCTCATTCTTGCCATCTTCCTCTCAATCCTCAGTACATCTATGAGACCAATGAGAATGGCGACAAGGTGGTTCTGGGTAAAGGGACGTACGGTGTGGTCTACGCCGGGAGGGACCTGAGCAACCAAGTACGCATCGCCATCAAAGAGATCCCAGAGAAGGACAGCACGTATGGGAAACTAACACCATTTTTCATTCAGACTCATCTCTCGCTGGGAGAGATGAGTCTGCAGTGTCTCACACATGAATGTTTTTTTCCGTAATGCCCTTAATGGGAAAGGATTTGGCAGACTGCACACTCACTGGCTTGCTCCAGCTCTTGAGGAATCTTGGGGGAGATGGATGAGTGTTTAGACTTTTCATTCTTTCTTTAATATTCCATAATCTGCACAAAGAGTTTTGGCCCAGACTGCAGTGTCGTATGGAAATAATGATGGATTCAGTGGAAGGAAATGTGATATTTAAATCACTTTATAAGCATTTGCCAAAGCTCTCCGAGTCCAGAATGCAGCAGAGTGTTTATCATATGTCACTATTCTGATGTTGTAATTATCAGGCTAGACAAAAAAATAGTAAAGATCCTGTTAACTGAGAAAGAGAAAGAGGGGGAAAAAAGCAGCTTTTAGTGTTGTGCAATAGCAGATGTCATGTGATATAATGCATATAGGTTTTTCAAGTTCTTCACAGTAGGAGAGCTGAGTTTATTTTTAAGAAAACCTCAAACTTGTATTTTTTGTGTGTCTTCCAGGTACTCCCAGCCCCTTCATGAGGAGATAGCTCTGCACAAGAGGCTAAAACACAGGAATATTGTCCAGTACCTGGGCTCTGTCAGTGAGGATGGTTTCATTAAGATCTTAATGGAGGAAGTACCAGGAGGTACACATCCCAAGATTTAAATTTCTAATGCTTTAAGTTAGTTATTGGCTATAATGAATAAGAAAGTTTAAGGAAAGAGTTTTTATTGTAATGTAATTGTTTCTTTCCGTTTAATTTTATTCTTATCCATTCATCTGCTTGTGCGATTGCTAATGACGTTTCACTTTTACGGAGCTTGACTAATACATGACTCTGTTTCCACTTAAAATATTGAGTCTTAAGATTAGATAAGTAATTTTCTCAACATTTTCACCAGAATAGAAACAGACTACAGCCACATTGCATTGCTCCATTGGAAGTTACAAAAGACAAGGAAGCGCTGCCCCTGTTAGTTATTGCACGGCTTTTGTTTTTACAGGTGATGCCTATATTAAGTGTCAAGGAAGTTTGGGCCTGTCTTATGTGTTTTGATTTGTAAGTGCATGTGTGATTGCATAACATACACTGGAAGCCAGTTTTAGGGAAGTGGGTGGTTCCGAAGACATCCTGCTCGTTGGAGAAAAAATATTTTCAGTATGTGAACAAGTCAAGTCGAGTCAGTTTCATCTATATACTACCGAATCATGACAGAAGTTATCTCACAGCACTTTTAATATAGTGCAGGTGTAGACAGTACTAGACTGTCTAGACTGTGTTATTAACAGAGACGCAAGAGTCCCCCATGAGCAAACACTTGGCAAAAGTGGTGAGAAAAAACGCCCATTTAACTAGAAGAACTTGACTCATTGTGGGCGGCCTTCTTCCTTGACCGTTTGGGTTGAGAAAGAGAGCGAGAGAGAGAGACTAGGGGGAAAGAGAATTGTAGCAGTGAGTTTTGAGCAGGATCATGGGGACAGTAGATAGTTTGCAAACACAGATCCAGACTCTGAAGCTCTGGAGACAGAAACTACAGAAAGTAACAGGAGGAGAGAGAAGCGAAAGCACAAAACTACAGGAGAGAGAAGAAGCTGAGTTAGTATGGGATATGAGAGAGGAGGAAAGAGGAAGGAGGAAGAGCATCATAGGAAGTAAAGCAGTCAAGGCATACAGCAGCATAACTAGGGGATAGTTTAGGCAAGCCTGAGCCTTAAACATGGAGAGGTTGTCCGACTCCTCTGACCCAAACTGCAAGAAGTTTCCACAGTAGAGGAGCCTGACAGCTCCCATTCTACTGGTGGGGACTCTAGGAACAACATTAAGCCTGCATTCTGGGAGCACAGTGTTCTAGTGGGGGAGTACTATGGGCTTTGTAGGTGAGGAGAAGGTTTTTAAATTCTATTCTGGATTTTGCAGGGAGCCAGTGCAGTGAAGCTAACAGTCCATAGCTTTGTTAAGAAACTGTTGAGAAATAACCACCATTTTCAGTGTGACACTAAAAGTAGAAGTTATGCTCTGCCTTCATGAACATGTGAGAAAAATATTTCTACCGTAAGATTCTGTTGCTTAAAATAACTTGTCTTATTAAATTTTACATTCTTGCTTATAGGCAGTTTGTCATCTCTCCTGCGCTCCAAATGGGGTCCTCTGAAAGACAATGAAGCCACCATCATCTTCTACACCAAACAGATCCTAGAGGGGCTCAAATACCTTCATGACAATCAGATAGTCCACAGAGACATTAAGGTGAGCAGATCACCCTGGGACTTTTATTTTGAAGAAAAATTTGTAAAATAGCTTTGTGGGATTAGATAGCAGTATTTGTGAAACATCTTAATTGGGGTATATATGTTTTACTGCAGGGTGACAATGTATTGATCAACACATATAGTGGCGTACTGAAGATCTCTGACTTTGGAACCTCCAAACGATTAGCAGGGATCAACCCTTGTACGGAGACATTTACTGGTAAGATGCTGTGTATGGTGTATATGAGTATATTGTGATGCCCATATACAAAGTTGACTATTAGTGTAGCTGCATTTTCAACTATTTATGATGATTTTCCAACAGGAACTCTCCAGTATATGGCCCCAGAGATTATAGACCAAGGACCTCGGGGTTATGGGAAGGCAGCTGATATCTGGTCCCTGGGATGCACTATTATAGAAATGGCAACAGGCAAAACACCCTTCCATGAGCTGGGAAGTCCTCAGGCAGCCATGTTCAAGGTAAGGAAGAGAAAGTTGTATTTTATATAGACAGTGGACATTGGTGGGGCTTTGAGATAAAATCATAAAAGTCACTCTTTATGGGTTTGGACTGCAATATATTAAGTACTGGATGGATTGCAAAATGTTGCACAGACATTCCTGATCCCCAGGTGATGAATCCTAGTGACTTGGTGATACCCCAACTTTTCCTTTCGTGCCACTATGAGGTTGACATTTGTGGTTATAAGTGAAATGTCTCGACAAGTATTGGATTGATTGCCATTCAGTTTGGTTCAACCATTCATAATCCGCTTTGGATGAATTGTCTTGACTCCGTCATCCCTTTTCCTTTTTTTTTTTTTAACCAAATATCTGCAAAACGAACAACATTCTCATCAGTTTAAGCTGTATCTTGTGTTTAGTACTATATTTGCAAATGTTAGCATGCTAAGATGCCAAACTAAGATGACCAACATCAACATGTTAGAATTGCTCTGTGAGCTTGTTAGCATGGTGATATTAGCATTTAGCACAAAGTACTGCTGTGCAGCCTCACAGAGCCACTAGCATGTAGCATGTGCAGGTATGTTTAATAAATATGAGCAACTACCACCTTTTCTCTTTTAAAATGCACAATCTAAAAGTAAGACAATCTGAAAGTCATTTTAATGAACATGAACATTTTCCTTTTAATGCTAAATGATGCAATCTTGTCCAAACTGTGTCAGTAACATTTAAACAATCCCGTTAAGGTGGGCATGTTTAAGATCCACCCCAAAGTCCCAGAGTGCATGTCAGACGAGGCAAAGGGTTTCATCATGAACTGCTTCGAGCCAAACCCAGACGACAGAGCCACAGCTGCAGAGCTGCTCATGGATGCCTTCCTCAGGTCATCCCCCAGGAAAAGAGCCAAGGCTCTGCAGGAATCAGAACCTACAGACGCCCTTTCCGGTAGTCAAATTTACATAGTGCTCTTCTATCTAATATGTTACCTGTTTTCATCAGCCAGTTTATCTAAACCATCTTATCTTTTTTCTCCTTTGCATCATTATCACATTTCTTTGAGTCACATTTCTGCTTCTCTTGTATTCTTTCTTCCTCTGCTGTCTTTTTCTTCTAATACACTGTTGTTACTGCACCTGTTATGACACCTGTACGGTAAGTGTTGTTATGAAATCTGGTAAATGTCAGAGATTTTGAACAGTGGCATACAGTATCTAACCACAATCTTGCTGGATTTTGCAGCTGACTATCAACGCAGCCTGTCGGTACCTATATCCATCCTTGTGGAGGACACTGATTCATACTCGGATTCAATTGACCTGTCCTGTTCCCTGGACTTCAGAAGGCACCACTCCACCCTCAGACCAAGTGAAGTCTCAGAGAGCCCACCCACCACGAGCAGCTTCCTGCTGTGAGTTAGATTATTGCTCAACAGAAGATAAAAGCCTTATAAACTCTGCAATGGAACATAGTGTTACGGGATCTTACATCATTGGCAAACCACAATGAGGTTGCAGTCAGATATTCCGCTGAGCCTGCATGCTATGTAGGTATAAAAAGGGCATAATGCCATTGTGTCAACCAAGTATTGCTTATGAAACTAGACAAACACTCGGAGAACGCAGACCACCACCAAGGCCAATGTCAAACAACATACACCAGACTTCTGAGAAAAAATTCAAATTAATAGGAAATTATCTGCCCCAGAATTTAATGTGTTCTTCCCTGGCCTATGATCCACCCCTACACCAAGTTTGGTGCAAATCAGTTAAATTAAAAGACACTGGTAAAAACATACACCTGTGAATCACACTTTAATTATTGATAACCATATCTCCCTTTATTTGTCATTTTCATTTGATATTAATTTCAGCATATAAACCACATTCTTTTTAAAAAAAATCTTTTGATCTAGTGTGATTTATCTCTTTATTGCCCCCTGCTGTCCAGAATACCAGAGGACTCTGCATCAGACATGAGCAGTCCAGCCTCAACAGAGGAGAATATTGGTCTTTTTATGCTGAGAAAGGATAGTGAGAGGAGAGACACACTGCACCGAGTTCTCACCGACTATATCGGTTTTGTCATCTCTAATATACAGGAGTCCGTGCCTCAGGTGAGTAAAGAAAAGTCACAACAACGCAGGTCAAAATATTGTGTTACATTTTACTCATTATATTTTCTCAAAAATTCCTCGAGTTGAACTGATTATTATTAGCCAGTTATTATATTTCACAAATGCTGTTTATCAGTGTCAGTTAAGTCTAAGCAAAGACTGAGCTCTGGATGTCTGGATCCTGTCTTAGTTTGATATCACTCAGATTGTCCAGACATTCAACAGCCACATGGCATGACTGTCTGCAGTTGCCATCTTATTTTACACTTGGAGCTTGGAATTTGTTTTCCACTTAAAAGCGTGTTATGTCTTATGCATGGCAACATTTTTCCCCAGAACAAATACGTCAGCCATTTTCCAGTCTTTTTATTTTCATTTATTTTTATTTTTTTTCCGCGTTAAAAGTATGGCAAAGGATCATCGCTCACTGCAGACCACATCACCAAGCTCATTGGTTGCTTGCGAGACAACATCCGCTCCCCGGACAGGAAGCAGCTGACCATTGGCCTGCTGGACCTCAGAGCCTCGCTGCTTGCCGCCTCAGTACCTCTGAACAACCTGCAGGCGGTGCTCTTCAGCTTCCAAGATGCAGTAAGTTTGTTTCTGAGACAACTCACAGATGTTCCTGATGATCATCCAGCCGTCAGCTTCCTCTCACAATCATGTTCAACTAACTGCTCTGACTGCAGGTGAAGAAGGTGTTGAAGCAACAACAAGTGAAACCTCATTGGATGTTTGCTCTGGACAACCTGCTGAGACAGGCAGTACAGGATGCCATCACCGTGCTCCTACCAGGTAGAGCTTCATCTTTCTCTATTTAAGTCCAGTAATCTGAGATTTGTTGTAATTCTAGTTTATATTTTTCTCCCTGTGTGTATTCAGTTTGTACATTTTTTCATTTATTTATTTAGTTGTTTACTTTCTAGGGATTTCTGTTGGTTATTTATTCCTTGTCATTGTTTCCTCCATTCACCCCCACTCCTCTCTTCACCCCTCCCACCCCTCTCTTTGCCTCTCAGAGCTGAAAATCCAGCTGCAGTCCTCATTTGAGATTGAGGACAGCATTCCTGAGGAGCTGTCTCCTGACCCAGACACTCCAATAGTTCCTGTGCCGGACCAGCTGGGGGCGCTAGCAGACCTGCAGCAGACAGCGCCCATACGCGATATCATGCCGGCAGCTGACCCCCACTCTCCTACAGACCTTGTTTTCAATACCAGCTGTCCCCTCAGCGAGAATCTGAGAGATCTACGACTAGAGACCAGACGGTAGCATTCAGATGTCTTTTTTTTCCCCATCATGTTTATTTTTGTTGAGCTACATTTTTGATGGTTTTAATATGCATTGAACAAACTACAGATACTTAAAATTTCATTTCAAGGCGACATAATCTGACATTTTGAATTTAAATACAACATTCATGCTGGAAAAAAAAAAAGAAAAAAGTGTGACTAAGCATAACAGTGGCATCTCCATCGGGCAGTGCACAGTAATTAATAAGGATTTTTAGTTGCACTGCTTTCTGCTGAGTGATGATGGCTGTTTGTGTTTCAGACTGCTGAGTCAGCTGAGTGAGAAGGAGAGAGAGTACCAGGAGCTGCTGAAGACGACTGTCCAGAGGAAACAGGAACAGATCGATAGACTGAGAAAAGCAGCCGTCACTGAGGGTAATGTTTGCTTTTTAACCACAGTTCAGTTCACATACTGTAGTTTTAGATAGATTGTTAAAGTTTATCTCTGTACAATATTCACATGTGTAGAGAGTTACTGTCTGGGTTACTGTAGCATGACTACTTGTAATATTTGGGTAAGAAAATATACCGAATTGAAATGAGGGTATAAAACACACGTTGATAACTAATATTGCTATTTCATGCAAGTTGTTTCTCAATCTAGACCTCAGCCTATAGTCCAATAATTAGCCACACAAGCTGCAACATGAGCAGCAGTACGTCACGGGACCAAGCCCTTTCAGATTTATCAATACACTCAGTGATTCTCATTACTGTTTCTTAACACTTGTACCAGTCAATCCCTCCCACACCTCAGCTTCAGGCTCTGGATTTCAGCCTGACTGGTTTCTGACAGAGGCGTAGACCTTCTCCAATGTGCTCAAACTTGACTCATCACTTGAGATAATGATTATACAGTCTGCCTGCGGAAACACAATAAGTCTTCCAGTTGTGTGTAACATTAACATCGTAATTTGCATTAAATCTCAGAACAGACAGTCTGAATGGTTTTAATCTCTTTACATCATAGATGGTGAGTTGGCCTCACAGAAAAGCTCTAATCCGGAGGTGATGGCTTTGGTGCACTGGCTCAAGTCTATCCGTGTAGATCAAGACACCATTGAAAAGGTAAATTCAATGAAACCCAGCCTTGTTTGTTTGTTTTTTTAACTCCTGAGGCTGGTCGGTATTAACCATCCACCCACTGTTAATCCACACATGTGCGATCCTGTTTTGCAGTTGCTCTCTCATGAGTTCACCTTGGACTGTCTCCTCTACATGGCCTCCAGGGATGATTTGATATATTGTGGAATAAGGTGAGGCTTCCTCCACACATCACCCTCACAGGATATAGAAAGGCATGACCTCTGAGGTGGTGGTAGAGAAAAGATGCAGTCTGCCTCATTAGTTTAAGTTGGTTTTTGAGATACACCGTATTTACTGTAAATCTCCTTTAATCTGTCTAATATTGTCGTTTCAGAGGCGGCATGCTGTGTCGAATCTGGGCGGCCATCACAGTTCGCAGGAAGACGCAGCTCAGCACGCAAAATGAGGACAGTGAGGACACTTCTCTTTAGTGGCTGCTGATGTTGTACATCAGAGAACAGATTTATCGACAGGCTGGTACCGCGTTATCTGAAGGAAGAGAGGCAGTGCTGGTGAACATAGCTGACTTGCAGGGAATTGATGTAAAGCAGAATAGATTTTGAACCTTGTTGAGCTGTGAATGTGTTTTTTTGTAAAGATACTGAACACTTCTTCCACTTATTGTATGCAAAAATCTTCACTTCGAAGCTAGACCTTGCCAGCATTTTTTTTTTTTTTTACATTTTCTCAGGGCTTTTGCAAATGGGACTAAAAGTATTCCTCACAAGTTGCTTGTGGAGCATTGATTTATCTGCAAACAAAGTCGTTACTGTTATTTTAATGCTGTCTTCTGATGACACTGTTTTACAGAAAACTTAGCAGGACCTAAGTTATTTGGGGTATACTGTATTTAAACTGAATGTCTCTGCATTCTTAGGAGACTGATTTGTACTATATAACCTATTAAAATGCATTCAAATAATAAACAAGAACACTGAATCTCTCCAAATGTCTTGTTATCTGCATGTAACAGGCAGGGGAAGGGTTTGTGAGGGAGTGACGTAGAATGGAAGAAGCCATGAAGTGGTGAACAGTTTTTAAATTCCACATGTGTTTCCTCATCTTGTTTTCACAATGTTGACATCTCCTTAGGAACAGCAGTAGGACTCAGTGTGTGTTGGTGTCTCTGTCTGCTGTATGTGTGGGTTTTTATTGTGTTGCCACTCTTCTGAGCAGGTCTACAGCTTTAGACCCTTTCTGATGAATCATTTTTTCTAGTCTTGACCTCTAAAAGGTAGGAGAGAAGTGTTTTTGAAACTGGGCTTGTGTAATAATAGGAATGGAAATAAACGGAGGAAGGCAAAGGTTAGCATCACCGTGATGTTAGGGAATTAATGTCGTAGGTGAAAACTCTTCACAAGCGTAAGACACTTGGGCACATATCAGATTAGATTTTTCCAGTGTGTCATCATTGCCTTTTGTTCTCAGTAGTCACATGTCAGATCAGAAGATGTTCATTATTTTTGATGCACTGCACACAGACTTGTTAAACGCCACATGCATGTCAGCTCCGGTGCTCTGTCGAAAGGGATATGACTTCATTGAGAGACTGGGCTTGGCCCCTAATAACTATGGCACTCACTGATATGAGTAATACCTTATTCACTCAGTATTTGGTTTTGAAGAATTGACTGTAACTGTTATGGCAAACGGCCTACCCGTTGGAGTGCACGATGTCCTGATCAATTTAAAATGTTTCATGTGTATGTTCAACATTGCTCAGCTCATACATTGTCAAACAAATAATTAACATAAGCTTCAATGCGTTTCATCTCATATACAACAGCATCCCCTGCTGTAATTTAAAACTGGCATTTCCTTTTCCCCTGTTCATAGATTTATGACAACCATTATTTATTCAGCATCATGAAGTCCGAAAAACCTGCCTTCCCCACACCGAAGGTCACAGTCTTTGATTTACCTCTGCAATAATCAAGAATGCTGAACAAATGAGAAGGTAGGAGGCCAATAAATCAAGCTACACAAATTCTGTCCTTGGATGGTATCGGAAAGAAAATGAATACTCAGATTTTATCAACTAAATTAAATTTGGTATCATCCTGTCCTCTCATTCCACTCCCCTGCTTCCCTATTTTTTGTGTCATAAATTAATACTGTGATACATATACAAAGAACGATTTTCTTGATATTTGATTTAAAAGAAATTAGGTTTTTTCTAATATTGGATTTCTACATGCTAATGCTTAACTGTATATTCATCCTGGATTTAAGGTCAGTGGTAAACAGGAGGATTTTCTTATAGTATAAAGCTGTCCTGTCTACCCATGTGCCACTGAGAGAGCTGCATGCAGGTTTCCTGTCTCTGATTACAACTGCTAATAAATGAGATCAGCTGTATTACTGTTCGGCCTGGATCGAACACCTGTATCCATGTGGCTCTTGGTTGCACATGGTTGGCACAAACACAGATTTCTTTAATGTACACTGACATATAATGGCTGTTGTCTTGTCTTGACAAACTAATGCTAACGTGCTACTTTAACTGTGAGTCACGGTGCCCAACAGCTACAACGACGGCAGCGGCTGTCACCTCAAACTCATGTCTTATTACAGATAATTGAATGTAATGTGAGTGCAACCCCCTGAGTCTCCCTTATTCTAATAAGCTTTGTAACACAATAGCATTAGGATTGTCCATCTAATTGGATGCAAACTCTTAGCTTTGATCAGACATAATGGTGCACAGTCAGTGTCAACTGGCTCATGTGGGAGAATTTATCTATTTACAATGGAGAGAGCTAACAGTCAAGGTTAACGTGTTTTTTTTTTTTTTATCATTTGCACTGACAAGGTAGCTCTTGTCCTAAAGCTTGCATTCACATTCACAGTCACATTCACTAGTCTTCCACATATTTTTAGTACAACTATGGGATGTATTAAGGAAAACATGTTTCTATTGTCCTTTTTCTTCTGTTCTTCCTTCTCTAACTAATCTCTCCATCTCTTCTCTGTGTGGAGGTGGAGCTAAGCCCCTGATAGGCAAATAATGAGGACTGCTGTGAGGGGGATTTTGTCAAGGTCTTGGGGGGATTGAGAATGCCACACTGGGGGCCCAGAACCTCCAGGATTACTGAGCTCACCCTCTTCCTCACCAGCTCCCATAGGATGTCCTGGATTGAACTCGGAGGAAAAGCAAAATGTGACCATTTCTTGCAGGTTTTGATTAAAAATACAGCAGTGGGGATGCGGCATGACTCAGACTTTTGCTTCTGCTATGGAGAGCGAAGTGTGTCTCTGGTCTTGAGTGCGCCATTGAGTGCTTGTTGATTACCAATTCGTCATTTGTTTTATAACATATCATTAACTACAGACCTCATGAACAAGCTGTATGCTGCTTCTATTAGTGAGGTCTGTATGAAGTGTGCACTCAAATGCTTTCATGCACGCAGGTGCTTACACATTCGCACTGCATGCATGCACAGATCAGGTCAGGGCATTTCTCCTCATGATTTCTGTTCTAAATTGGTACACCTGTCTCCACAACATACAGTTTACAGTAGAGTGGAAGTGTGCAACATGATCACATGACACATTATGGGCACATATTCTGCATTGCTGTCACTCCCTTGAGTGCTGTGTTGGAATTTTGACCTGTATATAAATAGTATAATTTAGTCTTTTAGATCACCTCACAGAGAGAGAGTTCAGTGTTTGTTTACATACAGTAATTGTCATTCACAGATTTGACATATGAAATATTTTTGCCTTTGCATTTAACTGTTAATTGATGCATCAGGGTTTGTCTTCCTCAGGAGATTTTGATAGGAACTTTGTTATCTTTATGATCCTCGGGAGGAGGAAATGATAATCTTACAAGCAATTAACTGGAAGCCAAATCGAATCTGTTCCACTCTGCCACATTTTTGGAAAAGAATAGCTTATAAGCTGCAGCTAGTATTAGAGCAGGCCAGACTCCATGCTGACACATAATGGAAGGATGACTATGATGTTTACAGCTGGACAGAAATATTCCCCCTCTATTTCTGGAGGGTATAGAGTTAATCCCGGCTGTAATCCAGGGAGTTGAATTAAAAAACTAATCTTATGTGTGAGTGCATGTTATATGTACACATGTGTAAGAGCATGTGTGTCACAAATCTTCTGGGGCTTGACCTCAAGACCTTCTTTCACCCTCTGGTTATCTCTTGTGTTTGTGTTCTTCTGAAGGCCACCCATTCATACTGTTTGACACTGAATCATTGATTTCTATCACAGTGGAGTGACCTTTGACCTTCAATATTAATGAGACCTAAGGTGGCAAAGGAAATAAATCAATTTGTTTTCAAAGGCAGTAAGTACCCTTTTTTAAAAGTAGTAAGTAACCCTTTGGAACATCATGACACTTTCTCTGTTGTTAGAGAAATATTTCCAGAGCCTTTGAATGTATTGCTGTAGTATTTGATACACGTATTCATATTCCCCACAGGAACAACTTTTGTGTCGTCTGACCTCATCTACTATCAGTAGGTGATTATTTTACTTAGGCAAATACTTTATTTATAAGTTCCTGTAAAGCTGTAAAGTCATTCACATCAGCCTAAACTGCACTTTCTGTAGGGCTAATTTGCAAATGTTAGCATGCTAAGATCGTAAGCATTACACATCAGCATGTTAGCATTGTCATGAGCATTTTTGCATGCTGAGACACCATTTAGCTACCTCATTACATCCTCCACACAGCTAATTGACTTACACTTAACCTATATTTTCTTCTCTACCTCTTTCAGTGCCGTTTTTTTTTTTTCTTTTTTTCTCCTTTAAAGGACTTTGTAACTTTTTTTCCTTTTTTTTTTTTTTTTTTTTTTAAACCATAGTTACGATATTAAGTTAACTTGCTTGTTTGTGACTCAGGGGTGCATGTGGGTGTGATGACTGAGCTATGTTGCTGCTGGTGCTCTCTTGATTGGTCAGTTTAACCTCACTGAAACTCAGGCTGTTGTAGTGAAGTTTTCCCCCCTTACAAATGGAACCAGGGGTCAAGGAAAAGCACTCTCACCCTCTCATTCACATTTTTTTCCCTTCCTCTGCTATTTCCCCATCTCTCTCTCTCTCTCTCTCCCTCCTTTTTGTGGGTTGTCATGGAAATGAATGCAGAGGGAGGGGGCTTCTATTATTGAAGCAGTTGTGGGATTGGTGTTGGGCTGGGAGTTGGGTATAGTGAAATGGAGCGATTCATGCACTCATAAACAGAGAGTGCGGTGGAGCAGAAGGGAGGTGGAGGGGCTGCGGGTGAGAGAGAGAGAGAGAGAGAGAGAGAGAGAGAGAGAGAGACGGGGAAAAGGAGAATAGAAAGGGGCCTCGGGGGCAAGCGGAGAGAGAGAAGCCAACTCCACGTGTTTTGGCCCTGCTTCTAACTGATAGCACGTTTTAGGCCATTACGTCATGGTCTGCCAGGCTCTGTGCTGTTTGAGACATACTGCTGCGGAATCACATTCCTCATGGAAGATGGTGAAATGAGCCCATGGTGACGCCACCTGTTGTCGGAAAGGCCAGGGAAAACTGTACGTGGAAGAGCAGTGCAAGAGGCGTTAATGAGCAGTGGTGGCCTGTGTTAAGTGCCACCTTTATTGTATGCCATATGGAGAACAGTTTAAAATAGTTGAACTTATAAATAGGCTTGACAAATCCATGAACAAAGACTGATTCTGTTATTTATTGGTTGACCTTGGACACAGCAAGTGCTCGCTGTTGTTTAGTTATGGCTTTGTCGGCGCGCTTTGATAGTCGTTTGTTTTTATCTCACTTTTTGATGAGAAAAGTAGATTTTTTTTTTTTTAAAGGGCGACAATGCTGATTTTACCCTAACAGTCAGTTTACTAGTCACTTAAAGTACTATTCATTCTGTGAACATGATTGTGTAATGTTTCTGTGGCTCTGGAGGAAACTTTCTACTGTTTGGAAAATATAGAGTCAACTGTTTTTGGAGTTTGACCACACAATAGACTAAAAGTCAGGATATCTCAGCCTATTCTGTTATGGTTTTGACCATTATTTTTCAAAGTGTCTCACGCTTTGATGGGTATTCTGGTTTGTAACTTATTTCTGGGTCAGGTATATTGAACCATTTTTTCAATACACTGACATTTTGCCTAGCTCAATCGCAAAACAATGTAGCTGCAGGTCCAAACATACTGTATCTAAAATATGCAAATTACAAGACTCTTGGATGTGAAGCTTACAATACTGCAAGACCTCCCAGCTCCAGTCAAAACTCCAGCCCACAATAAGAGGCAGACCAAATTCAGATGATTCAGACCAAACAGTACGCTTTTTCCCAGCACCCTAGAGAGAAACACAAAGAAACAGGCAACTCTCCCACACTCTATCTCTCCCTACCTCTCTGCCTGAGCTCACACACACATTTTTCCAGTGTGACATGTGATATAGTGCCTGATTAAATCACACTACAGGAAACAAAAGACAACATAGTCGTAAATTATTTGAATCTACAAGCCCCCTACAGGTGATGGTGACCGTTGACCCCGCTGAGTCGAGACAGTGATGTGGAAACAAAAATAGCGTCCCTTTCTGAAACCAGACAACAGCCTGAACCAGCAACTGTTCGCCAACCTCAACGCCAGGGATGACACTGCTGAAATTTAAAAAAAAAAGTCTTTGCTAAATGTCTTAACTACTAGCAAACAAGCATATTTCAGCACTAAATCCATCACAGTTAATTGGCCATATATATCCACCCTTCCCTTATGCGACCCCACCCCCCACCCCCGCTGCTTAAAATGCTAGCATTTGCCCAGATAGTGTATTCAGTAGTCTATAACATAGACTGGGCCTATGTTCTCTAGGGACATTCTGAACATTCCTGCTATTGTTATTTCATTACCAGGCTGAGGGTTACCCTTGCCATTCACAGTAGCTGACCTCTAGACTCAGTGGCGGTGGAGGTGGTGGTGACCATGTTCCTTGGAATAGACAGTTTGTGAGATAGGAGCTTTTTCTTTAGTAAAAGCGATGTTATTTTGGTAGGTAGGCAAGCTTCTTTGGATAATGATCAAATACTCGCTAAACTATTAGCATTCCATCAGACTCCAATGTACTTTGTGTTTGGTGCTAACTAGCAAACTACGGCATGCTAACACGCAAAACTGAGATGGTTAATGTGGTAGACATTACCTGTTAAACATGTTACCAATCTCATTGTGAGCAGTTTAGCATACTGATGATTCAAAGCACTGCTGAGGCTGAGGATGGTTTCACAGAGTCACAAGCATGGTTGTAGTCTATTGATGGTTGATACAGAGTGGCTCAGAGTTAGGCTGTTATGGTATTAGACATTATTAAAGCCTTTGAGCCTTGTTCCATAAAAGTCAAGGACCATATTCGACTGCATCTCTGTGATGGTGGAAATTTACATACTTTCAAAACTATTTCTCAGAGAAGTCCAACACAGCAACCTTTGAACTTTTACTGAGTGGTTTTCAAAAGGAGTAAGCTTACTTTTGTTAAATTTAAATCAAGCAACATAAGTTCCACTTGAGCAGGATGTTGCAGCACTCCGTCCATCCCTGAACACTATGGGATCAAATGGGTCTTTTGTTTGTTACGTTAGACTGTACCTTGTCCCTTTCAGGAGCAGGAGTGCTGTTGTTGGTTCCTGCTCAAACAACACAATAACTCAAAAGAGGTGCAATGAAAGAGCCACAACAGGCTTTAGAATGCTATCTTTCCACAGATAAGCCCTCATCATGAGCTCCCAGTATCAGTTGTTCCATACTGTAGTCTGTTAGTAGATGTCAACTCCCTCTTCCTTTTCCTTTGAGCTTTTTTTTTCCTTTGCTTTATTGTCTCTCCAATAGTTACTAGTTTTCAGGATGTGTGTTTACTGATGAAATCATGTCCTCTTTGCAGTAATGATTTTTGCGTATTGTCTTAGTCCTAGTGTTCTCTGTTAACTGCCCTCTTTCAATGCATGAACTGCTTACAGCGATCAGTGGCACTTTAATGAGATCTGTGTTGTGTGTGTGTGTGTGTGTGTGTGTGTGAGGATCTCTGTGTGTTAAGTGAGGGGTGCAGCTGCAGCTCCAAAATCAAGTCCTTTCTTGAGCACTCAGGGATGGATAGAGGAGGAGGGGTTCCTCCACTTCCTGTGTGCAATGAGGTCACACAAGTGGTTCACTCTTATGGAGATGACACGGGTTCACGGGCTGCTCACAAAACTTGTCATGAAATCAAAACGAAAAAAAAAAGGAGAGAGGGATGTGAGATGGGAATAGCAGATAGAGGTATCATTAGACTGCACTTTTGTGTTTATCTTTTTCAGTGTGCAGACCTCTTACAAGACATGCAACATTTCAACACATCTGAGAGAGGCCAACTGTGCTATTTTCTCCTATTTGCATCCACCTTACTCTGAATGGCTCATTAGCACAGCATGGTACAGTGATGTGTGATAAATGGACACATGCCTTCTAACTTTGAGGTATGCTTTTATCACCTGCCCTTTAATTTTCCTATCAGACTGTTGGCCCAAGCACCAGGTACTCTGTCTAGTGCAGGGTTGAATAGTAATGGTTTATCTGTAACACTGTCACGTGATCTTTTGAAAAAAAAAGAGGCAAAGTTACCTTTATTTTGGTAAGATATAAAGTATTAGAAAACTCAGAAAATTTAAAATGTAATTTTTAATGTTGTATTAGTCATATCCACTCTAAAAACATCCATTCAAATGTAATATTACAGTTTATAAATCAAACCATGGCTTGAACCACATTGACATTTTTCTTTGAAAATTAATGTTGCTTTTAAGTCTGCAAAAGTAAATGTGTTCATTTGTGTCTCATCCATTTTCCGAGGTCAGTGTGTCAAAATAAGAGCTCTTCTCAACAAACCTAAACCAAAACACTACAGGACTGCAAGACACATTTCTCAATGTGTCTTGCAAAAATAGATAACAAGTTCACTAACATTATACTTATTCAAAAATACAGAAAATTGTTTTTTGTGTGTAGGTGTGCACAGGTGTTCATGTGCAAGTGTTTGCACGTGTTGTCTGAGGAGCTATAGAGATGACAATAAAAGGATGAAAGGACAGAAGGGTTTCAATACTTGGCTAAAGAGGCAGCACAAAAGATCTAACGACATACATCTACTAAGCACATGAAAATTCAGTTAATTTCTGAATAGTTTTCCTTACTTTCCCAACATATGTAAAGAGCAAACTCATAACAGGAAGCTATAAAAGCTATTTTCTCATTTCAAAATGGAATGATTTCAGGATTTGCTTTGCTTTGCTTTCTTTCCACAGGATACAAAGGATAGTATAAAGAGGAGACAATGAAGTTCAGTGTAGTATGATTGCGGTTTTCTTCAGTATACACAATACTGAGAACAACATGATTTTATATTTGGTGGGAAGGGAATGATGCATCTTTCACCCTGTAGGCAAATGAGACCTTCCATTGTCTAGCTTCTGTTTTCTCAAAATAAACAAAACCTATTGTCTATTCTTGGCTGAGGTATGAAGCCCTTAATCTTTCAGTAAATGTATTTTGTGTTCTCCTTCAATCTTTCCGTGACCTGAAAGGCGTGGAAACATAACTCTTAATAGCTCCTTTTCCCCAGTAAATAAAATAACATACTTATCTGTGATTCAATTACAGACAGTTCTTGAATCAACAGACTTTAATGACTTTAGGGGAACTAAGATCTTTGATAAAACACTTATTTGAGTCATGGTGTGAATCAATCAAGGACAGTTGAGAAGAATGTGATCACAAATACAAGTAGACTTGGAAACATACCCATTAAACAGTCACTCTTTTGATTTGAATTCTGTGAAGTACCACGCACAGGACAGCACACCCAACCCCCACCTCCCTCAACATCCCCCACTTTCCAGTTGCAGTGACAGGTGGCTCTTGGGGGTTTGGGTGAACCCTACTCAACAGCTGCACAAAAGAGCCCTACTGGGGTCCTTTTGACGGGGTGTCCCCTCTCAAGCGTGCCGATCAGCCCCTGGCCCAGCCCCCACCTTGGCAGATGCTCCGAGAGATCCACAGGTGGTAGATGAGAAGACACCCTGGAGTTTTTAAAACTGTTACGTAACAAAGATCTAAGTCACATGTTTGGACCTGGTTTATGTCTCTGATTAAATTAAAAACTGAGTATATGACTAGTAGCTCTACTTTGGGTGGAGTAACTTGTTTAACACACCAAACATCCATCATCCAAAACAAAAACCAGGCTGACAGGAAAATCTAGTGTTCTTTTTATTGTGAAATTACATGCATGTACAACCTATTAATTCTAACAAATAAACCGTACAGATTATGGTTGAGTCTACGTTGTAGCAAGAAGGCTGACCTCACATCATTTAAAAGCGGTGAATGTGTACATTTGATTAAAACAAATTTCTCTTTCTTCTCTTTTCAGATTACTATTATAGAAGAAAGACAGCCACAGATTTCTTTTTAAATGTCTCAGGAGAATGAAAATGAAAGATTATAGAATGACCTTTGTTGGTTTCTATATTTATGTGAGAAAACAAGTAGTTTGCACACTTATCTCCCAAAAGTTTTTGATAAAAAATCTAAAAACTTGAACCTTGAAACACTGTGTTTATACTGCTTCTGTCCTGACCCTGTACTCAGCTGGAGCTCACTTTGGAAACTATCCTCAGTCTGTGCTCTCTACATTTAGGTAGCTTAGCAGGGGTTCATTGCTTAGGGTTAGGGTTAGCTATACTGATGCTTAAAATACCTACTAAAAACATATGAATTGTGCAGAGAAAATTAAATGTGTCATCAGAATTATTTCTCAACAAAAATATGTGAAATATTGTTATGCTGGTGTGTTTGTTGACTGCAATGGAAGGTTATAACGATTTCAGGTTATTTGAATAGAATAGGTTGTTATAATAGTGATAGTACGGCTCTTAACTTGTTGCTAAAGGTAAGTGCTTCAACCAAACATAAACACAGAAGATAATATGACACACATACCTGTAAAAGGTGTGTTTTCCAAGTCAAAGGTTTATATTAAATGTGAACTGTGAACTGTCTATGGGAGCACTGTAGTTTTGTGGGAGGGTGAATCGATAAAGTTGTAGGTTACGAATGTTTTTATATATACAGAAAAGGGTATTTTTTCTCTATGAGTGCCACCAAAACATTATCATTAAATTCTACTGAAACGCAACATTACCTATACTTGTCTTCGACAACCTTAAAACGAACTATTATTTAACGAAGTTTTAGTGAAAAGCCACACACCCCTCTCTTGGTAATGGTACAGTCCGATCAGGAGGCCAATGAGGGACTATCCGCACGAGCATCAGCTGTGGTGTGTCGGAGAGGGAGAAACTTCCCTCACTCCTCCTCCCCTGCTTTCTTTTTCCCAAATTCTCCCTGAACACCTTTTTACTCAGTTTCTCTGAGGAGCAGCCGCAGACACAGCCACCGTTGCCTCCGTCAACAGGCTGGTAATTTGCCGGGCTCTGCTTTATTTTATTTTATTTATTTATTTTTTGGTCGTATTTCTGGTCCATTTGGGCGCTCTCAGGAGGGATCTTGCCCGGTTCGTTCAGGACATCGGGTGCAACTGGAGTGACTCGACCAAGTTTCCCCCCAACCCCCCCCATTCTGCCTGAGGAATGAGAGGACCGCCGGAGAGGAAGAGCAGAAACTCGCATGTTTGAATGAACAAAAGACAGGAAAGCGTGGGTATTACCGCCGAAATGGAGGAAAATACAGTGCCAGCAGCAACATGTAAGTCTTTATGGACGGTAGTCCAGTCTACCTTAGAGCAGAGTCTGTCTTTAAAATAATTTGCACAAGTGCTTTGTCATTCATATCCTTTGTTACGTAGTAACAAAATTATTTAAGATGTTATCTAGCTAGTGTCAACTTCATAGCCCAGCCCATGTAGGGCTTGAGAAACAGTGTTGCAGTTAAGGAGAAGCGACGGAAAGTGTGGTCGGCATTAATTTGTCTGATGAATTATGAATCATCCATAAGGAGGTGCGGATAGAGACAGCCCACAAATCATACAGCTAACGCAACTTTCTTGTCCTCCACAAGCTTAACACAAGTCAGATTTTAATCTGTGATGATGAAAAGGTGATTTATCAATTCGGAAATCCTTTGATGATAAAAACAAATCACTGGTGTTGATCATCAGCTGACTGCTAATGACTGTCTTTTAAAATGTATGTTGTGATTTCTTTGGCAAAGAGCTCAGCCACTGGCGTTATAATAACACACTTTGCGCTAGATGAGGTAATGTGACTATAGTCCCATCCCATCCCCCTCCTTATGTTATGTTAAGATCACTACTATCATGATGCAGTCACAGGCGGTCTGGCATCCCTTCCTATCTCCTCTTTGCTGCTGCTCTACCAGAAGATGTAGTGAATAGTTGTTTATGCGCAGGTGCAGTCAGGCTTCTTTTCAGTTGGTGCAGAGATGCATCAACCAACTCCTGAAATCAAGAAAATTTTAATGAGATCAGCTCAGGGCCAAAGTGCAGGATAAAGACTCCACCTTACACTCCGGTCAGATCCGGCTTAGTAACAGGTTTATTTGTGCAATTACTAACTATGTGATCCCGTGACCATACAGTTTGAGGCCAATGTCATGTCTGCTCACTCAGCCAGTCTCAGTTCGAGACAAGATGAAATTCCCATGTTGGAAACCTGCCGGTGCGACGTTGGTCTTGCAAGTCACAAAGCTTTGGGCAAATGTTTGAAACTCCACGCCAAAGCATTGTGCACTGACATGTTGACTGTTTCTGGAAATAGAAGGGGGACTCACAATGTGACCCCTTCCTTCTGACAACAGAAAACTTCCTTCCTGCTAACAGGGGGCTTCATGGAGGGAGGTCAGCTTGTCTTGGCTCTGCATCAAGCAGGAGAAGACTCATGCATCCACCCAGATTGTGGGAATCAGACTGGGGTCTCTTTAGACAGCAGTCTTTACATAGCAAAAGCACTAACATCAGGCCTCTTGTTTCATGTGATGTAAAGTATGTCAATCAGGCCATTATGCTTCTCATGCTTATCGAGAGTGATCAAAAGTTGTTTTTCCAGCTTGCTTTAATAAGTTACGCTCATCAGAGCTCTGACATTTCTTGTGCATAACTCAAGGACAGAGCGCAACATTCGTCTCATGATGTTACTCTCATGTGTTTTTACACATCCATACAGCTGCATCACATAAGGATGGCATTCGGAACATAGCTTGAACACACAATGTTGCTCTTGAGCAAGATCTTTACCAGAACATGAAGGGTGAAGGGGAAAGGGGAGTAGCACACCCATTACTAAAAACCTTAGATAAAAAGCCTGCCTTATCAACCCACAAGATTGTGCTTTGCAAACATAAAACACCCTTTAGCAAGATATTTAAACCTAAAAGCAGCAACTTCTTTTACTGAAATACAGCCTCTAAAGAAAGCTCACTGGATCCGTCTTGGTTGTGAACCAGATGCCCTTGCAGTGGAGCTGCTGAAGGCCCAGCCCAGCATTGTGAATATCTGCTGTCAGGACTTTTGGAGAAGATCTTCTAATCCCTCTTTTCTTTACGCAGGCTTTCTTCTCTCTGTGCTCTGTGTTCTGACCCTCTTTGATAGTCAAATCTCCATACCTGAACAGCTAAACTGTGACCAGCTGAGATGAATAGAAACTTTTATCTTCCTGTCCTTTGTGATTAGCCTTTTCTAGTATATTCACAGGCATACACAGGCAAATACTTAACTGCAGGTGCAGTACGTATAACATACTGTGCAACTGTCAATGACCAATTATGTAAACTTTGTTTTAAGCCAAAAAGATGAGCTGCGTCACGACAGCCATAATTAGGATAAAGAGCCTCAGCAGTCTGACAGGGAGGCAGATCATAGTGTATAGTCCTCGTCTATTGTGTGATATGGAAGAATCAGCCGGCTTTGGCTGTCAAGCCTGTAGTGAACAGGATCAGTCACCTACACATCTTCAGCCGCGGGAGTTGTTATGCAATCAGGGGAATATGTGCAACCGTGTCCCATTTTTGGAGAGAGGCGCTTTAGTATCTTTGTCAATTAGCAGTGGGCTGGATCCCATGGGCCCTCCAAGATTCACTGCCTGATAATAACAGAGGGGAGACATTGTTTTTGTGCAGGATTAAATGTGAACGGTGTGGAGGTGAAATGGGTGTCATAATGAGATGTTCTGCAGGAGATACTGCATATGACTCTGACAGGTTAGACACATGTGAAACCACTAATGTTTGAAATGTGTCATCAAGCAATGTAACATCCTCTGTTACATAGAGCATGAGTACTCTACCTCCATGGCTGTATTTGTGGGAGTGCAATAATGTTGCATGCTAGCTGCAACACTACGTGAATATAAATTTTACAGTATTGGTCAAGCAATAGGCTTGGTTATGCCAGTATTCTCTTGCAATGTACTGTTTTTTTGTCTGTATCTGAGAGAGAAAATCATGGTACAACATTATATTTATCCTGCTGTTCTTGCTGTTATTTAATCTAATTAATACATTACTCGGTAGTGCGCACAAAGCGGACCAACCTATGTCAAGGCTCCTACATAATCCATTTAATTCAGCATATATGGCACAGTTTAGTTTGTCAATCAAATGGCATTTTAATCCTTGTTACCTTTTTGAAGAAATGACAAACTGCATTTGTGGCTAAAAGGATTTAAGTAGCAAACAGAGAAGTATTAAACTGTACCACACTCTTTCACAAGATAGAACTTTTCTTTTAGATGTAATTGATCATTCCTCTAAAGCTACTTGCTGGTGTAGGAGACTGGGGGCTTCCCAGTTCCCACTTGTTCAGATATGTTCAAAGCCCACATTCAGCGCATATTATAGAAGGGACTGAGCCCTGTCCTTATGAGGTTTAGGGAGAGACGAGAGATGAACAGAAACATCTGAGTCACAAAGAACTGACTGAAGTCATGCCAGCACTGTGGCGCTGAGGTCTGCTTTTAAAACTACAGTGCAGTTTTTAGACAGTGACACATTTTCAGCTGTTTTGGCTCCTCTCTACGCCATTACACTGGATTTAAAATGAAACACCAACTGAGGTTAAAGAACTGAGTTACAGCTGTAAGAGTGTTTGAGGGTGTCCACATCATATTGGTTTGAACAGTGTTGGCATCTGCATCTCTGTGTTGAATTGTTTTTTTTTTTTTCATCCCATTATGAGCAGCACAACGTGACAGTGGTAGGGCTACAATTCCTGTACTGTTCAAGGCCAGAAGTTAAAGCTGAAAGTTGGCACTTAAACTGCAGAGTCACTGTTGCATTTCAAATCCAATATTATGGGGTACTGAGCCAGAAAAATGTCCAACGTAATGTCCAAATACTCAAGGGGGGCACTAAGTATGCAAGTATGCTCATATTCTCCTGGTGCCAACCACGAGAAGGAGGTGATTCTCTATTATATAAAGCCTTTAATGCATAATATTAATCCATATATTTGCAAACTTTAGTATGTGCATGTTTGTGCTTATATATAAGTATCAGAGCAGGAAGCATTCCTTTTGGCGGAGTGCAACCTTCCTGTTAGTTCCAGATAGTCCAGTTCTGAGAAATAACAAATCCAAACAAAAGAGGGGACTAAAGTTACAAAATTAAGACCAAAAGAGACAAGAAGAAGGCAAGATGAGCAGTAATGTGAAAAATGTGGGGGGAAAAAACAAAAACTGTCTTCTTCGGAACTCTCCACATAGAGGAGGCATCACGTCACTGTTGGTCCACTCTGTAACACCGAGATGATGTAAATCACACTGCCCAGACACTGACCTCTCATAAGGGAATAGAGATGGATCTCTAACGGAGCACTCTGGAAAGGCAAATCATACAGAAAGCCTTCCCATTAACAAGCACTCAAAGTGTGCAAACTCTCAGACTCTGCAGTATTCTACCAGGAAATGGCTGCTGAAAGTGGTCAATACGTGCCTGCTGCCACAGTTCGTGTTTACTCTTGTATACGCTGGTGAATCCTTCATGATGGACATGACTAAATTGAGATTCTGAAGGTCTTTAATTTCAGAGCTCCTATTTCACTTTGTAAGAAACTTGATAATAACAGTGTTTACTGTGAAAACATGGATTAAGTTAGGATTAGAGTTGAACTTGCTTAGCCTTAAACCACCTCTAACCCGTCTGGTAGCTCAGATACTACAGGGACTCTTTGTTTGTGTGGTCTCAACTCAGTCTAATACATTACAGCTAATGTCACTTAAATGCTGATAATTAATTGACTATGGTAACTCAGTCCCATTATGTGTGTTATTAGTCACATTTATAAAAATGTCTGGGGGCTAAGGTTGTAATAAATGAAAATGGGTCAAAAATCCTTGTTTTGGCCCAAGAATGTATATGGCTTTTGGAGAATGTCCTTGAAGAATGATTTATAACTTCTCTTCAACGCCTTCACCTCCTTTAGTCTTTTTCTTCTAACAAACAAGACCCTTTGATATATAATACAGTTGATCACTCAGAGAGCTACGTCTTGTGAAGGACCACCTGTGATTTGCTTTCAGCTGCAGGACTAAAAGCTGGCAGCAGAGCTCCAAATTATTTGGGGACTAGTAGGCGTGTTGTTGTATAAAGGAAAATTATATGGTGAAAGCCAATCAATTGACCCCCTGGCAGTCCAAACTGTATGAAGGTGAGACTGCAAGAATTTGCTGAGAAGATTGACAACGATCGAGGTTGCTTCAGTCTGGAGCACATTAGCCTAGCTTAGCACAAACGCCAGACACAGGAGGAAACAGCTAACCGTGCTCTGTCCAAAGGTAGCAAAATCCACTTACCAAGAAGAATGTATA
The DNA here is from genome assembly GCF_002260705.1 of Seriola dumerili. Lineage (NCBI taxonomy): Eukaryota > Metazoa > Chordata > Actinopteri > Carangiformes > Carangidae > Seriola > Seriola dumerili. Next base: position 1,241,602 of record NW_019174788.1, on the reverse strand, counting down.
TTTCTGAAAAATGTTGAATTATTCTTGTAACTATAAGAATGGGGAAATTGGTTCCAAGATGAAACACATTTATAACCAATACATTTACAGCACCAAAGCATGACGGAACCAGAACAACAAAGGTGCTAAGTGTGTTCAAATTATTGGACCAAGGAAAACCAAGGTTAGTTTATTTATAGATCATACTCATGCGCAAAGACATTTCAAAGTGCATACAAAATGCAGTTTAAGACATAAAAACAAATAGAGAGAATCTAGGTCTAAGTTTGGTTATGGATGCTGCACAGCTGCTGTGGCTCTGCAGTAAGACAGCGACTGAATGCCAAAGACACATGCCGTTCTTACTACTAACCCCCTCACTTTAAAAGCACAAGAGGCCCATGAAACGTACACATGTGCTACTCGGAAGGCATTCTTCTTCCTCTAACCCCTTTCTGACTTTCAGTCTCAACTGTGACATACGTTAAGAAGGCTGATGCTGCAGTGCTGTGGCCTAAATGTATTATCAGTCAGCTGTACCACCCTTCTTCCTGGGACACTAGAAGAAGGACAAGGGGAGGGAAGTCTTGATTTGGACTGTGTCGCTTGTTCCTGCCACCTCCATCAAGTCTGAAAATATCCCAGACATGTCTGCTCTGTGCTCTCTGGTTGTCTGAAAGTTCCAGTCACCAGACCTATCTGCTGATATTAGACCGTCCTTGTTCTGGCTCTTATACTGTAAACACATCTTGATCTCCCTAAACATTCCTTGGCAGGTGTACCATATTTAACCCGGAGTCATTGTGCAGCCCATTTTTGCAATTTGTCGTTCTTGTGCCTGTTTCTAAGATATTTAAAAACATTGTGGATCCTGATCGGAACCTCATTACTAAATGAGTAGATGGGAGTGGATGTTTGCCTTTTTGTAGTTACCTGTGTTTATGAAGACTATGAGTGGACCCTGTTGCCCGTAGAGAAAGACTGGGTTTTTGTGTGGGGAGACAAAAATCCAGTTAATGATAACTGTTGGGTGTAATTGTATGTTGAACATTCACAAGATTATGGCTTGGGGCAGAGTTTTTACTTGAGGTAATGTTCACAAAAATAACCATTTTGAAACAAGGTGACAAACAACGGCCCGGGGAGTTACCTCAGACATGAATGCACACAGCCACGCAGACGGACACACAGATGCTAAATTCATTCAGGGGATTAGAGATCTCAGATCTTTGCAGGGGCTTTGAGGACCAGTCAGACAGAGCTTTGTGAGTGCTTACCTGACCGACCGCAGGCCATTAAATCCCACTGTATATACTTCTAACCTAATATGAATGTAGCTCAACATAGCTCCATTTCCTTCAAACTAAACAGTGTAGCTAGTCATTAGCTATAAATCTTGGTCACGTTGCCCTTGACGGCTCGGTGAAGCATTGTTCTTCTAGGGAAATGGATTTTGGCATTATCATATTAGTTTTAGATTAAATAGGGGGTCATCACAAACTAAATTACAAACGATCAAACTCTTCCAAAACTAGTACAAATTGGTTACATCCTATTCTGCCTAAAACTGGCCCAACCCCCCCCCCCCAATTGAGACTAGTTAGAATTAGATCATGCTGTCACTTCCCAACCCCCAAAGGGGACATCAAGCAGGTTGCCAGGAGCAACTGTCTGGCATGCCGATATAATGCTTTGAGTTATGAATGGCAGCTTGTGCCTGTGCGGCCCAGACATCCAACCACATTCTCTAATGCCAGCGAGAAAGGCTGAAGTTTGGCGGTTCTTGACACTTCTCGACCACCACTGGTCAGGCTGTCAAGGTTACTTATTCATTTATGTTGGAGTGTGTTGGTGGCAGAGGGCAGATGCAGGGTCCCCAGAGAGCTGCTGCTAGTTCAGATAAGCTGAGCGTTTTCATCAGCGCGGAGGCTTTGGCACCTACGCCAGTGCAGGAGAAGAGCAGCAACTAAATGCTAGGCATTGTCCTCTGCCTGGGCCAGGTGATGGGATGAGAGTTGTTGCAGTCACTGACAGAGACATTAGTATTCACTGACCGATTGACATGCCATGAAGGAATGCTGTCTTCAGCTTTATTGGCTGGTATGCAGAACCACTTTTGTCTTTTTAAGGCAGATGTCAGTTGTAGCCTGATGACAGGGTTCATCAGTCTGCATCAGATATCTCTAACCTATTCTTTTTTGTGTTGTTCAGTTTAGAGCTGAAACTGTTATTGGATTAGTCCATCGAAAAAAAAAAAAATCACAAAACAATTTTGCTGCTTATAAGTTCATAAATTGATCATCTTTAGGCTTTGGAGTGTTGGTCTGACAAAACAAATTGTTTGAATATGTTATCTGTGCCTCTGGGATATTGTAATGGACATTTTTCAGTATTTTTTAATCAGATAAAAGATGAATTGATTCATTGAGAAATAGTCAGCAGTAGATTTGAGACATTTAGAAGGCAAATCAATTAATTTTAAACAAAGAATAGTGTAATCCATAATTTTCATTAATTGCAGCGCTGCTGGTATACAAGTGCTATTTGTGTGCATAATTTAATTATCTTTTTCCCAATTCCCATTTCAGATGGTAGTCCTCAGTTGTAAGCACATCTAATGAAAACTTTGCTCTCTAAACACACAGGTCCTGGTCAGGCGTGGAGTCAGTGCTTGTTGTTTACACTGCGCTTCCTGTGTGTCTGGGCCCCCTTGCCCTCTTACATCACCCTATTCGGTGCAGGAGGGACACAACAGGGTGAAGGGGCGACGGGTTAGGGGGGGTAAGCGATGAGGTAGTTCATTAGTCCCCTGGCCCATCCCAAATGAGATGCAGATCCATTCTCTGTGTTTTCAGAGTTCCTCTTTTCTTTTTTTTGTTGCCGCCCTTTTCCCCTTTCCAGTCTTTTGATTTCACACTCAATACTGTTTCCTCAGCTCTTGTTTGCCTCATTTCCATTTTTCAGGAGAATGTCTTCCATTTACACCCTGTTTACCATGGTTTTTTTTTTTTTTAGAGACTGGGTATATTTAAATTGTACAATGTTGTATTATGAGCATTTAGTTAATTTTGTTGGTGGTCTGACAGTGTGGTAACTCCTTTTCTTATCTTCTTGCCAGGAGACAGAAAGGGTTGTGTTTAAGAGTTCAGCTCTTGGCTTCATAAATATTCCATGCCTTGCTCTATATTTTTACTCTGCACAGTATCTTGGCAAGACGTTGGCAGTGCTCTGGGTGTTGCATTGGGAATGAGCAGCAGTTGTAAGTTGTGTTCATGACTGATCATTATCGTATAACCAAGAGCATTTTAAAGCTTATAATTACTTCTATGTACAGTGAGGTCCCAAAAGTCTGAGTGCACCTTCCCATGTTTCAGACTTCTGGACCCTACTGTATTTTCTCCATATTAGAAATGTCAGCTGTTTTTGTATCCAGCAGTTTGGCAGTTCTGTTGCTTTTTTACAGCTGCTCTCGACCGAAAGTATCCCTCCCTGAGCTGTTAATGAGCAGACACTGTCATATGAATGTGTTGTCACAGTTTGCTGATTCTGTCATACAGTGAGTCATGTGTTTTGTTCTGCTGCAAAAGACACAAGCTTTTCTTGCCCTGATTCATACGTCCCCTAGTGAGGTTGAACAGGTAGAAAAATAGCTGCGTGATATATTGTCTGAAGGCTGTGCTCACAACAGTTGCCTGTCGGATCCCTGAGCATGTATAGCTGTGTTGATATAAGAACTCCCATTATAATGTAGGCACATGCTATTGCAAGGACATATCCTGTATTTTTAAATACTTTTATCATTTAATTCTTGTTATTTTGACATAAATATTCATACTCTTTTATCAATATAATTAAAATAATTAAACTGGAAGGGCTGTTGTGTCGTGCAGGTTTAGAGGTGACTGTTAAATGGCACTGAGGCAGGACTACATGGAGAAGCAGGCTCTGCAGTTTGTATTTATAACCTGGCCCAGCAAAATATGGTGTGAAATTGGATTTCTGCTAAATCACATTTTCTGTGACAGCGTTACCAGCTGTCCCAGTTTTAACTTAGCTTTTTATTCACATTGTCATCAGCCAAACTGTAAAGTAGTAAATTCCTTTGTAATTATACTTTGGGAGTGAATGTACAATGGTGCTTTTCTGAGACTGCATCACATTTTTCGCAACCCAACCTTTTGGAATTGCTAACACATTTTGTCCAACCAGACATGTCCCTGACTAGGAAATGGCAACTACTTACCTGCTGATTCTCAACCTGCCGTTCAGCTCCCACACTGTGCTCATGCATGCATGCATACACCCACTTCTGCAGGGGTTCCTTTTCTGTTTCTGCTGACTTTTACAGATATCTTATCCTATTGTATCACTTTTTGCATGTAAATGGGTTCAGCTGAGTGCCTCAGGCTTTGTTTGACACCTACAGCTGGAGAGGCCCCCATAGGGAGACATGAAGGGGCCAACTAAGCTGTGGTGCAGGGTGACAGTGTGATGTTCAACCAATGATCACACACAACATGCTGCAGATTCCTGAGCTTCCTCTGACCCACTTCGTGGGGTCGAATACCCATTAGATACTCAGTGGGAAGGTAAAATAAAAGCAATCACAGTAGGACAGCACCTTTAGGTGCTCTATTTACTTTCTATCACAAGCTTAGTAAGATATGATGCTAATAGTATGCTAATGTAATGGCAGCAATGCTTACAGTGTTATCATGTCCTCTCTTGAAAACTTCAAGCACCTAAAACTTTGGTTTCAAATCTCTAGTATTTTTTTATAACATTTTATATTTGTGCCTTAATAAGCATGATCAAAGTTAAAGTTTGAAAAAACATTTAGATTTACATTCACTCTTTTGGTAGATGCCTTTATTCAAAGAACTTACAAGTGAGGGACATCACTCAAGCTTCAGTGCAGTAGGAAACCTTGGCATAAGTACTACATCTATTTAATAAGTGCAAGGAGATCAAGTAAAGAAGTGCATTGAAAGTGCATATTAAATGCTAGTTAGACATGTTATGGTGTTAAAAGTGTTAGGAGAGGAGGTGCTCTCAGAAGAGATGCGTATTTAAAAGATTCTTGAAGACAGAGAGGGACACCCCTGCTCTGATAGCATTGGGTAGCTTGTTCCACAATCGGGGAACCACAGACAAGAACAGTCTGGACTGAGATTACCTCGTGTGCAGGGATGGCAATGCCAGATGACATTCCTTGGAGGAACGCAGTGGCTGAGAAGGAGCATAAGGCTGTATGATTGTGTTCAAGTAGATGGGTGCAGGCCCAGAAGTTACTCTGAAAGGAAGCAGTAGTGACTTGATTTGATTCGGGTGGCAATGGGTAGCCTTTAGACAATACATCTTTAGACATAAAGTAATGAGTTTATTACTCAAGGACTCAAACGATTTTTATCAGGGCTGTGGAGGTATGGCGCCATTTACCTGGCATGATACACATACAACCCAACAGCTATCATCAGATTCTGATAACTATTTTGTAAAGCTATGATTTGTATGTGGAAGCAGGTCCCTGCCAGCTTCACAGCAGGGAGAGGAGCACAGACAGAACTCAAATGGATAATACCCCTCATGGATAATAATTGTGTACGACCAAACTATTCAGGAATGCTAGAGATGAACTAGTGGCATACACCAAAACCTTCAGCCTGCCTGAGATGTCATCAAGCTTGTGAAATGCTGATCAAATGTTTGTCCTGTGTATTTTTTCTCCCTGGCTTTCCAATAATAAGTCACATCAAAGTGATTTTCCATGTTCAGGCTTGTTGGAGACTCCAGCATCTCAGAGGAAGCTGGTGTGCATTGATTTTTATGAATATGAATAATGCAAGTGATGTCACAAGAGGGTGGTCTAATGGCTTTTGCCTGTAGTCCCCTGGGTGCATATCCTCTAGGAAGCTGGAGTGTAAATGTGGTTAAGGGGGCAGCTACTCAGGTGATACAAGCAACCCCCTCTGTTGTAAGACCTGTATTAATATCAAAATAGAATTAGGTTGATATTGCTGTTTATGCAATGATTTCACACTTTTATGGACCACACGGGAACACTGTTATGTAAAACTGGATAATTTGCTTGGCTCAAGTCATTTTTTTTTTTTTTTTATCTGTGACAACAGCCAGAACACAGAGTTTGTGGATTCCTGAACAGATTTTGTCACTGCATTCAGTACGTCTGTGCAAATATTACTTAAGCATTCTCCTCAAAGCACCACATGAGTATGTCCTAATCTTGTTTGCCAGGGTCACTGTGTGGACAGTTTTCCAAACAGATTTGTACTCATCAGTATGTCAGTCTAGGACAGGCAAAAGTCCCCGAGTGATTCAGCTTAGCAGACTTCCTTGTTCTTTTTTTTGTTGAAGGTGCACTGTGGAGGTTTGTTGTAAACAAAGTTATGTTTACATTCAGAGTTCCTCACCAAAATGCATGTTTGTATTCTTCTCGTGTGTATTTCCTCAACATATTTTCAGAACCATAAAAGAAATATTTTAGATTGTGCGTTGATTATGTCCATGTTATCTAGCTTGCAGTCTTCCTCACTGCCTTTGGTGACATATTGTAAGGCTTCTTTTTGTGTGTTACTGCTGGCATCTGTTAATCAGCAGAATGGTGCAATACTGGCAGCAGGAATGTGTATTGCATTGCACACATGCATGTGTGGTATTGTGCACAACACAAACTAGGGCTGAACGAAATGAAATGAAAAATCATATTGCGATTATATTTTTGACAGATATTGCGATATGAGCCACAATTTTAGAGGGAATGATTCGTTTTTGAAATTCATTTTCACTGAGAAAGAAAAAATGCATGCTCCCCCACGGCTGGAGAATATGATCTGTAGGCAGTTGCAGCTCCTGCGATTTGGATATTGCACTTGGCCATATTGTGATTTTGATAATAGTTCGATAAATTGCTCAGCTGTAATACAAACACAGCGGCGACACGGTCTTCTGTGTTTGTATGTAAAACATCTGTAAAGCTCTATAGAGCTGTTAGTGGTCAAAAACTCCACAGGGTAACTTGTTAGTTAATTTGTTCAACCTATTTCTCAAATGAGTAGTTGATTATTTGATTGAAAAAAAGCAAGGACAAACCATTTTGACGATATATTCATGTCTACGCCATTTTTCATGCTGCTTTTCTTACTTTTATATCATAGTAGATGGAATTTCCCTGGGTTCTGGACAAAAAACAGTTACAATTTATAGACTGCATGCTTTATCAAGTAATTAAAACAATTTCAAAAGTTCAAAATTTGTATTACATTCCATGATTTTTTTTCCCATTCCCACTCTTCACCACCAGTTGTCTGTTAGCCCAGACAATTGAGCTCTGCATCAATCAGCCCTTGTATCAGTAGCAGCAGCTATCTCCCTCAGCTCCCATCCCATTCTCCCTCCTGAGAGCTTCAGATTTCATTGGCATTCATTGTCAGGGCCACCAACATACCAGAGTTTGTTACACTCTCATTCTCTTCAACATCGACAGTATAGATCACAGCGATTGTCTCCCACAGTCCTGTCAGCCAGCCAATTCTTTGTGGCTCCAGTTCCCAGGTGTATGGGACAGTGCTTGCAGGATATCGGGCAACACAATGCCCGTCTGTCAGGGCTGCACATGCTCCTATCACCCTTGATACCCTCGCTGTCATATCTGTCCTAAGGGACGAAAATTGTGTAACATGATAAATTCAGAGACAAGGGTTGTGTGAGTCACGTTAGTTGTCACAATGGTGTAACACCTGGGGTTGTGTGTAGCATCGTTTGTTTGCAGACTGTTTTATAATTGCATTTGTAAAAATCGTCTGTGGTTTTTCCCTCAATACAGTAACATGAGACGAGTGGAGGAGGAAAAACTAAGAGCACGTACTGTGACTGCATTTACTGAGGTTTAAATTAAGTCAGTCGAAACCCTTGGTGCTGTGTTGTTATAGACATTGCAATTTAAATTTTTTATTTCATCACTGAATACATAACAAGTACCGACTTTCAGATTTCTTTCCACAAAGCTGCATTTTGTCCTAAAATTGCATTGCAATTACCTAACAAGCGAGAGAGTAGGGGAGTATTCCTCTTCTTCTCTCAGTTGATCTCTCTACCATTCCTCTCCGTCTTTTCCCCTCTCACTGTCATTGCAGTGTTTTGGCTGCTGTCCCGTTGCCATGCAGAGACCACAACAATGGCCCCTCTCTGTCAGAGCACATCGCTGCCCGAGGAATGCTTATTTAATAGTGGCATGCTTTGACAAGGGATACACAATGTCTTGTCTCCCAGCTGAACTCTTTCATAGACTCATGCTGCTGTTCTCTCTCTCTGCCCATCAGGCTTTGTCCATCTCAAGGTCATCAGTAAACTGCCTCCATTTCCCAGTGTGATGACATAGCCGTTCCATGTGCCTAGATGAGCTCAGACAACTTTGCCATAAGGCCTGATATCTCACTGACTGCTACTAAGCGTCTGTAGTTGCAGCAGCGAGAAGCTGAAGCCAATTCATGCAGACCTTTGTTCACCTATATGCCTTTTAGGCTTAATAATAATCTGAGTTTTACTCCAGAGGGAGCAGTTTGTGTGAAAAAAGTTAAATGGCCTGTTTTTTGTGGCTTAAGAAGGACACTGTACAGTTGCATACTCTATACAAAGCTATAATCAATTCTCTTTGAAGTCGCACAGCATTGGTCTCGCTCCTCATTGGTGCGCTCCCTTGCAAACTGTTGAATAGCCCAGCATTTGTATAGTAAATCTTCAGTGCACTTACTGTCTTGATGTGACAGCCCCCTACTGTATGTGTTGTTTTTAGCCAAAGTCTGAATAATTTACAGCATGTTGCCCCAGTGTTTACCTTCAGAGACTATGCAGAAGAAACTGTGCTCCAACATGGTTCCACAGGGAGCACAGGGGTACAGTGCTGAGTGGACAAAGCCAAGTGTCCCTCCCATGAGGGTCTTTGTTTGGCCGTCAAAGCCTGGGCAAACCGATGTTTGAGTAGGAGATTCAAGTTCAACAGCCTGCCAAATGTGCGTCATGGTGCTGCGAGTGAAGCTGCTCTCCCCACTAACCAGCCCAGCTATTCTTTTATCAACAAACTTTGAAAATCTCAGATAGTGCTTGTTTAAATACCTTCTGGGAAGGTGATCACTTACATTCTTTATCCCTAAGCAATTCATTTCACCTCAATGGAATTGCCAGGATGCCAAAAAACAATTATTATGCTTTGTTCTGCCAGGAAGTCAGGCTATTTACTTAGGCCAGTCTGTCGATCTGTCGCGCAGAGCAGAGATGGTTTTAGGCGTAGAGTTAGAAGAGCAGGCTTAAGACCTATTATCTTGTGCTTCTGAGCAAATGGTGTAATCTCTGCAGCAGATAATGTTGCTCAACAACTGAAAGAAGCATTGTACAGAAACAGAGGAGCCTAGATTGTTTCTTTGGCAGTTTTCTGTTTCATTATGTTGTTACAGTATTGAAAACTCAACATTGTCTCATAGAAATCAGTCTTCTTCTTTTAGCCATGCACTCCACCCCTCATCCTAGATGTGGAAGTTTACGTCATCCACACTCAACTACCTCATAGGCCCGGCAGTGAAAGGAATGAAGACTAACTGGTTGAGCTCCATCTGTGTGCTTGTGCCACCTTTTTACCTCGTCCTTTTCTCACTTGTTTTTATTCTGTCTCTCTCGTCAACCAGTTCCCCTCTCAGATCTGAAAACAAACCCTACGAGGCCTGACCCAGAGGGGGAGAGCAGCCCCCCGAAGACGGACAACACCCAGAGAATGGAGTCTCCAGTTAAGAAGGATACAGACCTAAGGTTGACTACTCCCAGAAAATCTGACATCATCCCTCGAACACCTGGATCGCCTGCATCACCTATCCCCAGGTCGAAACAAGGTAAAGGAAAACCAAAGCTTTACACCTTTGAACCATCCATGTCATCTGTATAGAGTTCAGTTGCTTAAACTTGGGCCGAGGCTGAATTTGGCCTGATATTAAGCAGTGCTCTGATAATGGAGCAATTACATCTGCACTCTTGCGGGGTTAGGTCAGCTCTCTCGAGGCAAGGTAATGCTTCGCTATTGGAATAACAGTGACCGCATGCTTTCAGACATGAAGCTAAATCCAATAGAGCTGATGTGGGTTACCTTTTAGGTGCTGGCACAAGCATGGAAGAGAAGGTGCTACATGAAAACAGTGCAGGTTTGGGTTTGAAGATTTCAGGCAGATTTAAATTAGGACAGAAAATATCCCTGTAAAATGTGGACAAATAAGCTTTGTTCCCGAATGAATGGTGGGCAGAGGGAACATGAATAAGAATCCCTTCTCAGTAAGTGATGCAAATAAGGCATTTATTTTGACCTGGCAGTTGCATCATAGCTGTATCCACAAGGCCACCACTTGAACTCCTTGCAGCCACCGGCTAACAGCATATGCAGACTCTAAGGAACATGTTTGAGGGTTTTGGGAGTATAAGCCTCTTTATTCTTTATCCATTAATCCATTCACTGTGGTCTTTATTCCCATAGCGTGAGGTGATGGGGATAAACCTTGTCCCAAAACTATAAATGTACAGTTTAGGGTTTGGATGCCTTGTTACTTTACATTTGCCACATTAGTAATATCAAGACATTTGCCGTATTCTTCGTCTGTCTGTTTTAGAGGAATATGTAGTTGAGTCTAAGTCTCCTGATTCCAAAAATGACCCACACTTCCCTTTTGTCCTTCAGGTTCCTTTTCCGCTTGTTCTGTAAAGCTCATTACTTGTGAGGTTTTGCACCCAGAGGGGTGTGATGAGGATGAAAAGCACTCTGTGGCTCCTTAATTAGTAAAATGAAATGGTGAGGCTTTTAGTTCAGTTGGGAGCTGCAGTTTCTGTTCAGTCAGTGTATTTAGTCACATATCAAACATTTTCCTGTGAAAGCAGTGATTTACATGTGTCCATGAGGACCTCCTCATGCAGGTGCTGTGGAGCACAGTGAAAAACATATTTTGTAAAGACATCTTGTTTCTTTTGTGCAACCATTGAATGAGGCTTGCAAGTCCGACTATACATTACACCCTGTACTTAACCTATTGTGCCCCAATTATGAGTTGAACAAACCTGAGATTTTGAGAGGATAGCAGTGTGCGCATGTGTGCGTGTGCACAGTCCAGAGCCCAAACACATTATAATTAACATGGTGGTGAGTTGCAAACAGCAGCACGTCACACTGACCAAGAAACATGCACGTGGGCTTTCCATTGTCCTATAAATATCAAAGTGGGTCAGAGGTTGTTCTTAGGGGAGGCTGCATGACAGATTATTTTCGTGTTTGTGATTCACGCCTCCCCCTATTAGATGTTGCTGAAGGACGAGTTCCTTTGTGTTTGATGCTGAACATCTGGTCTGTGAAGACTGAGGGGGATGATGAGGCATGAGGGCTCAAGAAAGATCAAGACTGCAGTCTGCGTCAGTGTTTCGCAGTGGTGGACAAGTTATTTCTGGAAATACACACTAAAATGTGTGTATATACAAACATACACAAACATGATTTCATGCATTAGCTGTTTTGATCACTACACAGTTCAAGATAATTTAATTTTGTGGGCTTTAGAAATAAAATATGTCGTATGCAGGAGAAACATCCCATGATTTCTGAAAAATAAATGACAAACTGCAGGATTCCAGCAAAAAAATTCAGCATCATGCTCGGCATGATTCAGCATCATGAAATAAGCAATTACTGCAAATATTGTAGTATTTGAGCTCATTGTCAGTCATTTCCATTTGGATATTCTCTATGAAGTTTTCCCAGGAAGTGGCACCAGTTCCCATTAGAGGATGTATTTTGAATTCTTGAAATGGCTCAGTTCAGTGTTTGTTAACACTGCTGCTCTTCCGCTTGCCTTCTTTCACTGAGTGGTTCCTCCGGGGTATTTGGAAGGAATGTTATGTGTGAGCAAACATCAGAGGTGTCACATAGAGGAGAAATGTATGAAAGTGCTCCCCTGTAGTCATAACATATCACAGTCAAACATGCACACATCCAGATGGCATAGGAGATTTAGTGGGCCTGCCACATGCTACAGCTTTTATTTGGAGGAGATTAGCTTGCCTGTTGAATTTCTTCAAACATTTGTTCTTTGTTTTTCTTGTTTTTCTATAGCTAGAAAATTTAGTACACACACCAGTTTTCAGCCATGTGTTGAGCATCTGTGTTGAAATGTTGACATTGGCCATTTCCTGTCATTGTTTTGAGGCCTGCATTTCCTTGCGGTGACATTTAAAAGTTAAAAGCCTTTTCTGCACAGACTTGGGAGGAGTGAGGAAAACATGTATGCATATAGTTATGTTTATCAAAGGGCAGATTTAGGTACTATTCAGAAAAATATATCCATGTCACAGAACGTATTGTACAAATAAAAGAACATTTACAGGATTCTGAACTAAAAGTTTTAATGGTAACTTTATTGCTTTGTCGATAATTTACTGTTTCACATATATTGAATATTAAGAAGACATTTGCGATGTTCTTTTCTCTCCGTTATGGATATGTTGTGCCATGGAAATTTACTTAATTGTGTAAAAATATTCTCTGCATAACACAAGCTCACTGCAGGGAATGTTTCCAGCTTTAGTCAACTTGACTAACCAGCTTTAATTGAGGTCTTTTCTTAAAGAGTTATTCCGATACTGATACTAGTAAAACAAATACCTAAAGTCCACACCAATCGGATCCTAAGTAATTTACTAATAAACTTTATGGTTTCACACCCGGATAAAACGTCAGTTTTCCCTGAAATCTTTTCTTCTTCGCTGCTGTAAAATAGTAGACAGGAAGTTGCAATGTGCAGACACTGGCAAATAATGTTTTAGAGCAGTGAAGAAGAATCAATTTCCAGTAAATAGAGTAACATTAGTCGTTCGCAAAATGTCAGCAATTTGGCAATATGTTACACTGAAAAGTCCCACCTTTAAAAAGGCAACATGTACAGTATGCAAAGCTTTAATTTCCTGGCGTGGCACTAGTGTTAGGACAACCAGCATAGGAAATGCTATTTATTACTACATTTATTTATTTATTTTAATCATTAACAGTCAAATTCAATAATAAGAGAACGATTCTATGACATTTTTACATAAATGCTTTATGACTAATGGCTGACTGGATTAAACTTGATATAAGTTTGTAAAATGAAGCTTCTCACTTACACATCCTGCCCCTATTTTTCTCCTTTTTTGCCCTTCTGTTCTCATCTCAGACATCATGAAGTCAGAAGAGAGGCAGAAGCTTGCTAAGGAGCGGAGAGAGGAAAAGGCCAAATATCTGGGTAAGTGGAAACAAGGGGAGTTGGGGGCATGTCCTTTACACAAGGAGAGAGTGCCCCCTAGTGTTGGGGCGAAAGAGGTTCTTTTGTGTCTGTGGTTGTGTTGCTACTGGGTTGGCTATTGGCTGCAGATGGCATGCACATGTAGCACAGAAACTTGGAGAGGAGAGAAGACTAGTTTGGGCTTCTGCACAGACTTCAGCAAAAGCCAAGCCTCCATTTTACTACAGACAAGTGAGCATTCCTTTTTTTTTTGCATGCATGCTGAAATATTCATGAAATGTGTTCAAACATTTGCTTATTGTATATTGTTTGACTTTGCTTTTGCTCACCTCTGCACTGAAATGTATGTTAATACAGTTTGAAGTCCTCACACTGACAGAAACCTGTACGCTTTTTACACACTAACAAAAACCTGTGAGCTTTTTGCAGTGTGATGAATATCTCATATGACTTTACTTTATTTGAAATTTGTTCCACGCAACAGCGTTGAGTCATCAAAGCACAGAACCTTCTTCTGCATTTTATCCCCACATAATCTGACAGTTTGATCAATTGGTGCAAAATGTCCTCAGTGCTTTTCACATGGGCCTCACATCAAATGACACAGCTGTATTTTTTTTGTGTCAGTTGTTACATCTCTTTGGCCCAAGTCTTTAGTTTTTATTGAACACATGGCTGTCACATTATCACCCGGCTACACGCTGGTGATGCACTGCTTTGCATGATTGACAGTTGCCTCTGTCTTCTCTCTCACCCCTTCCTCCTGCAGAAGAGCTCAGCAAGCTACAAGGTAAGCCACTCACCGATGTGTCTGTGGTGGTGGTGGTGGTGGTGAAGCCTGTTTTTCAGCACTCTGTCACGTGGATGTCTCAGCTTAATAAAGTTCAGTAGTTTAAACTAGGGCTGGGCAACACACCAAGAACATATCAATAATGAAATTAAATATAGACCCAATGTTGTATAAGTTTGTAAGTTCTTCCCATATGGCTTTGAAAAATCATCCCTTTAAATAAAGACAACACGGAGTCACATGCTTTGACATTATTTCTTATTCATAGTACATCCTCTGATAAAGCAAAGCGGTAGTGAGCACTTATGCTAATGCTTCAGTAAGTGAGCAAATTCTGGATACAAGCTTTAGAAATATATATATAGCAGACTTGTAGGAGATCTGACTGGAGGCAAAAAGTTATATATTTAAACTTTATTGACAGTTTTATATATACAAGAGTTTTGGTCATATTGCCCAGCCCTAGTGTTTCATTCATTTAATCCTCATGGTGTTCCTTGTTTTAAAATCGTGGTTGTTTTTAGTTTTTCTTTATCTTAGAAATTTCAACTAATTGTAAGCTTTTCTCTCACTTCTCAAAAAGTTCATGTAGCCATAGACCGATCATGTAACCAATCATTTATGTGTAAATAAATGTTATTGGTTGTTAAACAATAGGACAGACCGTGGCTGACCATCTGTTCACGCAGAAAAAGATGTTGCGTGGCCTGACTTTGACCTCCGTTCATCCACGTGTTCCAGCTGCAAATGCTACAGAACTCTTGCGATTTCGTATTTAAAGATAACACGTTTGAACCACATGCCACAAAATTACTATGATTACCATCTGACTGGAGAAATTGGGTTTAGAGATGCTTACAGCCAGATTTATCTTGGCTGTGAATATACATCTAAACAACTTTATATTGCCAAAAAGAAAAAAAAAAATCTTGCAGTACAAAACTGTCTGGAATAACAAAATATTTAAATTAGTGTTCACTTGTTTAGATACAGAGTTGAACGACAACTCTTTTTGCAGCTTACACGGATAAATTTGTTTTGCTGTCGTTGTCTCACAGGGCTTTATTGACATGGTAGATAGAAATAGTTAAAAATCATATTTCATCACATTTGCTTTTTATTACCTTGGGACTTCAAGAAAAATGGATGAAACATACACTCAATGGTCTCAATTTTATTAGAGCTTAACTTAATTTGGCAAATGCAGAATAAATTCACAATCCTATCCTCACATAATGCAGGTTTCTTTTAAACTAGCTGTTATCATACTTCCAGTAATGCCGTGTTGTCTAATCCAGCTGTGTGTTAAACAGCAGTAAGATGAGTTTGACACACTTCATAGCGTGGATCAGTCTAATTGGGCGATCACCGGGGCACGCCAGATGGTACGGCTCTGATCTAATACTCTCATTCAGACTTGGATAAAAGATGAGATCCTGCCAAAGCTTGTGTTTACAATATCAGCTTAAAAGAGATCTCGATCAGGAAGACTTATCTCATCAACCATCGTCCGTGGTATTTCTATTTTAATAGTAAGTAAGGAGTCACCATTGGAAAATCCCTACATATTCTTGTTTGTGTGTTATTGGGTCCTTGTTATTTTTGAGTGAAGCTTTGAGAGAATTGCACCAGAGAATTGCCTGCAACAGCACAGAAGCTACTCTCCTGCCCTGTCTGTCTTTGGAGGGGTAGTATGAATACTTCATGCACCAGGGTTTACAGCAGCGCTCTGTTTATGATTATTTAATGATCTTACTATAGTAGGTCTCATTGGTACATGTCAGCACCGATAACCATCAGCGGGGAGTTGAGGAATGCGTTTTTAAAGCCATGTCAGCTTAAATAAATTCAGAGTTGTACATATGTTCATCATTTCAAGCCCTGAAATAGATTCATAAATGGCTGATGATGAGTGGCACTCCAAGAAAATTGAAAATTGTGTTAAATCATGAGCTGAACGCCGTCAGACTAACTCTTCTTAGCATAGTGTAACCATGAAGCCCCCCCCCCCCCCCCCCCCAGCCATTTCCAGCTCATTTTCCTTCCTGCAGCCAGCACCTGTGTAGTCTGGAAAACCATTACAAAACACTGTTGAATGAGTCCAATTCAAACATTCAATCTGAGCGTCACACTGCTACACACTTGATTTGCTTGGAGAGAGTGGGTGCAGTTTTGTCACAATATATGTGTGACTTTCCCTTGTGAGGAGGGAGGAAATACTATGGATGTGGAAAACTGTAATCTATTTTAGCAAGCCTTAAACATTGCATTTGTGGGCAGTTGAGGCAGTTCTCTCTTCCCTCATCAAAAGCACAACGGATGAATTATGAAGCTGTTTCCACTGGAAGTAAAAAAAAAAAAAAAGTGCCTTCTCTCAAGTCGAGGCCATCAAGCTGCGATGAGCTGAGATACGCACTGCAGCAGATATTTCCTTGGCTGCAAGGTGCTGGCAAGCAGTGCCTTGGTATAACTCAGCTTTTTGTTTCCCTCTCTCAGATAAAAGCCCAACTGTGTGCCTGGCAATAAATTTTAACCCTGCTAGCCTCCAGCATCTCTGCAATGATCCGTCACTATAATCTGAAATCCACAACCAGTTGCTTTTGTTGCATCAAGTGCTTTAAAGAACTGAGCCTCTCCTCGTTGCAGAGGCTGATTCTTCATGGAGGTTTTACTTTGTAGTTTAAAGAAATAGGACGAGTTGTGTACACAAAGTAAGGCAGCTGCAAAAGGCGTCTTTACGCCCTCTTTGAATGGCTCAGGGACAAGGAAACGATTTCCATATCAAAGTGTGTGGTTTATTGAAGCTGACGTGCAGGCTTGATGCGATTAGTGTGGTGTAGAAGTGTCACTTCAGAAGTGCTGTATCTGTCTAACTTCACGTCATGCGCTACTTTGTGGAAAAGTCAAGTAATTGAATTTATTTTGCAAACACAAAAGGGGATTGAGGTGAAAGGCAACATAATAATTTTTGAAAGACAGCTGTAGATGTGAAGTAAACTTCAGAGAGGCCTTACTCTGCATATTTTCTTCAAGCTTAAAAACCAAACAAACAGTAATTTTGTGTTAAATAGTGGTTCTCAACGGATATCACGCCACTCGTTCAAGACACAGAATTTTCAAAGAATGCATCTTTTGAAAGAGGATGTGTACTATAGCTATTTGGAAAAGACAGGGACGAGATAGAGAGGTCCTGTGCTTATTTGGTAAAAGCTTACTCTCCTGACCATGTCTTCTCTCCCATTTTAGCTGCCAAAAAGACCCAGTGGCTGGAGAAGGAGGAGAAGGCAAAGCAGCTGAGGGAGCAGCAGCTGGAGGAGCGCCGCAAGAAGCTCGAGCAGCAGCGGATCAAGGCGGAAAAACGGCGAGCCGCCCTGGAGGAGAGACAGAAGCAGAAACTGGAGAAAAACAAAGTATGTTTGGACGAGACAACGGCCTCTGTCGAAAATTATCTATTCAATAGATGATGCTGTATTAGTTGTAGGTGGTAGGGGGGGATGGGGGGGTAGTTACACTTACTGCTAGATACCCGGAGGAGACATGTTAATACCTTCCTTCATTGGAATGGTAGCTCAACAGGGTCAGTTGCAGATGAAGGTATTTATGGTTCTGCTCAAGGACACCTTGGCGATGCGGGGTGCTTGAATCCAGGCTTTTTACTGTGTCACACTGTCCTGCGTGTTGGCTTTGATGCATTTGACAGTGTGTGTGTTCTTGTGTCCTTTCCAGGAGCGCTATGAAGCTGCCATCCACAGGTCGACCAAGAAGACGTGGGCAGAAATCCGCCAGCAAAGATGGTCATGGGCTGGTGCGCTAAGTCAGAACTCCAGCCAGAAAGAAAGTGAGTGTACTGTCCAGCCTGGACACACATCCTCATAAAGTCGCACTAGACAAGGGAAAATAACTGCTCCATGTAGCCGATATGAAGCAGTTTATGCAAACTACCTTGCTGGAATATACTATTAGTGCAGTGTATTGTCTTTTATTGGCTATAGATTCTGTCTGTTGAGGTTTTTGCTCATCATTCAGAAACTGTTTGAGTTTCAGAAAATATTTTAGCATGGGTCCTCTGTCATGCAGCTCACTACTTCCACTGGAGATCCGACCTTATTTTCATAGAAAGATCAGTTATATCAATAGCATACCTGACATCGCTAATTTCTCTTTCAGTGACTGACCTGCTGCAGCTGGCTCATGTCTTTGCAGAAGTTTCTTTTTTTTTCCTCCTAGGCTTGTCCGTCAGCTGTGCTGTCACAGATTTGCAAATGATGAATTTTTGATAATGATTTTCATTCTTTATTAATGATATTGTTTTTTCGATTAATCATTTAGCCTGTAAAATGTCAGTAAGAATGTTCCCGGATTTCTCAAATCCCAACATGATGTTTTCACTTTGCTCCTTTTGTCCAACTCCCAAATGTCTTTAATTTACCATCCTATAATAAGACAAGTAGAGGATCCTCACATTTAAGAAGCTGAAACCAGCAAGTTTTTAAATTTTGTTATTTCTGATAGTTTCTTTTACAACTGAACCATCGAGGTAGATCTGAAGCAGTGTAGCCTGAAATTACTGCGCTATCACCTCATTCAGGTGAATAAAGAAATTAATTTTGTTGTCTGCTTCTTAATCCAAACAGTGAAATGGATAGCTTAGTTTGGTCTACAGTATTTCATGCTCAATGCTCAGTGCTGGGGTTGGCGTATAATGCTGCCAGGAGCACAGTCAGGAATGCTGCCCAGACAGATTTGGACAGCACTGAGCACTTTTGTTATATTTTAATCTGGTGTGTCTTTGCTGCATCAATCACACTCCTCCACCTTAATATACCAGTTCCTCTGATGTATAAGCTACTTCCTCCCTGTCCTTGCCGACTGTTTGCCTCTTAAACATTAGTTCATGGTCATTAGCCCCTTATCATGATCAGACTGTATTGATCGCACACAAAGTGAAAATGTATTCAGCTGCTTCACTGAACCGGCTGCATTAAGCAGGCTTCTATCGACTAGCAGCTAAAATGGAATATGCTGTCTGATTATGTTTAATTTGAGTTGATAAATGTCCTCATAGTGCAACAGTAGCTGCAGAGACCAGGTAATGCAGAAATGATGTGTTAACAGCTTGATAGATGCTTCTGTCGCTTTGTTCCATCCTCCCGACTTGAAGCTCTAAATCTGAAGAGTCCCTAGTTGCATCTTACGTCATGTAATCGCCTCTGCCATATGCCGGGGGAATTATTGACACTGAAATCAATCTCTCCCTTCCTTCCTCCTCCTTCCTCCCTCCCTCTTCAGCCTGCCCTCTGTCAGATGATGAAAGCACACAAGCGTAAACAGGCTGCAGTGGAATGGCTGAGAGTTCAAGCTGCTATTTAGGAACTGCTACAAAGTACCCACGTTGGCCTCTGTCAAAAGAGCATGCTGTCTCATGTCTCCTAGTCTTTTGTGTTTAAATGAGGACATTCATGCTCTGCCTGCTTCAGTACCTCTGTTGCTGTAATGTTCTCTGAATCATGTCTGACGACATTTGGGGAAAGAGTGTGTTCATTTGATTGCAGTGTATTAAGGGGATAGAGAATTGGGAATTGATGCAAGTATTGCAGATGGATGGTTTCACGGATTTGAGATTTTGCTCTTTTCTGAAGCGCCAGTTCACGTCATCAAGCCTTGAAACGAGTACATGTTTCCCAGCAGTTGCTTTCCATCACTTGTTTGGTTGTTATGGTTATTCTGAGTTGTGTTTCACTGGGATTGCGTGGTGTCTTGTGAAGGTTCTTCCTCGGTATATCTACTTGCTTTTTTGGAATTGGAATTGTTGTGAAGTGAGCATGAACCTTAAAAGGATAATTTCACCCATATCACAAAAGAAGCAACCTTATTTTCTCACTCGCATTGAAAGATGACATGTAAAATATTCATTAGCAACTTGTTTTCCCAGATAAGATGCCCCGGTTGCTCTGAATAATCCATTCAGCTCAAGCAGTTCCAGTTTCTACTACTACTTCTCTACCTAAGAAACAGTGTCAATGGAAACGGTTGACACTGCACTGTGTGGATTATCAAGAATAATAGGGACAGAGTTTCTGGAAAGAGATATCAGTAATGAACATTTTAAAAGGTCATTTGTCCATTTTTTAAGCACAAGCAAGAACACATTTTTTTTCATTCCTATTGTATTGATATCATGGTAGAAATCTCAGAGACACAGCTCATGTTTTTATTGTCTTGTGAATGACTTTGTAACATGTTTTTAAAAGTTTATTATTTATTATATATTTCAAAAACCGGGACAAATAAAACCAAAACTATCTGCAATGCTAAATGGGTTAGAGGTTAAAGAGGAAACAAAAATCTTGTTATTTGGGTGCACTGACCCTTTAAGAATTATAATAACATGAAATACCATTTTTGAAACACATGTTCTGTGCCTGCCTGCGCACCTAAAGGCTAGTTGAAGTGAACAGATGTCGTACTGTGTGCGTGTATGGACTGTAAAGCAGGGGATGTTGTTATACACACGGTCAGCACATGGGAATTTGCTTTAATGAACATTACTCACATTACAAATACGTAAGTGTAGTTGCCTTTGCAGTGAGTGGGTGTATGTTTGTGGGGGCATCATTTGAGCGTAACGCATGACGCCACCGAAGTTCCTCCTCTTCCTCTCAACCATGTGACCTGTGTGAACATCTGTGTGGCGCTCTTTTGGCTTCTTAGGCAGATGCTCTGTGTCAACGGTCAACCTGCCCAAACACGTGGACTCTGTTATAAACAAGCGACTCTCCAAGTCCTCCGCCACGCTCTGGAACTCCCCCAGCAGAAGTAAGGCAACATCTGGAATGCCCTCCCCCCTCTCGTTAAATGTGTCCATCACTCTGCCACTGCCAACATCTCCGAACCCGTCCATCATTGTCCTCTTTTTTTTTTTTTCTTAGTTACCTCTTCCCCTTTCTGATTTTAGTCCCTCTCCTGTACTTGATGTCAACCATCAAGCCCAGGAGACCCATTTCCATCTTCCAAAACCACTATGAGTTCTGTTTTTGTTTTTCTCCAGAATTTGGTTCGGGGCTTTGTTTGACATGCTCTGCATGCTCATATTTTAATATGGGTTATGTACAGTATTCATATTTTGTTCTGCCGTCTTTTACTATCCTTTGGTTGGTTCATTGTGTGGTAATGGTCGTTTCATTCCTGGTGTGTTTGCACAGTGAAATGGATCCTTTTGTGCTCATTTTCATCACAACATGCTGGATATGGGATGTCTTTTCTGTGTCTTAAATGTTTTATTGATTGATTGATGGGTGTGATTATTTATGACAATTTTTCTTTGAATCAACTTTGTGTCTTTGAATCAATATTTCTTTATTCTTAAGATTCAGACAGCTCTCTCTCCTTTTTATAGGTCTTAAGTTAACCAGGTCACAGTGTACTCCTGCAAAGAAACTTTTGAGCTTGAAAAAAAAAAAGTAAAGTTAGTGAGTGAGTGAGTGAGTCAGCATTTTTCAGGAGATAATATATTCTGAAAACTCCCGGGAGCAGGTACTGTTCCTCTTTGCTACCCAAAAAAATAGACGGGTAACTACTTTATCCTTCTTGTCACACTCCTCTCTCCCCCCCCACACACACTCCGCTACACAACCATGTGAAGATTCAGCGTAACATCTTTCTCGTGTTAACACCTTACAGCCAAAGAAGAAAGTTTCTCTCTCAAATAAATCCTGATGAGTCTCCACTCGTCGCACTCTCTGCCTGTGTGCTCAGGGCTGTGGTTATAAATAACTGACTCACTGTCTAGACAAGCATTTCAAATAACTCTCTCTCTCTCTCTCTCTCCTGGGTGGTACCCATACAGCCCAATGTTATAGTAGACACATTTATTGGGCTCATTTTCCACCTCCCCTCCTCTCATGATCTCTGTGGGTGGCACTGAGGTGTCTTATTGGGATTGTGTGTATTTAATCAGGTCTTTATGGCTTGAAGACATATGCTACATGTAAGCCATAACCTAAGAAACTCTCTCTTTTTATTTCCTTCTGGTAAAAAAAAATCCTTCTCTACTATATTTTGCTAATGAGGGAGAGATTCCAAAGGTGTCTAAGTTCTACTAATACTTCAGGTTTGACTACAGTTTGGGGCTGATATACTAACAACAGAGCTCTGGTTCAACTGAGGACATCCGTTAGATCCATCTTTCAATTTAATGGAAAAAATACATTAATTAATGTTTCTTTTCCTACTTGCAGCCCGTAGCCTTGCACTGAGTGCGTGGGAGAGCAGTATAGTTGACCGGCTGATGACGCCGACACTGTCTTTCCTTGCCAGAAGCCGCAGTGCCGCCAGTGTCCTCAGCAACGGCAAAGATGGTCGTAAGTTGTATAAAAAAAAAAAAAAAGTATTAATTTAATATCTGACTCACTATAAACACATTACCATATGGTTTAATTTTACGTCATCTTCCTCTCCAGACTCTCCTCTCTGCCCCCGTTCGGCCTCGGCCAGTCCCCTCACCTTGTGCGCCCACCAGCCCCACCACCGCTGCTCCGACCGTTGGAGGGTGACGTCCAGCACACCGGACATCACCCAGCGCCAACACAGACGCAGCTCCACACCTGTATGTCTGCCTTATTAGCTCTTGCCTTGTTGTTAAATGCATCTAACATATTCTCCACTCACAGTCAAGTGTAGTCACAGTCTTCAGAAAGTTACGGCAGGGTTACAGAGGGAACCTGACCTGTATCAAGAGACTCATTAAGGAAGTCCTTTTCCAGAGTAGGAGCGTAGCTAACAAGTCATGAAATCTATAACAGCTGATTCTGTTTCTACAAGTGGTTTTTAATGTTCACCTGAAACTATATGAAAATTTAATGGTGAAATTGCTGGATTGTTATTGAGAAACTATTTCCTATATAACAAAACATGATCCCTGACCAGACTTGCTGTTTTCTGTTTTTTTCATGTACTTGTTTCTCGTCTTACTTTCTGTTTTTATTATAATTTTAATTTCAAGGGAGTGATTGAATTTGTGTTTACCCTTTTTTAATCTGTTTCGTAATACAGATGGATAAAAACAAGAAAGAAAAGAAAGACAAAGAGCGGGAGAATGAGAAGGAGAAAATTGCCCTCACTAAGGAGAAGGTACTCAAGAAGAGACAGTCTCTACCCAGCATGAGACACAGACCTGATCCAAGGTAAAACATACAGTTTTTACTTTTTACTATTTACAAATATATTCAATTCAGTCTGTTTATTTAATTTGATCCTATTCCTAATTGAATGATTAAGAAAATTATGCTATTTTCCTTCTTACTTTATTTATATTTACCACAAAAAGGTATTAATTTTACAATGACATAAATAGAGCAATGGAAGCTCCTTACATTTCAGTTATCATTGATCAATTTTCTGTCAAAAAATTAGCTTACCCCTCTAGCGCTGCTGTAGATGTAATCACATTACAGCTGAAACAGTCAATCAGTTAGTCATAACTCGAAAAGTAATGCAAGCAATGCAAGAAATTTTCTTGATAGTCTATTTATAATTTCAGCAATATCGCAAGTAAATTTCCAAACGTTCTCTGGTCTCAGTTTCTCAAATGTAAAGATTTTCTGATGTTCTCTCTTTTTATTACAATGTAAATTGTAGATTTTGTTCTGTTTGTTGTACAAAATCTGTAGATGTGACTTTGAATTCTGGGAAATTTCATGGGACATTTTATGTACAGTACATAACGATCAGTTGTGAAAATAATCCACAGATTAAACAATGAAAATATTTGTTAGTTGCAGCCACAAATCATAGAGGCCTGGGTTGAACATTAACAACTGAACACAAGGAACATATACACACCATAAGCACGATATAAGGTCCACTTCAAAAACTATTACATTACTCCGTAAACCCTAACAACCATTTGAATAATCTGACCTAATAATCTGCTATTTGCTCACTGAAACAGTATTGTAAACAAGATTAACCTCATATCCCATTGACCCACAGCTTATTTCTGGTCAGCAACTGTGTTAGCCTGAGCGATCATGTTTACGTCTGCGTCACACAGACCGCGTATTTCATGCACTGTTTGAGCCTAGGCATTGCATGAAAGGTCTCTCTTATCCCCAGGCCACAGAAATAAATGACATCCATGACAGAAGAAAGAAGAAAAAAATACTCTTTTGACTCAACAAAGAGCTTGACAGAGCTGGCAGTACCAGTGGCCTAAAAAACTTCTTCCTCAGCATAATGGACGTTTCCCCTCCAAGTGTTGCATTGTCTGCTTGTTGCCGGGATGCTGACCGATAATGCACTTTAAGGATGATGCAATGTTTGAGTGCTTTGTCTGGTGTGAATCTGTTTGCTGAAGCCAGGTTTCTTCAGGACATTATTTCAAACAAACATTTCAGCCCACGTCTAAAAGAATAATGTGTCAAACTCCGTGAGAGAATCATTATTGACATCATTTCCCATCAGCCTTACATTTCCCCCCTCTATTCTCTTTTCTTCCAGTCCCAGTCCTTTGTCAAGACAACGGCCGTCATCCCCAGCCACACCCAAGGGCAGAACTGCCTCCCCCAGCCCTGCTGCCTCCCCCAAACCTCCATCAACACGTGGAAGCCCGTCGACTCCTAAGGGCCGGCCCAAAAGAGCCAGGACCCCTGCCAGGATAGAACACCGAACATCCTCCCCTGTCCCCCTCAACAGAGTGAAGGAGCCTCGCAGGCCCGCCACCCCTGAGGAGAGAAAGAGTGAGTTCAAAAGAAAGTGGTGATGGTGGTCAATGCTCAACCATCAGTCAAGACTTCCTGTTCATATTTCCAGTAAGGTGAAGAAGTTAAGATTAAATTAAATGAATTCTTTTCCTCAGTAATCACAACAGTGATTACTTATACTTAAAACTTAAAAAATGAGTGTAATGGTTCATTTTTGACTTTGGGAATTGTTTGGGATTCTTTGGGAAGAGTTTGACAAGATATTCTTAACGGTAAAGTATGTCACCTTTCTGCATTGAAATGTCTTAAAACCGACTGGAAGTATGTTATATATTGTACATGTATATTATATCTATTGAGTTCTGTACTTACATTATCCCAAATGTTTCCAGCAATT
The DNA here is from genome assembly GCF_002260705.1 of Seriola dumerili. Lineage (NCBI taxonomy): Eukaryota > Metazoa > Chordata > Actinopteri > Carangiformes > Carangidae > Seriola > Seriola dumerili. Next base: position 1,216,420 of record NW_019174788.1, on the reverse strand, counting down.
TTCAAACCTAGAAAAATCTGTGATTTCAATCAAGATAAAGGTCTGTTTTTCTTTGGTTGCCTGTCATGCGCATCATATTCCCATCATATCCCCTATGCGCATGTATCAACGTTGTGTTTGTCTGCCAGACTTTTATTCCATTTCAAGCTGCATTTTTATGATACACTTTTTAACTATATATTTTAACCAGATGAAGAATCCCACGTTACTTCACGTCACCAAACTTCATCTTTTGTTATTGTTTTGAATGAGAGACCCCTAGCAGCAGAACATTACATATTGTACATTTAACTCAAGGTTCACTTACTATTTTTTCAAATCTCAGCTTAAAGTTTCCTTAGTTGTCATGGTAATGGCTCAGTTGTCGTCATGTGAATATTGGTCGACCAACTGTTATTACTTGGCTGAAGTTTAATATTTAAGCCAGATGATAGCCACTGATCCATATCCTTCTATTGATTAAAGACTATGAGAAGCAGTTAACAGCCCAGAGAAGCTACTAAATGGACCTTGTGTTAAAATGATCTGTATTTTGTTGCCACTTTGACCAACAGTCCAATTTGCACAATCATAAGATACAGAACATCTGGATTTTCCCTCTGTGGCTGAGTCATGCTGTATTTTTATCATTATATACCCAAAAAGTTCTCCACTGTCTGACTTTTTCTGTCACTGACCAGAAGACTGGATCTATTGGAAAATCTTTTTGAGCCTCTGGAAAATCTGTATTTCTTTAAAAAGGAGCAGTAGGTAAAGATTACCATCAGGCTTAATTAGGCATGAAAACAAAGGGAGTGTACTGAGTGAGCCACACACAGCGCTGTGTGTGCGAAGACACAGACCATGGAGCTAAGAGTCTGCTCTAATCAGCCTAAATTATGTAATTACCAAGTTCTTAAGCTGAAGCTATACTTGTTTACAAATTCCAGTTGCAGGGGACAGAATGTCTCAGTGCATGTGAAGGGAAAAGACTGAATGTGTTATTTGTAATCACCGATAGGCGTCCCCTTGAGAAAGCACCACTTTAAAAAGTCAAGAAACATTAACATTGAAGGTTGGCTAATGCACGTTGTTGCTTTGTCATGTTTTAGGTTCCCCTGTGGTTCCTGCCATCGTAGTATCCTCAGCCGCCGCCTCACCCCATGCATCGAGCACACCAGTTACAACCACAACCTCTTGCTCCTCACCTGAGCAAATCCACTCAACTCCTTCTGTCCCCGCAGCATCACCAACGCCCTCTCCGTCAGCCAAGCCAATGGCGGGCACCAACGACCCAGAGGAGGCCGCTCGCATCCTGGCGGAGAGACGCCGTCAAGCCCGAGAGCAGAGGGAGAGGGAGGAGCAGGAACGGCGCGAGCAGGAAGAGAAGGAGAGGTCAGAGATTTTTAATATGCCTCAAAACACAGAGCGGGCCAGAGCAGGCTAGAGTTGACCCAGCACAGTGAATGATCTGTCGAGTTATTTGACTTTGCAAGCGATGATAGAAATTTTCAACATCACAGTCTCACAGCTGAGTGACTGCCCAAGCTGTGCTCCTATATCTCCTTTTTTTCTGGCCTCCATTGCAGAGTTGAGCAGACTGCAGATCATACTGGGGACTATGTGAACATGCAGTTCCCCTCAAAGACAGTATTTGACATTTGAACTGATACTGGATTATTGTATGCAGTTTTTTCATGAGTGATTATTTATGTAATGCCATTGTGAGATCGTTGGTGGTGTGTACACTGCTGGAGATTTTATGCTGCACAACAAACTTTTATTTTTTTCTATAAAATAAAAGGCATTGGTAAAACTAATCCATGCATTGTCACAGCACATGCATGTCTGAATGAGACTTCACTCAGCACTGGCTGTGATGTGTGTGAGCATTAGGAATTTGATAGCCCGTTGACTGACTCTAACCACAGCAAGTCCCTATTTACAGAAAGGGTATTGATGTGATCTTTTGTTGGCACTCATACTTCCAATTGTTTCCATTTCCTTAAATAGTTTGGTTTCCTGTGGCTTGCGCTTCAAAGTCAACTAAGCAGCTATGTCGTAAACTAAAGAGCAAATGTCCTGTCAATGGAATCATTTACATATTAAATAGTTTACTGCATTCAAAGTCTTTGGCACGTGAGTTTGTGGAAAATGCTTATCCTCAGCCTTATGCCCGACGTCTCTAGGATCCTGAGAGTGGAGCGAATAGCGAGGGAGGCAGAGGAGAGGCAACGCAGGGAGGAGGAGGCCCGTGCCATGGCGGAGGAGCAGCGGAGGAGAGACGAAGCCCAGCGGCTGCAGGAGGAGAAGGAGGCCGTGGAGAGAGCCAAAGCCGAGCAAGAGGAGAATTTACGCCTGCAGAAACAGGTATGCTGAAGTGGTTGAAGCCCATTATAGTATGACAGTTATTATTGCCATTGTCATTATTGTCATGACACACATGCAAACTCACTGCATCCTCACATTGTTCCCTGGCACGTTGCCCTTCACATCCCAAACCTACACACTCCCCTGTCTTCAGTAAACATCCTGTTTGTGGTGTCCATGGTTTGATGTCCCAGCTTTTCACCTCACACTGACCTCGTCTGATAACAGGCTCTTCCTAAAACATGATCCGGTATATTGTTCTTTTTTATACATCAGTAGGATGTCATTATCCTTAAAGGCAAATATTAGTCCAAACCGATGAACCAGTAGATACAATGAATGTGCCATTTTAACATTTGAGTTTGTCAAATAACCTGTTCGAGTGCAATCGACTCTTCCTGTGTTTGTGGATGTTGACATGAAGAAGCAGACAGACTGTTTATCCTGATCAGCCCTGGCACTTATCTTATCTCTATGGTCTAAATGGTCTGTTATCTAGCCCTTACGCTTTGCCACCCCCTTGTGGTCTTTCACAGAAGTGTCATTTGTGGTTACACATGATCAAATATAATTATGCAAAGTATTGTATTTCACTGTGACTGGTCCTCACGAGGCTGTAAATGTAAAAAATAGATCTTTTTGGCTCAAAGATGCAGGAAAATATCCCTTTTGTGGTTGTAAACAATAATTGCAGGCAGCAACCACACCCTTGTTACGTGAAAGGCATGCTGTTTTGGCAGAAGTTCTTTTTTTTTTTTTTTTTTTCCCCCCTTCTGCCAGCATTAAAATTGTGGTTGCATTCTCGCCTGTGTGTGTTGCAGAAAGAAGAGGCTGAGGCTAAAGCCCGGGAGGAGGCGGAGAAGCAGCGTCTGGAGAGGGAGAAACACTTCCAGAAGGAGGAGCAGGAGAGGCTGGAGAGGAAAAGGGTAGGGCGATACATCTGTCCTTCCATCCTGGTTTTAAAGTCACACATCAAAATGGAAATGTACTTTTTTTTTTTTAAGTATAAAGTTCCCTGTCAGTCAGGTATTTTTATTGCAGTTTTTTTAGGGGAAGAAAATATCCTTATCATACCCTTGTTTGATTTGAAACCAACTGAAGTCCCAGCACTGCTTTGAACTGCACACATCTCTGAGTAACACAAAATTTACTCTGTACCCAGAGTACAGTAAGCTCTCCTGCCTCAGTGAGGGGTATTATATTCTGTGGTATACTCTGTGGTTTGCCTTGTGACATGACAAACGCAGGCTTGAAAACTGTGTCCCTGAAACCAAGATGAATGATGTTTTTGGCTTATCCTGGATCGGCTGTCTGCATGCCATGATTTAATAGGGCTTAGAGTGTGTGTGAGTGTGAAGCTATATATAAACACTAATAATGGAGAGCTTTCTATGCCAGTCATCTATGTGTGGATTTGTGTGGATTTGTGTAGATCTTTGCATGTGTGCTGATATGTGTGCTGATATGTATGTGTGTGTGTGTGTGTTGCTCATACACGTTTTGTGACCATAGCCAACCACTCATGTATGCCACCCCTATCAACAGTGAGCTCACGCCTCTGTGCTAGCTTTCTTTCTCTCCCTACGCTCAACTTCTCTCCACGTGTGAAAGGCTCTTATCTAGGCGTGCCAGGCCTGGCTCAGGGAGCCGCAGCCTGGCTCTGTCCTGAAATTAGCCCGCAAGAACAGCATGTTCTTTAAAAAACTCACTGCTTAGTCAGACTGCACAATATACTGTAACCTTATTCTCCCAAACCTGATTGGCCCACTTCCTGTTATCAGCTTAACAAAGAAGTTTGTAATCAACAAGCACAAGTGGTTAAAAGTATCCCGAGGGGCAACACAGCAACTTATTAGACAACAAGAATCTTTAGTCCAGATGTTTTGCAGCCAATCTAGATGCCAAGGCCATGAGTGTGTGAGCCGGCCATGAATAATCTTGGAACTTAAAAATGCATCACTTTTATGAGTGACAGCTGCAGTTATGGTCTAGCTGTCTCAGGCCTGCTGTGTCCTTAGATGAAGGTCGCATCTTGTCTCAACCCTCTGCCTTCTGTGCATACAAATTATCCACACAGAGTGGTTTGTATTTTAGTACACCCCTGTCCTATCCCCCATCCTACCGTTCAACCATCCTACTCTGTTGTTCCAGCTGAGTACACAAGTGCTGCTTCAGCTTTATTGACACAGCCCTCCACCTGATGACATCGGCGCCTCAGTTTGACTCGGTGCATTCACCTTTAGTGTAATGGCCTTTGATGCAAGAGACAAAAAAACCTATTGCATTCTTGAAGAGAAGCAACGAGCGAAATGTGAAACCTCAGTTTCCAGCAAAGCAGTCTGACAAGGTGTGTGGGCTCGTCTAGCCCACTAAACGCACCCAGTTCTTTAAAATGAAGTTAAACAAAGCTATTTTGTTGTGGATGCTGGAACTTCAACATTTGATTGTTGTTATGGAAGCTGAAACCTTTATTTCCCGATTTTTAATAAACACATCTTCCCCAATTTCTTTCTTCTTTTCTCAGCGTCTAGAGGAGATCATGAAGAGGACACGCAAGACAGATGGAGGCGACAAGGTACGTTTGTAGTTCAGTTTTAACAAAAAGAACAAGCAGAAGCTTAACTATTCTGATAAAAATGACTGAAATTATCTCCCGTCTTCACAGAAAGAGACAAAGTCCTCCCCCCTCGCACAAGTCAATGACAAAGAGGCAGAAAGCGGCAAAGGTAAGCAGAACATCAGTCTGGAATAGTCTGCCCGTTACAAAAAATCCTCAAGCGATGGAGGAAAATCATTACCCACCACAAGCCTTTAATCTGCAACAATCGTTCAGGATAATTGGTTTAATGTATCTTTCATTAATGTGTAATCTGGGAAGGGATTTAAAACAAAGTGGACGCTTTGTGACCAGGTGGTTTCCAGAATCCACTTAAAAAGTAGATTTCTAACTCTATCCGCTTCAATTAGCAAATCCACAACAACTACATAGTAAATTTGAGACAGCGTCTGACTCTGTTCATCTGTTGCTGAGATGAACTCGTTTTAGTTATCCCACCTTTAGAGTGATACCTGATGACACATGACCGCACCATCTCTCCTCTGCTTCTTTTCCCTCCTCCATATGTTACAATAGTCACAGGTATTTGTTGTACTTTTGTTCTCATTTCCCATGTGAGTTAAATTCACATTGAGCCATTTTGTATAAAAGTTATTAGATTACATGTCTGCCTCATATCCTGTACAGCTGCAGTTTGAGTTCTTCTTCTCTGCACAATAGGACCCATGTGTACTTGCTTGTTGTCCAAGCCCGGGGACTGAGGGCGTAGAGAGGAAGAGTGGGCTCATGGTAACAGCCTGCAGCAGTTACCAAACATTTACTTTTGAGACAAATGATAAAATAAGGATACATGTGATGTTGCACAGCCTTTTGCCCTATGTACTCTCCCTGCAACTTGTGGAACAATTCTGTTTGTAACACAACTGTATTTAGTATATAACTTGCGCATCCTCCTTGTCTGAGCTTCCACGTCACACACAGTAGATGAGTAAGATGAGGGGGATCAATGTGGTCTTGGTGATATACTGTTTGTAGCCAAGTTCCCCAATGCAGGAAGACATTAGCCAGCCCACTGATGTGGTCAGAGGCCTGGCAGGCGTGCTGCCATTCTAGTCAGGGGTGTGGAGATCTGTCTCAACCACAGCCATGTCATCAGTAGAGCTGAGTAAGGGGGGATCTGGAATGAATGATAAACTTAGCCTTACAAAGCTTATGGATGATCATTAATACCGTTTGATTACGTTGGTGTGCATGGTTACCACTGGCTAAACAGCTGTTTCACTTTGTTTCCACTAGCATCTGCTGACTATCAGCCAAAGCCAGAGGTCAATGTGCCCAACAACAAGACAGAAAATGGACAGACTGATGTCAAAGAAAGGTAAAACATTTCTTTTTTTTTTTTATCCATGTGAAAGTTCTTTGCGCTCATGTAAATGCACGACCACCATGAACAGTATAAAACTTGTGTGCCAGAAAACCGAGCCAGGAGCTGACTACTAATCAAGTCTGTATAGGAGGTTTGCATTGTTGTAAACCTCAACCGAAAACACAAGGAGCCACACGATTAAAGCTCACAGTAAACAGCTGTAATATATACTGGGAGAATGAACTGGGTTCTTGAAATGTTTGCTCTTTTTTTTCTGAACACGCTTCTTGGGGTAGACTTGAAAAGAATAATTGGATGGCAGTGGAATGACTCATTTCTTGTATGAGTCATTCTGACCTTTCATAACTATAACCATGCTCTGCTCTGTGTCTCCTCTCTCCAGCAGCCCCTCTGTCCAAGTGGTCAATGGGGTCCAGCCTACCAGGCATGAAAATGGTCTGTCCAGCAAAGCAGACACTGCCCACTTTGAAGATATCATCCATCTTGCCAATCATGGCAACACCACAAACGGAGCACGGGATAAGTCTGACACCAGCATTGCCACCGAGCCGATACTGACGTTTGACAGTGAGGAGTCATTCATGAAAAAGACAGGCCCCATGAAGCCTCAGCATGTTGCAGGTACAGAGTTACAAACTGCTTTACAACACACGAGAGAAGCCATAATCTAAAACTTGTATAGAAAACAAACGCGGCAAAGACTTAAATAAGGTAAAAAATTAAGAATGAAGATATGAACGGAGGAAGAGAGAGGAAGGTAGCTCCACAACTGGTGGGCCCTGTGCAGGCAAGACCTGCTCACAGTTTGTAATTCAGTGAGTTGGTTAGGAAGTCTGGCAGGAGCCCACTCATGTTAGTGCTACTTAACATGAAGCTATGGCCAGTAGGTGATTAGCCTAGCTTTGCGGAAAGACTGGAAGCAGGGGAAAAGAGATACCGACTACCAGCACACTAACAAACAAATGGCACAGGATATACTTTGTTAATTGGTGAAATTTAAAAATGCAGGCAGATGCATTTTCTGTACCTCTAAGCAAATTATTCTAAACTAAGCTTATTTGCTGTTGAGATTGGTATTGATCATCTCACCTAATTAACCACCTAAATAAAAAGGTGCATGTTCCAAAATGTGGACTCCAAAAAAAAAAATTTCAAAATTGATTCTAAAACCTAAGGGTGTGTTGTTTCCACTCTGCACTGGTTGGCTTTGTCACAGTTTAATAGCAGCATTTTGGATTAATTTTGGCCGTAGTCCAAGGTTTGATCCCCAGGGTGGAAAATACACAAATAAATTTTCACTTGCCTATAAAAGAAAGATTAAAATAAAAAACAACATAATAAAATCAGACAATATCCTTAATATTCGTAGCCAAACTGTCGCATTTTGAGCAAAAGGAACTGGTTATGGCTGCTTATTGGCTTTGGTTTTTCATCTGTCCCAAATAAAAAGTAGTTGCAGACACAGCCATGGTTCATTTGCAATGAGCTTGTGTGCTTATTTGCACTGAGCTGGTTTTACACCAGGCCAAGTTCACATTACCCAATAAAGACTGCAGTACAAAGTACCATAGTTAGTACTGTTGTCCTTGGCATGAAGCGACGATGAACCTGAACTTCATCTAATGTGCAGGTCATCACCCCAGTAATAGTGAGTACCCCCTGTGGGAAGGGTGGTGTGGCCCGGGGGGCTCCACTTACACTCACAAAAGGGTGGAGATGGGACATGGAAGAAATAGTGTAGGGACGGGTGAAGAGCAGCAGGGTATCTTTATACTGATGACAGCTTTTATTCAGCAGCCCCACTGACTTGGGACTGCACCCAGGGAGGAATTCCTAGAATGGCTTAGGCAATGAGGAGACACTATCCACAAGTGCTTCACTGCCAGAGGTTAGAAACAGGACTCCGAAGCAATTAAGCAGCATATCACCCATCACTCAACCCCTTCTCCCAGTGGCACCGTCAGCAGCACCCTACTCTTCCTCCTCACTCTAGATCTTAACCTTCACCTGTTGACCTGAAGACAAGCCAGCAGTCATAAATATCATGTAAAGCAAACAGAGGGTGATGACCTTTGCCATCCCTCTTCATGCCTCCCTTAAAAAAAAAAAAAAAAATCATAGTTTTTGTTCTAGTTTCTCTTTCCGTTAACCCAGTCATATAAAAAGTGAACATTCTCTCCTCTCATCTTCACTCTTGGAAATTTGGATACTTGAGACGACTCTGACCTGGCAAGACATTTATGTCGTGGGCTATGATTGGGAATAATTATATGCTGGACTATTTAATGATACCAAAGGAGGTCAATTTAGTTCAAGACATACTTCCAGGGTTTATTTGAGTGTTCATACTTGTTGAGAGTGTGGCCTTACATGTGCGCTCATGTAATAATTCAGTGTAACATAAATTATGAATTTATATCACTTATTGGCTGTTCTGGTGGCCTCTTCATTCCTCTCATGTAAACGAGACAGTAAAGATTTATGGGCTTATGCCTCCTGCAACATGTTCAACATGGTTTAGCATTTAGTATTGTCACCAGGTCAGAAGTTTACAGACCATGTCATAACTCAGGTCAACGACGTGGAATCCGTTTTGTCAGTTAGCAAGTTTTGATTAATCCTCAATGGCTGCTGCCCTCCTTCTGACCCTTAACCCTCTCTCGCCTGCCTCTTTCAGAGGTCCTGTGACATGCTCCAGTGTTGAAGTGCTGGTCGCCTAAGGCCACTGACCTTTACCAGCCCTGCCAACGCTCGCATGGGGGGAATCCCTGTGACCTGTGCCAATCAACAACCTTCTTCCAAGCTCCTAAAAAGTAAAATACGTCTCTCTGAAGATAAAGTGGGCCACAGCAGATGACGACCAACCATCAGGACAGGAGAGAGAAAGACATAACAGGATGAAATGAAAGGTGTTGTTGCTGCATGCAACACAGGTGCATCAGTGTTAACATTTGTAAAGATCTTTGTGGCACCAATTACAGGCACCCTATTACTCGACAGTATCATCCTTTGTACATTACAGTACAGCTGAGTGAAAAAAAAAAAGTGTTTTGTTTTGTTTGTTCTTTAGTTATTTAACTGAAAGAGAAATATAAAAGACTGGGTACATTTGTGAATAATGTAAATGAACTTTGTGTGTCAGACAAAGGAGGAAAGGGTCTGCAGATTAAAGCTGTATGAAAGGGAGTCGTGTTATGCTACTCTGCTATGAGTAGGTCTAAGTAAAACCCGGGTATTATACATCCTGGTCTGTAAAAAGCTACCTGTAACAGTTTTTTTTTTGTAAAGTTCAACTGAGAAATATGAAGAGAGATTTGAAACGTAAGCTCACATGCAATGGCTTCTTACTGTGTGTAAACATACTTTCTGTTCATACCTAAACCTCAGCTATGATTGATTGTATGCAGAATTGGATGTAATAATGAGTGTGCAACCTTGACAATTAAGAAACCAGAAGTCATCAAAGGTCAAATCCCTAAGAAAAAAAACAAAACAAGGATTTACTCCACTGTTTAACAGTTTTCACATGTGCAAGCATGACTCCGTTTTCTCTCATCTGCATTGAGAATTCATGGACTCATATGTATTTGAAATTCTGGTGCGTGTAAATGCTATAAATATGTTTTGATGTGCGTTCCAAGGTCAGTGGGAGTATCTTAAGTCTTATTAAAGACAAGCTGTCCAGTCTGTGGTCTCATCATCTCTTTGTGCTGAATGAATATGGATTTGATGCGTTCAGGGATTATTTGTGAGAAGAGAGAAAACGATGCAGATGTTCTGAATTCAGTGTTAAAGGCCGCGTTCTCAGGTTCATCAATCTGAAACAGGCACAGAAACTGGTCACCATTTGTTTTTAATTTCAGTTTGGAAATGTTTTGTATTTTAGTTTGACTTGTTTACTCTTGAGGCTCAGTAGTGTGTTGACATTTGAGGGGGCAGATACCCATTCCCACTGAAAGCTGTGAAAGATGGAGCGCATGCTAACCACAGGAAAACAGATTTAGAGATGGTACCAGAAGGCAGGCTTTACACAGTTGATGTTCAAGGCATGCGGGTTGGCTCAGCTGTCCATTTCACTTTGGGTCTCCTTTTACAAAACCCCTACAGGGGGTACATGCCTCCCTATGTGCTGCCCCCCTTTTAATGTATTCTAGTGGCCAGTGGAAGGTCTGGCACACTGCATTTCCAGCTTTCAGGCAGCTGAAGTGCATTACAAACACGATTTATGCCCCCTTCTACCAAATGCTAAGACGTGCCACACTGATCATCATGTAGAACTTATAAGAGTTAAATGACTTACAGCCACTAGTGAATGTAACTGAAGTGAAGCCCAGTAGAACGAGGGAGTACAGCTTGTTAACTTGAACCTACGACATACAGATGGCGTCTTACCTCCCAGTGGGCTGCGTTAGATTTGATCATTATGTACTGGAAAGCCCTGAGCAATGAGCCTCTGTTTTGTTTTAACTACTTTTTAGAGGGAAATGTTTTCATCAAAAATGAAACAGAAACCAAAAGAGAGAGAGGAAAGAAGGAAAAGATTCATCATTAAAGAGACCAGACCTGCATGTGACCAAAATTTAACGTAAGTGGGAATTGAATTTTCAAAGCTATTAACAAATTGAAACATGGAAGTCTTCACTGGAAACAGTGCTATTCTCACGATGCTGTCATTCCTACAAATTATCCCTCAATCAGCCAAACGCTGGCAAACTTTAAGCTTTTGTTGAAGCACCAAAATGATTTTCCAGCTGTATCTGCATGACTGCTTTACTGCTTTTGTTTCTTTGACAAGTGAAATAATGAGGCACCAATATGACCGCAAATTTACAAAGACGTCACCTCATGTTAGCTCACAGTTTGAAACTACAGCAGCCACTGGCTTCCCAAACTTCTGGAGCAAGACGCAAACCCCTGCCGACAGTCTTAGTCTAAGTTTCGACAACATGAGCTCACTGGTTTTAAAATGTTGCTACTGCAGATGTCCTGCATGAGAGTCTGCTGTAAAAAGCTGTATTCATCAACCCCAGCAGAGGGTGCAGCACTGCAGCACGGAGGTAATAGACAACATCTTACATTTCTCTGGATTCCTGCCTGCTTGAATCCAGTTTGGTACAACAGTGTGTCAACATAGAAACTGCACACATGTAAATTTAAGTGTCTACATGACACAGCTGCGGAGATTTATTTAAAAGTCACAATCTCTCTCTAGTTTTGGACGCACTTTATCTGCAAGTGAATCCCTGGTAACGTGTGGTACTTCTCAGAGGGGACTTGGGGATTAGTGGGCACTATTTTTAGGGAGGTGTCAGTGAGGCCATGCGCAGTTAAAGGCTGAGTAGTGTCAAGTTTCTGAATAAATTCACTCAGAATCAGGATTGAAAAAAATAACAAAAAGGAGCAGAATTTGTAAATGGGAATGTTGATCCAAAAAGACACTAAAGGTCAATGAATAAATGTGCCTTCTGCCAGTTAAGGTTCCAGCCACTTTGATTGATGGGCGTATTATCTCCTCAGCCTGCAAGTGTTCCGATGGGTGAGCTGGAGGTGTCACACTGACTCTATTCTTACTCTCCTCCTCACTGGCTGAGGATGAATAACTTCTTGTTAAGCTTCATCTTTAAAAAAAAACAAAAAACAAAAAACTAACCACATCCCATCATGTGGGAGGACTTTACAGGCCGGCTGTCAAGCCTTTGTGTTAAAGCTCTTCTTGTCTCGCCCTGTGCAGAGCATGCAGCCAGCCTACATTCAGACACACGCTCACTGTTGTTACAGTAATAAATCTCTGCACTTGAGGACTGTGAGGAATCTTGCAAATATCTCAGAATGGCAAGTGTGCCTGCTCAGCCCCCATTTTACACAAGATGGGGGTGGGGGAGGGGGTCAGCACTGGGTCACACTACACAGTCCCACTCAAGATAAGACCACCACTGCTACAGTTATGCGTACATCACAGCCATCAAAGCCTACGAGCCCAACCTCTGCTCAGTGTTTATGCTCACCCCACCCCCCCCACCCCCCAACCCCTCTCACACCGAACTGTCTTTATCTGCTCGGCAACAGGCTCCCGTCACCCAGCTGCTCTCGGATGGCAGTACATTAGTAAAAGGCCACAGAACGGCCGGCACTGTTTCTTGATCCCTGTCAGAGCTGTCAGAGGTGGGCAACCTCTCAGCTATTCCAATGGGAGATGGTAAGATTTAGAGCGACCCCCATTAGACCCCTACAGGGCCTCGATACCATAAAGCCACCTTCTGAGGTTGCACAGAGAACCCAAGGCCTCACATCCTATCAGGGGTGGCCAGGGAACAGCTGAGTTTAAATAGACAGCTGCTGGATCATCGTCACAACCTGTCGGATATGGATGCTCTTTGATGAGGTCCCTCCAGAGTGTATGATGTTCCACCAGACCTCAAGCATTTAAGAAGCCTGACCTCAATGGTGCACTCTGCATTCACACGATTGAGAGCCAAGGGTGTTTGATGCATGCGAATAAAAGCATCCTTAGTGAAAGTGGGAACAGATTTATTGGACAAGTCGGCATTTACTTTATGGGTGCATCAGCTTGGCAGTCGACTAGTATTGAGATTCTTTCGTTAACTGCTAATAATGTAAAGGCCTGAATAACTGTGTTGCTAACATACTTTTTTTTTTGCACCATAACAAATACTAAAAAGACTGATATACTGCTCTCTGCCAACTGTTATGAATATAGACAGAATGAAAAAGAAAGCAAGACACAGCTTCTGTACAATCTGTTGGAGAAATATAACAAATGTAAGATCCACATGAAAGCAAGACTAAGAGTCTGGAGCCATGCTGAGAAAAATACTAACATCAATATGCTAACTAGTTCACGATGATAATGCTTGTATTTGGCAGGTATAACGTTTATAAGTTCATATCCTTAGTTTCACCTTTTAGCATGCTAACAATTGCTAGTCAGCACTAAAAATGACAGGTAATGTCATTAGTTTAGCAGTTGTTTAGTAATAAAACCAAAGTTTTGGACAAATGAAAGTTTTGGCCTGAGGAGGCTCTAGACAAAAAGCTAAGAGACTTACTACGGATCATCCTGAAGTGAACATGAATGTCAAGACAGTTCATGTTCACTTAAAACCACAAATTTGAACTTCATGATGATGCAAGAGGAAAACTCATGGTAACACCAAAGTAATTCAGATACATCATCTGGGAACCATAAATCTCTGTACAAATTTTGTGCCCATCCATGTTGAGATATTTCACCAGATAAGTAAAAACTAAGAGCTGCTGGTGGCCCAAGTGAGAAAAGAATCAGTAGATCACCAAAATAAAACATGTTTCATCAAAATTTCATGGCAATCCTTCCAATAATTGTTGAGACATTTCACTAAAAAAACAGAAATGCCCACCCCATGATTGCACTAGACAAAAAGTGAGGGGATCACCAAAGTCAGAGGGCTTCATCCTCTGGGATCCATAAATGTGTGTACAAAATGTCAGGGCAAACTATGCTATTGTCATGGAGATATTTCAGTCCGGACCAAATGACCAACAAACACTGCCGTCGCTATAGCCACACCACTACTGTGGCTAGTGGTTAAAAAAACAGCATAACAAGCTACACCCCAGAGGTTTCACATTTAGAGAGCAACACAGGTTTCATTTCAAAGATCTGTTGTCTCTTCATCATGGAGCTGACAGTTTTACAGCATAATCTCCAATCAGCATGGAGAGGACAAGCAGCTTCAATTTTGCCTGCTTGCAGACTCGGTTATTTTCAGTTCATGGGATAACTGAGAATTAATCCCTGTTGCGGACTCGCTGCCAGCTACAGTAGGGGCCTTTGGATCGCTGAGTTTTCTTTGTGTTCCATTTGGAAGGAAAACTCTTAAAACAGAAGCCCATGAGGAATAACAGAAGGAGCAAAATATGCGTAAAGTAGGAAGAGAGATCCTCCCTGGTGTCGACCTGTGTTTATATTGGCTCAGTGAGGAGGGACCCCTATAGATGATTTGATGACACTTTTGGACTGGCACCACCTCCAGTGTCTGGTGACTCTCTGAGGTATAGCCTCATTCCAATACTGTATGTTGTGTCTTGGTTGCTGTGACACACTGGAACATCACAGCCACATCAAATCAACCATTTTTTTTTTTTTCCATTGGAAACTTTTCTTTCTGACTGATTTTAATGTTGGGAGATTTTCCTCAAATTTAAAGCAGCTTTTGAATTAGAATGTGATTTCTCACATTTCCTGCTCCATAACAAGAGCATAAAATATTGTTTGGACAAATGACTTGACCCTAAGCAAGTACTGGTCAATTAAGTTAATGTTGCTAAGGCACTAACTTCTGTTTTGTTTTGTTTTATTTATTTATCTTAAGAAAGTACATGGAAGAATTTCCATTTTAAGATTGCAATAATTTATTGTCAAGGGGTTAATAAGGTGTGTGTGTGTGTGTGTGTGTGTGTGTGTGTGTGTGTGTGTGTGTGTGTGTGTGTGTGTGTGTGTGTGTGTGTGGGAGGTTTCATGTGCGTCAGAGAGAAAAACATACAGAAAGAGACAGTGTCTGAATTTGTGTTTGCATTCCCACACTTCTGTTTGTATGTGGATTTACGTCTATGTGAACAGACTTTTTTAAGTGTGGGACTGTGTGTGTGTGTGTGTGTGTGAGAGGTAGCAAGCAAGTGTGTTTGCATGACACACAAGAACAGCCGCCTGGGACCCTGGAGAGCAGAGAGTGAGTAGCGAGGAGGGGGGCTGAAACTAACATCCCGCCCGGCGACAGTGGCCCTGACTTGTCACCGCTGTCAGAGTGAAAGCATTCGTGTAGTGGAAGGCAAGTTTAAAAAAAACAGTGACACATTTCTGTTTCACACCACACTGGGACAAAGATCAACCCCAGGTCAGACAAAGTGATAGAAGCGTTACTGAAAAAGAGACTGAAAATTTAAAATTTACATAAACTGCCATAAAACACCTGGTGAGCGTTCACTGATGTTGAGGGGGAAGTAAAACACACTAACAGCTGCATTTGACATTTGAATGTTCTTTGACGAAGCACTTTTTAAATGAGCTAATTAAACCAAATTCTTTCCAAGCATTATTTTTCACGCTGTGATGTTCTGTTAACATGGTGTGACTCTTGGCTTTAGTGACGGTCTTCTGCAGAAGCAGCAAATGTGAGTGCGCCTGACATTTTCAGCATAGCTTATCGTTAAAATATTACAAGGTTCCAAATGATTCTCTCTAAAACTAACCAATTACACATCTTGGGATGCTTTCCATAACATACTATTGCTTGGTAATTATTAGTCCATAAGTTAAAACTGTTCTAAGTTCACTTATAGTCACACAGGTACAGGAAATAGAAGGTAAACAAACAGAAAACAAAGTAGATACAGTACTGAAAAAAAGACGTATATATGATAAAATATTCATTGTTCTTTTGCTCTAAAAGTTAAGTGGCACTTCTGAGATTCGCTTTGTGAACTCTCCCAGAGGAAAAGATGAAGGAGATTATTGATACTTCCCTTCATTCATCAAACTAAGCTCTCTGCAAAACACAGGAAACAGTTACCAGCTGTATCACTGTGAGGCTTAATATAAAAGAGTTCTGTTGGTGGTTGGTGTACCTGCGTGTATAATTCTCCTGCAACCACAGAGGGGTAGCATGACGAGATATATACAGTAAATATGCACCAATATCTGACAAGCACTAAGCTAGCATGATATTGTCACGATATTGAATAATATTCTTATTATGTTGTAATGAAAAAGATTTTATAAATTTTGAGGTCTTTTTATTCCACTAATCTGTGAAGAAACTAACCATTGTCCTGATTTGTTGAACATTTTCTCTCCACTTTCCCAGTGGGGACATCAGACACAGCTGGTTCTCACTCTAAGACGTGGAAAGTCCCCGTTTTGCGCATCACTCTGCTCATCCCTTTTTTCAGTTTCTTGCTCCTTCCTTCTCACATTGAGAGGAAGCGGACCTGCCAGCAGCATCAGCTGTCTGTCTGGGTCTTTGGTTCGGTGCTGCTGGATGTGACGTGGCCGGGCCCCTTTTTCTGCAGATTCGTCTCTGTGCAGATCAGTGAAGATGACTGATGCTTCCTGGAGGTGTCCACGGTCTTTTAACAGTCAAGGGACAGAAAATCCAGAAATGTTTTTTTTTTTTTTTTTTTTTTTTTTTTTTAAACAGCATTGTGTTTAGAATATGAGATGCAAACCCATATAATAATGTGTGGATCTGCAGCTGAAATTTTATTTAAAACAAATGCAATAGGCCATTCCTATGCCCTGTGGGCCATCACTCTGCAGATCTCCGCACAGCGTGTCTTTGGGCTTAGGAATGGAAATAAGGTGGAAATCCATAAAAGCTACGCTGTTTGAAGCCTGAACGAAGAACATCTTTGAACGGAGAACCAACACTAATATTCAAACTCTTGTTGTCCCAAACATATTGAGACCATACAAGGCAGATGGTCACAATATATAAGGTAACTATAACCACATGGTGCTAATCAAAATGACATGACTGAAGCATATAGGCAGTAATGTTGTCAAACATGTCTTTTTCACGATTCCAGCTGCATGTACTCTTCACTAACAAATTACTGGTGTGAAACATTCTGCCTCTGATTACAATTTAGTAGCTGCACACTAAAGAGTTGGGACTCCTCAGCTCAGACAAAAGCTTCTTCGTAGTGAAACTTGAGGTACTTTTTCTCCTCCATCCCCTCAGACCAGCACTAATTAAAAATAAACAGCAGCTGCCTGCAGGACGCCCACCAGGCTTGTGGTACTTGGGACCACAAGATCAGTTTCTACCATCATGAGGAAAAAAAAAAAAAAAAAGGCCTGCACTCTGGTTTTGCATTTGAAAGAAAACTCGTAGACACTTAACAAATAGCCCCACAGCAGGGTTCTGACTGGGTGTCATCTATTTGCTCCCTGCCTCTGTCAGCACCCTGCCCCTCTGTCCTGTGTTCTCAGATTCTTATTTGGGAGGTGTTTGTTCAGCAATATGGCAGCTGACCCAAAGCCTACAGAGGTCTACCTTTCCTGCTCCATCGTGTTTACTCCATCAGGCTCCTCATTGCATAGTAAACAGGTTGCATCTTGCCTAATCACTTCAAGTGTCTCCAGACTGCATGGGTTTAAAAGAGTCCTGCATACGTTTTTTGTCCTCCCTCTGATATGGCCAAACAAGGAAATAGTTGTCCAAGGCTGGCATCAATAAAGCTGTGGGGTTGGCATTGAAGGGGAGTAAGCTGGTCCTGGTTACTTTGAAATCGCCTTGGACTTGATTGAATTCATGAACTTGCATAACTCAGATCCAAAAACAATCGGTGCAGCCAAGACAGGCTGCAGTGAGCCAGGAACCGCCGCTGGGAGACGTTGCCACACATATATACACACACCACATACACACATACATGCTCTCGTACATACATGTTCTCATGTAGTTTGGGGCACTCTCACCCGAGACATGTGTGCATTCTGCAGGAGAAGCTTTTGTTTAAGATTGTGTTTTGCTTTGTTGTGAAAAATTGAAGTTAGCCAGATTGTTTGTCAGCATGCTTTGTGTTGATAATGCAAACTGCAGTGGATCAGCAGGAGGGAGCAGTTCCCATGTGTATCTGTTTCTCCTTAAAAAACCAACACCAAATGAGTGACAGTAAAAGAAGAGGCCAATCCGAGGTAATGTGAACTTGTAGCATTTTATTAGTTTAGGATCAGACAAGAGATAAAAATGAGCAGATATGAAGAATATTACTGAATTTAAACTGAGTTCACTATCACCAAATGACACACTCACATGGCATCATACATGAAAGGCAGAAGCGCCTCGTCAAGTACATTTTATTTGGCATCCTGTAGCGTTTTTTAGGAAGCAGTCCAAATAACTTTATTGATGTTTATTTATTCTCCGTTAAAAATGAATGATGAAGTTATTGCACCCTTGTGCACATGAGAAAATTATCTTCTGTTTTTACTTTTCTTAAAAAAAGAAAAAAAAAAGAAAAAAAAAAAAAAGAAAAAAAAGAAAACAGACATGGAAAGAGGAACCAGAACCAAAAGTCCTCTACATATGTTCTTCATCTGGTGTGAAAAAGGCACTAAATCAACACTCTGTGAAAAAAAGGGCAGTCTCAATAGGCTGTGGGAGCTGTGGGAGGATGATAAAAACTGGATGAGCGCAGTTGGATGGGAATTGGGACCAGAGGGTCCAGTGCCAGGGTGCTTCCTCATTATAGCAGTCCCCTGCAAAGCTAAGCATCTTTGCACACAATGATCATAAAAAGCCATCTCCCCAGGCCTGGCCATGTCTATAATGTTTGTATGGATGCAGAGAGGATGTCCAACTTGTGCAACAACTTGAGTTTCATTGGGACAGAGGGAAATACGTACAAGTTTCAGAACTGGAGGAAGACCAAAAGCACATCAAGCTACATCTTTTTGAACACTGAATCTCTCATGATAGTTTCACAGTGATAGATTAATAGTATGGTCAGTTTGCACAGGGCATATAGCAATTGGATGTTTTGGCTGCTCTTGTCCAAATGTGATTTCACAAACACTGCTCTGTAATATAGCAAAAAATCTGGGCTTTTACAACTTGTGCTCTAGAGCTATTGCACAAACACTTTATTTCTGGAGCCTATGAAAAGCAACAGTTAGCTGCACTTGTGTGTTGCTTTGAGGTCCGAGAGAAAAAAGTATTTAATAGGTGCAGGAGTGAGACAGTTTAAGAGGAGGTAAAGTTTGTGGCCTTCCAATGAACCTGTTACGATTTCATCAATCAAAGCTTTAGGTTGTTTATGAGAGGAACAATTTCAGTCTCACTTGCGAATTTATGAAGGCGTAGTATGTCGCCATTACTATTCCTAAAAGCCTTGGGTGTAATGCTGACAGACAGCTTGCTCACTCTTACCCTCAACAGTCACTCCTCTCAGGGAGGAAACTGTGAATGCCCCTGTTGTGTTAAAAAAAAAAAAATGTCTTTGTGAGCTCAAAGATGTTGTGTGTGTTAACATGAGTGAGAGAGTGATGGAACATGTGTGACAACGTGGCTGCTCTTTGCATTATGTGTAAAAGCGAGTGTGTGCACTGACTGTGCATGTTTCTGCAGCATAGATCAGACAGAAGGGGGAAAGGGGGAAATGCCGCTTAACCGAACGTTGGAGCGGAACCAAAAGCCACAGAAGTAGCTCTGGGTCCAGCATCCCTGAGCCCTGTAGAGACGTCTAGCAGGACAGAACAGAGCAGAACAGTGGTTCCATTCAAACCAAACCATTTTTCCCTGGCACCAGTTTGAATGGGTATAAAATGAGATCACTCTTTTTTTTTTGTAATCACAGAAATGTCAGAATAAAATTAAATGAAAACAGAGGAATTCTTTCCATCTTCCACAACAGCAGCTGAAGCAAATGCATCTTTGCATGCAATAAAGTTTTTACCATATAGCTATATGGAGCAGTACAACAAAGAAAAAAGGGGTCTGGTTTGAAGCTAATGAGGCCTCATTTTTTCCTGGTGGAGTTGTTTTATTTTCAGAAGTGGAAGGGACTGGAAATGTTTCCCTCAACGGAGTAAGACCGGACAAATAAATTCAAAGTGTGATTCCACTTTGACCCCCGTGACTCCGCCTTTCTTCTGTCACTCCTGTTTTTTATATATATGGTTTAGAGACAGAAAAAAACCCATGAGAGAAAACAGGTGGGCTGGCTCATCTCAGCCGTCACGTACTCAGTGATCTAAGTCACAAGCTACACTGCCTTCCAGGTGCCAAATACGACAGGTTTGAAAAGCCCGAATTAAAAAGGAAATTATCTAAGAGAGAAAACAATATCCAACAAATGCTTGGCTTAATAGCCAACATACACCAATCAGCCAAAACATTAAAACAGGTAACTGTTTTTATTGTTGTGGCTGAGAGAGTTCACTCTGAACCATTTTTTTTTTTTTATTTAAAACAATTTGTAGATTGAATCATTTTCCACAGCCTCATGGCTTGAATCAGTCAAAAAATACACAGACCAGCTGCAGCCTTTGTTATGTTGCTGTGCTAAAAAAAGAAAAAAAAAAAAAAAGGTTTTCCCTCAACGATCTACATTTAATCACTCATAATGACAAAGTGAAAACAAAATATTAAAAAAAGAAGAAACTGAAATATCACATTGACAAAAGTCTTTTTGGGTATGATGCAACAAGATTTGCATTTTCTTTTCTGCTCTGTCAGGTTGGATAGGGACCGTCGGTGGACAGCCATTTTCAGGTCTCTACTGAGATGTTCCATTGGGTTCAAGTCAAGGCTCTGAGCCACTCAACATTCACAGAGTTGTCCCTAACCAACTCCTGCATTGTCTTGGCTGTGTGCTCAGGGTCATTGTCCTGTTGGAAGGTGAAACTCTGGCCCAGGTTTTCATTAAGGATATCTCTGTACTTGGCTCTGTTCAGCTTTCATCAACCATGACCAGTCTCAAAAACACCCCCACAGCATGATGCTCCCACCACCACGCTTCACCTTTCCAGTGGTTTTCAGCCGGTGATGAGTGGTGGTGGGTGTGTTTTCTCGCAAACTGCAAGCAGCTTTCATGTGTCTTTCACTGAGGAGAGGTCTTTCTGGCGAATCTACCATAAAGCTCAGATTAGTAGAGTGCTGCAGTGATGGTTGTTTTTTCTACCATCTCCACACAGGACCTCTGGAGCACAGCCAGAGTGGCCATAGGGGTTTTGGTCACCTCTCTTACCGAGGTTATTCTTTTCCAATTGCTCAGTTTGGCCGGGCGGCCGGCACCAGGAGGGTTCCATGTAAGAATTATGGAGGCCAATGTGCTCTTGAGAACCTTCACTGCAGCAGAAATGTTGTTCTATCCTTCTCCAGAAATGGGAGTAACATGAGCTAAATTTCAAGTTTTTAATGTCAATGTAATATTTCAGTTTTTCCTTTTTAATAAATTAGCAAAAATGTCTAGAATTTGTGTCGTTATGGGGTATCTCGTGTATATTGATGAGAGCATAAGGCTGCAACATTACAGATATCTAAAAAAAAAATTGAAAGGGTCTGAATTGTGAATGCACTTTAAGTGGGTGGATGGAAAAACCACAGACAACACATCAACACAACACAAACATCTATTAACACATTTACATAGCATACTGTACACTCTGTCACACTGTGCATCAGATACCTGAGTAGGCACTCTATGGCTATGTGGTTACAACTTAAATAAAGTTCTTGACAAAATCCATGGCAAGGGACCAAGTATTCAGTGTCGCTATTTTAGCACCAGCAGCAGCTGAACTTTTTAATCAACAGTTGTCATAAAAAGCTTATGCTTTTAATGCCAGTGTTGGCATCACACCACCCATTAAAAACATGTCTTAGGCTGTTTATGCTGCAAGAACTACTCTTATTTCACATAGTTATAATGGAGAAATGGTCAAGGTAACTTTGGGAAAAAAAATCCTATAATATGAGGAATGTTGAATGAGTTGACTACAATTTAAAAAATATATCAAAACATCATCAGCATAATGAGATATATATTGTATGGGTCCCTCTGTAGGACGGGCTTGGCAAAATAAGAGCAGTGGAAGCTAACTTAAGTAGCTGCTGTCTTTTTGTTTTTTTTTTCTTTTTGTTGTTGTTGTTGTTGTTGTGTATGTGCGTGCCGTTTTCCAACGTACTGTAATATTGTTTTATAATCTTGTAAGGTTATGTGAAACTGCCGACCTTCACTACGCAACACAGGCTCAGAGAACAAACATGCAAACAATTACTGGTGTGATTCCCCCATTCAAAGTGTTTTAAGCACCAAAGTTAAATCAAAGGAACAAACATGCCCCCTCGAAGAGCATCCACATGTTTTCTAGGTTTTAAATTGTTTTAATTTCACCCAAGTTTGGGAAAAGTTAAGAAATTCACAGCCTAACCCTAACGCACAAAATTAAACCAGCTGTCATTTAATGATGTTGTTATCTGAACATTTGCTGATATTGTGAGCTCTTGGTGATAATTCCTGTGAAAGATGATAGTAGTCTGTTCTTTTGGCCTGAATTAAGTCTATCAGGTGATGTGTTCTTCCGGTTTGGCCTATCATTATGTGACTGACACTGATATTTCAGGTCATTTCAAGGTCCAATCTGAAATGCCAAAACCATGGGGAAACAGCTAAATCTCCTCTTTCCACTCCTCTTTCAGTTTGAAAACAACAAACAACTGTGGTATACTGCTGTAAAAAAATATAATTGATGTTTTTTTCCAGTGTAGACATTTTCCACACCCTGAAAATTCATAAATTTCTAAAATTATGCAAACCATGTGGCAAGTCACATTAAAAGATCCAAATTTACCTAAAAATGAGGTTGAGATTAAGGAAACAGGACTAAATAATCTGACTGCACACTGGTCATCTATTGTTCCATCATTAGCTGCTGAATTAGGTGTTAACTAGTCTCAAAACTATTTACTACAACACAGGAATAATAAATATAATTTCCAAGAAAACATTTTCACCACATCTGATTGAAATTAAAACCTTTTTTGTCATTTGTATGTACTTTGAGTGAAGTCTGTAAGTCTCTGGGAAACAATTATTTTCAGTTAAGTAACAGAGAGTGAGAGCGAATCAAACCCAGATGGGATTCTGGCACATCACAGTGGACGGGAGCACCTCCAGGAAAAGAACCGATCACCAAACTGAATGGCTTCTTTCTGTGTATCTCTAAGATGCCCTGCCTGCTCTCATTTACAAAGAGCTATATTAGGTTATACTGGACGTGTTTCATTGTCATGGCCATGTTGGGTGTGAACATAAAAAGAGTGGAGACCGAGTGAACTGCTGGCACTCTACCAACATGCTCATCTTTTAAATGTTTTCTACAAATCTCAGGTAGTCTATCATGTTTGAAGAACAGCCCTTTGTTCTTGTTGTTTTGGATAATGTTCCCATTTCATAATGTCAAAAGAATTTGGGCAGAAAGACAACTTTATAGCACGTAGTCATCTTATAAAAATACACTTCTGAAAACGTCATATCCTTTGATACTCAAGAGAAATAGACTCATGTGATGCCAGATCAGTCAAACATAAGCATGGTTCGCTCGGCTGTGTGTTTATTAGCAAACCACCAACAGTAATGTACAGTGGGGTATTTGTATGCCCTGGTGAAGGCCAACATAGAACCAATAGCTTAATAAAGTCATTAATACATTCATCCAGAACAATAAGACTGGACAAAAGAAGACTCAAATTTATTTAGGCTTAGGGTTATTTAGGGCTTACACTAATTACTTAATCTTGAAATATTAATGCAAACATTTCTCCCCCCAAAAAACTGAGGCTTAGTGTCAATCAATTTTTGGTCATTTTGGGGAACACTGGACACTAAAACATTGAAGTCTCAACAATGCAAAAACATTCAAAAGGACACACCTCATGCCTGTTGCATTTGGCTGTGGTTGGTGTGTGAGTGTTTGTGTGTGTGAGTGATGTGACACATTTGCAGATATGATGATTTCCCCACAGACCTCACTCATTAAGCACTATGCTACTCTCCGGGGTTTTAACACTGAAAAACAATTACAAGTCTCAACATCTCCTCAGCTGTTTGTGAACGGCGATGGTTAACATTGAGTTTCTAAACCAAGGGAATGCTTTCTTCATTTTCTTTTCTATCAACCAGTGTCAATCTGAATTTTGACAACAGCATTGTTAGTCAAAATTGTGTACAACATAACCAGCAATACCACTCTGGTTTAAGCCCTTTGAAGCTTTCTAACTGACTTAGAGAGCATGTGGGTCCAGACACATCAGAGTCTTAAATCATCTAGAAGATTATACCCATTCAGACATAGATACACACTGCCAGATTTTCCCCCCATCACTCTCTCCCATGTGAAATTAATTAAGGTCACTTTTTGTTCTGTCCTAACAAAAAGCTAATGCCTTGTTTGTCATTTCTGTCATCAGCAGCCAAGAAAAGGGCAGATCAGGCTGAGAGGCAACAGGAAATACGGCGCAAAAAAAAGAAAGAAAAAAAGCCAATTGACAAAACGCTTCACTTAATCAACAAAGTAGAGTTCATTTTCTTATTCAGCTACTTTTCAAGAGGAAAAAGCCAAAGCTGTATTGGAGTGTCTCTTCCAAGTAGATTATTCAGACCAGATTCAGACTCTTGCTGACTAAATGGATTCTTTGTATATATTTTTTTTATTTGTGTCAGCCTCCATTTACAGTTAGTTGCTATGTTGTCAGTCATGGAGGGACTTTTCTTGTATAACAGGCATTTTTATACAACAATACTTGGTATTACAATTCACTCTAACTGCAGAGGTATATCGTTATTATTAAAGATGACTTAATGAATATTACATAATTATTCCAAGGACCATTGTACAACATTATGTAACTTTATAGGGAAAGAGATGGAGGACTGCAATGTGATGCTTGTGGAGCGTTGTGTAAAATGCAGCCTAAGGGTAACACAGTCAACAAATCCAGCCAGCTGAAACTAACGTCTCTGTTGTTGCAGTAGTGAGTTGTGCTATGGCATATTCTTGCAAATCACTCAGCATCCCATTAGGTGCCTCGGTTAGAGACGTGGGCTTGTGACCAGCTGGTCGCTGGTTTCCCTGTCTCTTGATTGGCTGAGCAGAAATGTGAATAAGTATCTTTTTTCCACTTCTTCGCTAGCTACAGTTTACATGCCTCGACATGCCTTTAAGAAAAGAGCTTTACTGCTCTGGTAGGGCTGGTCAGCAAACAGTCAAATGCTTTGGATGTTGGACAGTCTGACTATGACTGTGTGTTGCTGTAGTTGTACAGAAGGACAGCAAAATATGTGCAGAGCAAACATGTCCTAAAATGAACATACGCAACATAAATCTGTGCAGCACTAATCTCTCCCAAAGGAGGAGAAGGGGACAAACTTTTTGACTTGACTTTGTGGTAAAGACTTCACTTAAAAATGTCAGTTTCAGGCTAAATTGGCACATGCATTCCTATTCATGCTGACTTTATTTTGTTTGTGAAACGACTGCACAGGTCTACACTGCTGAGACTAACCTCAGTTATATCTTCAGGTGACAGTCTGTCCTTATTGAACGGCCACATGCAACATTCACATAGCCAAAGTAAATGGAACAGCAACACCAAAGGCTATTAATGAGAGTGGAAAAAAGTCTAAATGAGTTAGAGCTAAAATGTTCTAAAGCACATAGTCTGCAGAAAGAATAACTTTTTAGAGAGCCTCTGATTATGATTTTCTTATAGTGTGATGTTAAAGTTGAAAGTCTGAAGAAATCTAAAAGGATCAATGGGTTGCTTCACCCAAATTACAAGAGAGAAGTATATATTCTCAGTAACCATACAGATAATTGTGGATTTATCTATCCAGATTCTAAGATATCTGCTGCCACTACAATATAGTCCCGATCTGATTACTCTGGATAATCCAAAGAACACACTGTGAACAGTTTTTATTGAACTACCTGGGAAAAAAGTCCCTCCGAAAACAGTTTAAAAACAGAGTGTTTTGTGGACTACACATATTAAAGGCCCTTTTACATATAGTGACCTCACAAAAAAAAAATAATAATAATAATAATTCACTGTTGGAAATGTTGCATCTAAAGTATTTACATTTACCACCAAATAAAGACATACGGCAGCTCCTGCAGGATATGTTGTCACTTCCTGCTGCAAACCTTCACTGGCAAGAAAGTTAGAACATACATTCAGTGTTTCTCACCCACACTGTATATGTGTCCTCAATAATACAAACTCAATTTTTTACAAAAACCTTATGCCTTCACACTACTAGTGGCCAGAAATTCCACAGGGTGGTAGACCGAGGACAGACCAGTCCAGACCCACTGTCAGGAGGTTACTGGTCTTGGCCTGCTTGGATCAAACTATTTTCCATTCATAAAATCCACAGAGGCCAAGGCTGTGGCAAACCAACAGATGTTCACCTTTTTAATCATGTCAATAGTTTAATTAGCTCCTGTTACAGGCTGTAGGCTATGTGTGCACCAATACCAGGACCTGTGCACCTTTGTGGACTTGTTTGCATCTTTTTTTATTACAGCATGTTATTAAAGAATTTGACTGCTAACTGGTTTCAGAGGGCCAATGGATTAAAAGAGTCGCTGCCTCCAGACGTAAACAAGATAGTAATCCACCATTGTTACAGAACATTGACATGTAAGTCGTTGCCATGTTTGGCATGCAAATTAATTGCTCTAAAAATGGCACTCTATGTGGACAGGGAAAGTGATTCTGAAATGAGGATTCATTGTTTTCAGTGCTGCCAGCAACACAAACTAAATCTATTTGTTTCCATTGTATTAGTGTAGCAGCAGATATCTCAGAGACTAATCTCAAAACATGAACACATAAAACCTAAACTATCTGCATAGCTAGGTATCACTTGAGGTAGGTATATGGAAATATTCTTTTTTTTTTTTTGTAATGTAGTTGAACCTTACCTTTAATATATAAGCACACAGTCTCAGATGTAGCTGTTGTCTTGTCTCATAACAAAGTACCTGCTAGCCAAGTAATTTAAAGACTTGAAGCGAGGCCTGCGCTTAACTGAGGCTGACACGGTTGTGAATGAGTGAATGCTGGGACTGACATCCACCTATTTCATATTGAGTGGGAAAAATTTAGCCCCTGTCAGCAGGCTGTAAAGGCCTATAGTTCACCACTCCTACAGCTACGGGGCCAATGAGAGGCATCTTGTGTCCAGACAGAGAAGAAAATAAACAGTGTGTCTCATCAGGCAGAGCTTTCAAAAAGCCATCGTGCTCAGACCACAAGTATATGACTGTATCGCCACACGGCTGAACAATAGCAGCTCAGGACAACAGCAAGGACAAGGAGTCGCTCTGGTTGACACCAAATATCCAGTGTCTTAAGTATATTAAAATCATTTTAATTTGTATTAAAATGTGTTTAAGCCATGTGACAGAAGAAGAGATGTATGCCATACTGACATTTTTCTGTTTCTACACAAGTGGTGTCGGCGGGGTGTTTTTCTTTCTTTTTCTTTTTTTCTTTTCTTTTTTTTTTTTTTTTTTAAACCAAAAGTGACTCATTGTGGTCTTCCCAAAGCATTCCTGTCTCTCTCCATTCCCTGGATGTATTTTTAGGAGATAGTTAAATGCAGATGAATCCAATTTCTTTGTATTTATTTAATTATGTGTAATTTATTTTATTTTTTTATTTTTGTTTGTTTTCTTTCATCGCGTTGTACCTGTTCCTGATTAATATCCACTGGTAGTGGTGCGCTTTTATATGAAACCCTGTAGTAGGCATCTGCCTTCACTTAATGAACCAAGGATTCAGTCTAATTCACTCCAAGAGGGTTGTTCCTCTCAAACACTGTATTGTGTAATAATAAAAAACAGAGGGGGGTAAGGTACCCCAGCTTTAAATTAGAGCATATGATCAGCTACGGTTTTTTCCATGTGCAGAAGGATTAAAAAGCATAGTAGATAAATTACTTCATGTATTTTTAACAAAAACTGAAGGAACTGGAGACTGTAACAGTGTGTGCCTCTCTAAAATCACAGCTTTTACCCCTATATGATCAGAGGGAATGAAGCAGCCCTTGATAATATAACAATGTTCACATTTTGTTCTATATTTGCAGCTCCTCAAGTGAAGAAGGTAATTCCATTTGTGCCGTTAGGTGTGTTTGGCCAGCAGTCGAAGTTGTGATTCAGCTTTGGGAATTTGAACTCTGCTGTTCCACCTCACTATGTTACTCAGTTGCAAAAGTGACCTCAAGGGTCTGGCTGTAAGCCCTGAGCCTCTACCAGCAGGACATAAAATATGCCATCCATTCATTGCTATGAAGTTACAGCTAAAGAGATGACCTTTGAGAAAATGCAGGCCCATAAATGCCAGCAGGAAGAGATCAATAAATAAATATAATTTATATGATGTAAACTACCCTTATATATGTTTCACAGTTGTAAAAACAATATTTCTAGAAGTAGAAATGACCTAAAGACCTAAAGTGCAAATAAGCTACTATTTTCAACTGATATAATTAGCTTAGGATATGCTAATTGGGAATTAACTTGACCTCTTGCTGCATATAAGCACCTGTCTGAGCTTTCACTGCCTCCTATGGTTTTACTATATGCATGAGTTTTTATAGCTGAAGTAGATTAAACATGCCGTTTAACTATCAGACCACCAAAAGGTGAAAATAAGGTAAAGGGAGAAAGCCGATCAGCCTCTCAAGTGTCAGGATGCCATATGCACGTTTTATGATGAAATCGGTAGCCTCCATCTATGCTGCCCATCTCCTGGTGATGTTCTCAGGTTACCAGTGATCCATTGGAACACTAACTGTAAGCGAAACCGTTGACAGCCTGTAATACTGAGTGACAGCTCAGGGAAGATAGGGCACCAAAGGTTGGGTGGATTTGCACAGGCACTAATTTTATCCATGGAAGACCACAGATAGACAGTACGCAGCACGAGAGCGCACCTGTGCAGCATCTTCATATAAAAAAATAGCAGGTTATCTCTTCATGCTTCCACCTCATGCACAAACAGCCCTGCTGACTGCCGCTGGGGAGAGGTGAGCTTGTAATGTTTTTTATTGATGTAACAGATCGCAAACTGTCCTCCATGGGACTGAGCCAAGCCCTGGAAGGCTCAGCGGAGAGTGGCAGCCTCAGCTGCACTCATCATAAAGGCTATCCTCTGGGCATCTCGCTGCCCCGAGGGACACCTCCTTTGGGCGTGAGAGAGTGCAGCTGTGATGGAAGCTGAAGTGTTGTCCTCATGCACAATGGACTCCCATGTGCTTTTCACATACACAAACAAATGCATGTGATGTAGAGGGCTGCACGCACACATAGAGACACTGTTAACTCCCCAGTGCCATGCTGCAGTTACAGCGCACGTTGTTTTTACTCTCAGCCTTGTGTCTTGCCAGAGGTAAAGGAAACAAGGAAATACAGCTGATGCAGAAACCATTTACCATTTACCACTAATCAGACTACTTGTATCTGTGTTTAATTAAGACCGTCTGAAACTAAAAACACTTTGTGAAGTATGATGCATGGCCAAATGTCTTATCTCAGCACAGCGAGGATAGAAATTTAATGTGTCAGCTGCTGAAAGGGCTGAATCACACCACAACATCTGCTTTATAGTACCTCTGTGGCGAAATGTTCTCCGACTTGCCAACGTGTTGCTATAGTCACCTACTACACCTACAGCATAATAAGCCCCTCGATCCCAGACAGCCAGGCACACAGCGTTAGGCTGATAGAATATCAAACTCGAGAAGGTGTAAAGCAACAGAGGGCAATCGACAAACAGGATCCAGTTTCTTAGTCTGCAAAGTATTTGGGGAGGTGCCACAAGAGGTGTCGTGTGGCCTTAGACCCCTCCTTAGTTCACTTTCTGGTCATTTATTAGCAATCATTGGCTGTTTCTATACCACCTGCTGTCCCTTCCTGCTGAGTTGAGTTAGAAATAAAGCCATCATAAATCTAATCCCATAAGAGAGAAAAAATTGCATCACAAGTCAGCCCCTTTGCTCTAACACTGCGTGGCATTTCATACCAGACATGTATTTGGCCAACACTTTAGGCACAACATTTTCCAAGTCCCCCAGGTACTGATTCATCAAAACCTCATACATGGAAACCTTGGAGCCCCCCACCAACAATCCCCCAGTTGACGCAGACTGCATTTAGCTGTAACTCCAACTGACCCAGCTGCTGGGCTGTGTGTGCACAGAGAGAGTTCCTCTTTTATGAGACTGCTGTGCTGCATCATATGGGTAGTCTATTTAGGTCTGGGCTGTTGGCACGGACTCCAAGTAGGGGCTTAAGAACCAAACTTAGTTGAAAGAAGAAGCCTTTTCCTGGGGAGAGTGATCGCTAAAGAAAGGAGTGTGGGCACTCCTACTTGCCTTTTGGTATTTTTTTTTTATTCTGTGCTGAAGCAGTGGGAATCAATACGGAGGATACAGTGGAAACACAGGAGAGAATGTTGTGGTGGGATCTGATCTGAAGCCAGACGGCGTTTGGTTCCAGTTCCCATCTCTTGAAACAAAGAGACAAAAAGTGACTGAGCTACATGCCGTATTTTAAATGTGGACATGCACAACATGTTCAGAAGCAGTCTTAAAATGTGGTTTACAACATTCTGTGATGGGTAACTGGGAAGAACCCTTTGAGTGACTCACAATAGGAAAGTTGAACAAATCCCAACGTTTTTCAGCTCATCCGTGGTTGATATGATAATTGCATACATCTAATAATTCATAATGATGCCAGTCGGGATGCTTAAGTTACATACAATATGTACTTTAGTCTGCAAAAAAATGTGCAAAACAAATCCCTGTGAGAATAGCTGAAGTTTTGAAAAACAATTTTTTTTTCCTTTGGATTCTGTGCCTGACATGTGCTTTCAATGCAAAACTATCATTTAAACACACTGGCCTCTTTGTTCCAAATATATTTGTCCATGTTCTGGTGTTTATTTGAGATCTAGTAGCCTGATCCTGATTCCATAATACAAAGCAGCAGCATAATTGTTAATTTGATTTGATTTTCCAGCCAGTCTGATAAGATTAAATGTGACTATATTTGAGCAGGACCAAAGACCACACAATGTCTCACTCTCTCTCTGTATTTTAAAATTGTACAGTATAAGAATAATTGCTTTTTTTGTTTTTTTTTCTAAGTGCCATTTCACACTGTGGTAAGTCAGTGAGTGATAATATGGAATGGGTAAGACCTAAATTTACACTTAATAGTAATTAGTGTATAGAGTATATTAGTATTTTACACCTCATGTCCTCCGAAAGATAAATAAATACACTAAATTCTAAAATACAAAAATGCTCTTCAATCTAATTTGACAACGTATGATGCACTTGATGTTTTTGGCTACTAATTTACAGCATAGAAACCACACCACATTTCCCCTTTCCCTTTTCCCCTCTATAGTTCTCCACTATGTATCCAATCCAAAATTATTATTATTTTATAAATCCAATGCAACAGCATTGCAATAAGTAATGTCTTCATGAAGGTCATAATGTTTTATTTTTGTGACCCAGGTGCTAATCTTTATGGGATTATATTCTATTGTAATATATTTTCCCCTCAATTACAGAGGAAGACTAAAATTGGTTTTGTGATGTTTTTTTTTTGTTTGTTTTTTTTTTAAAGCTAATTGTTTCACCAAATCGTTCTATCTCTTGGTAGTAACAAAAAGTCACGGCAAATTTCATGTTTATCCAACCATTTTCTTTTAAGATATGTTCGTCACAGACAATTACAACTCTTCATTATGCTATTTTGGAGATATGCCAGGGACATGCTATTTGGTTTCAAACAACCGCACACTTGAAAAGCTTTGCACCGCTTTTATGACTTTTTGGCGGTCTTGATTTCTCTACTAATCACATCGGGCTCTTGCTCATAATCAGAGCTCCTATTAACCCCCCCCCCCTCTCTTAGTGAGCAGCTTCCTCTTGGGTTCCCACCTTTCTCGTCTGACACAGGGTCTGATGGGTAACAGTGGGATTCAAGCCCCCACAGAAACATGTAGAAGGTGATAATAGGCTCTGGACAGGGGTCATGGAACCCTCTGGAGGCACGGGCAGCTGTCTTGGTTACGTGTTCATCCCCTCAGTCCCAGCTGGGTTCGGCTGTGTTGACAACAAAGAGGACAAGAGAGACATCCATCTCGTGTTGGAGAGGTGTCAGATACCTTGATGTTTTGCCGTGACGGTAAAGGACAGTGCAGATGGTGGTGGTGGCATAGCAAGTGTCTTTTCACTTTCTGGCCAAATATGATCATTAATAGGGTGGGAAAACTGGATCTGAGTGGATGTACCAAAGTGAACTGCATATTAAACCTCAAAATATAATGATCGTAAACACTAGCTGGATTTGACAGTGATATGAGTGATGAGGGATTTACAAGTGCTGTGATGGAAAAACAACCTTATACTCCATGAACTGATTTTCCTGTGTATCACACTGCAACTTTCAACAGGTTGCCACACTTTGTCTAAAAAGCAGTGGTGGAAATGAAATTGTTTTATGAGTGCATTTACTCAAATACTGAACTTAAGTGCAATTTTAAGATCCTTAAGTATTTCCATTTTATGCTACTTTGTAATTCAACTTTGAACATTTTACTCCACTACATTAATGTGGAAGGTTTATTCATTCATTTCAGATTAAGATTTTACATTTAAAAAAAAATATAGGTTGAGTGTATAAATATAAAACTTCCTAACAGTATATAAAGCAGTTATCATTAGCTACCAGGTTGACCAGCTTCAACCTAAAAAAGGGATTTATACATTCATTCATCAGTAGTAAAAATCTAATCATAATATAATAATATATATGACACATTCATTTTCTGCGGAACAAATACTTTGACTTTTGATATATTAAGTACATTTTATTGATAATAATTCTTTTTGGATTTTGAATACTTTTACATTATTACACTGGGACTCTTCCACCATGTCTAAGATCATCCCTCTTGAGTAACTGGCTTTTGACAGACATAAATATTGGTAAGATATTATTCCATCAACCATAAAATTCAAAGCAGTGACTTGTCTTTTTCTTTTGCAATTGACCTTCGAGTCTCACTGGATGGTGGAAAAGCTGTAAAAACGACCAGTGATTAAATATCACTGCTTTGTCTTGCGTAGAACTAGGAACATGTGCCAGGGCTGCAGATCCTACAAAGTGAGTCGACACTGAGCTTGGAACTAATGTGGGATTTCAAATTCGAGCCTCATTGTGAGTCATAGTGAATCTGGCTGTGTGTTTTCATGAGCAGTGGTGCTTTATCAGCGTGGAGGGGAAATGATTTGCTTATTTGCATATGGCTATTGTGCAAGACAATAAGGGTTTTCGTACTCGGAACAATCGAAGCTTTATTTTGAAACAATTAATTCCTGAAATTGCTACCACAGTGCCCCAAAAATGAATTACACAATGATTCAGCCAGCAACAGCATTATTAAGAAGAGTCTGGCTCCATACAAGCGTTAACTGCAGCCAGATGGGCTCTATCAAACTAATGTTATGCAAAAGGCCTGGCAAGGAATGGCCTAACAACCAGTTGTTTGTTTCTGGCAAAATGTTGTTGTTCACCTAAAACTGCCACTGAGATACAAAAATGATCTTATATACTTATATTTGAATATCTGAGGAGTTACTTTATTTAAAAAAAAAATCTCATATTGCCTAATAACCTGTGACACAAATAGCAACTCAATTGGATATTTATACCAGAAGGAAAACTCCACTTAATATATTTTTTAAAAACTCAATTTCAGCTAAACATCCTGGGAAATCCATTGATTTCTTACGTGCAATCTGTATACAGGCAGCTATAACATGTGGCTCCTCAGTCCATCACCCCTGGGGGATTTTAAATGCAGTTATTAGAAGTAATGTTGAAGCTCTGTGTATTCAGACATGCCAGCAAGGAGACGGACAGCTCCAACAGGTGGGAAGGATATAAAGTAGGGGGAGTATGAACTCTTTTATCCCAGCACAGAGGGAGAAAGTGGTGTCAGAGGGATTGCCCAAAATAACCTGCCTGGTGTCTGGACAGTGGCGATATGATGCAGAGCTTTAGAGTGGGCGAGAGAGATGGATGGGAAGGGGCCACATGGGACAAACTGTCGGCAAAGAAAGTATCATGTTTATAAACCGTCAATAGGTTTGAAAATGCTGTATTATAACATTTCAGCTTGTGGTAATTTACTTGTAATGTAACTAGAAAGAATGTGTGAACTAGGGAAATATAGTGACTTTTCGTAACAGTGGAAATACAGTAAATCCTGTTTGGAAATGGAAATGACATCATAATCACTAAGAGCGGGCAACAGTAGCACATGCTAGATGTCCGAGTGATTTTAGGAGGTAAATGTCAACCCTGTCTCTTACAAATTATTTTGTAGTTTGTATAGTAGAGTGAGGTGCTACATTAACAGTTGCGGAGACAGCAGGGGGTCTTTGTGGTGGATGACGAACATAGAGAGTGTGGTTTGTATCGAAAGTCATAAATGTGATTAAGTTAAGGCAGCAAAAGCCCTTTGGTTAGGGTAAAATTGTGGCTCTGGTTACATGTTATCACATTGAGTCTCAAGTCACTGTGAACCTTTTCTGTATTGTGTTGTAAGTGTTGTGAGAGTCTGAATATAACCATAAAACAGCTGAATTAGGCTGTAGTCACTGGATGTCGTACTGCAAGATCAGATATTTCATGGGAGAACAAATATGCTGTCTGTGAACATTTTACTGATACGGAAAATATATTTGCATATTTCCAAATATGAAAACTAACAACATTTCCTCAGTATGTTAACAGGAAACATAATCTGGTTCCAAATATGTTTCTTTCAAAATGTATTTGATTGTTGCAGCTTAGTTGTATATAAACATAGACAGGGTTGACTCATGACAAAGACAACACAATCAGTCATTAATTCTGAGGAATTCTGAAAGACTGCCTGACAAAGTTGCCAAGAAAAATAAAGAATCGTTAAATGTATTACTTTCTTAAAAGGAAACAGAAAAAAATCTCTGATCAAAAGAGATCTGGCAGCATTTCATGTACGTGAAAACTAAATATTTACAATGAAAGAAAAGAGTCTACTAGTGGCTCTCTTGAGCTAAATCAAAAATGTCAAAGTCACGATGACACTAGAGCAAAAGTCACGGGATCACCAGAGCAACAAGGATACATCCTCTGGAGAACATGAATAAAATTTCATGGCAATCCATCCAATAGTTGTTGAGATTGTTCAGTTTGGACTAAAGTGGTAGTATTGCTTGATAACTAAACATAAACGCATGTGTTTCGTATAGCTGCAGAAATACATACAATACCACATGATCCTGCACACTGCATGGAATTATTACCAATTAGAGAACAGCGTTAATCAGGCTAACTGTTAAGAAAATGTGATGTGATGTGATGTACTAATTTTCACCTTTTTGTTGCAACAATAAGAACATTGTGTTTTCTTTTCCCTCCTAGAGATTCCAATAAGAAAGAACAAAGCTGACATTCACAGGTTGTTACATTTGCCAGGTTGGGTCTAAGTGATGTAACATTTAACGGGTGAGGTTAATATAAGTTCTTCGTACAGTTTGAAGGTGTTTCACACATCAATATGCATATTGTATTATTTTGCAAAAGGAAGACCTCCAGGCATGTGTGAGCTGCTTTGTGTCATTTGCTGTAATGTGTTGCTTAGTTATTGGCTTTTAGTTTCATGGCCTTTTCAAACTGAGCACAGTTAATCTTTTGCTGGTGCTCCTTTTCTGCAGAGCACAGTGCTGAATTCTGTGAGACTCTTTACTCGTCGACGTTATGAACTCAAAAGCACACAAACACACCATTTCCTGTCTAACAGCTATTTCATCTTCCAGCCACACTTGTGCTTCTGAATCTGAACCCCCCCACTTTGATTACATTGGCGGTCTACTTTTGTGTACTCTACTGTGTTAATTTCCAGATAGTCTGAATTATTCAAATGCACACTTCAGGGTGCATCAGTGGCATGAGAGCACATGGTCATCAGGTGACTATATTTCCAATGCAAATATGCAGTGCTGCAGGTAACCACTCGATAGACAGGGAAATGTATAATCAAGAGATACATTTTTCTTCGACATCTACATGTAGCTGCACAGTACAAGTGCAGTATTCAAATAGACAGTTTGTGCAACCAGATTGGATGGCCAATTTACAGTGACTATGTACAGTACCAGTCAAAAGTTTGGATACACTTTCCAATTTTCCTATATTTCCATCAAAAATCATATATACAAAAGTGAAAAAGATAGAAAATCATCATACTGATGTGGTACCAAAACAGAGGAGCACCGTGGACATGAGGCCTCTAACCACAATATCTGTGGAAAGCAGTAGTTGAATGAAAGAAAATCTAGTTTTGTGGTAGTCAAACAGCATAAATAGTGTATATCATACACTGTAGATGTTGTCTTCCCTGTCCAACCATACAATAGAAGCAGTGTGAGGAAAAAATGGCTACATTTTCTGTTTGAAAAGAGCACTTGGAAGAGATGCAATGACCTCCATGCAGACAAATAGGGCCCAAACTAAACTTCTGCAGTAGTCTCTCTTCATGCAGCTTTTAGGAATATTAGCACCTTGTAAAAGCTGTCTGGTCTATGTTGAGATTTATAGCAATTATTATGTGATCAAAGGCTCAAATCCAAGAGGATGTCTTCACTTTAAATCCAGAAAGTCTTCAGCATGCTGCTTGTGAGTGAGGAAAGTCAGTCTTAGTTATCCATGTCAGGTTTAATGCATGCATATAAATATGTCATATGTATTTTTATTTCTGTTGTAAGGATAATTAACAATAATTGCGTTCCCAGTAGAGAAAGAAAGACAAGTGTCTCTGCGGTAAACACTTTTGTTGGCTACTGTGAACTGCAGACATAATAGCAATAATAGCTGTTTTTATGTGGCACATTCCACAGGAAGGAAAATAAAGTAGTAGCTACATGAACTCTATCCCCTCGACTGTAATGAATGTAGATTTTGGAAACGAGCCAACCAAACCAGAAGATAAGAGATCCCAGAATCGTGCCTTGTATGAATCCCAACTGACAGACACCCTTCAGGACTTGTAGAACAACAGGCATATTAAGCTTCTTAAAACACTGCTGTCATGTAAGAAATATTTGTGGAATATTATAAAATGTAATATTCCTTGCCCAGTAATATAAACTTCAGTGAAAAAATGAAAAAGTAGCAATGCTTCAGAAACCTTGTCATCATTTCAGCTAATATGTCCCAATGATTAGTATCTGTAAACGTGAACACAATGTGCCACAGTATTTAAAATATGTAGCATTTTCCCCCCAAAAATTATTTTGTATAATGTTTTTAAACTGAAAAACATATGAAAGCATATTAATAGTTTAGGAAACTTTTTAAAATTTGATAACATACAATATTATTGAACAATTAAATTAACACAACCATAGCATTTTTCAGAGATTACTTTTACACAGGTGAGGTATGACAGCAGGCATATCAGCCGTAGATGTCAGTTGATGCTATATCTGATATCTATTATATTAGTTACATATTAAACTGACAATATATTTTACCAGAATTAATGGAGCAATATTTGCCAAACTGAAATCACAAGGATTTGGGAAGTCATACCAAATAATCATACCATAGACCTTTAGACATTAACTGAAGGCAGGAATAGTTCAAAGAGATTAGACTGACCTTTTAAAGTTGAGCGCTATTAAGATAATATAACTTATTATGCAACATGAATCAGTAAAGGTTTGACATTAAATTGAGTTAGATTGTGGAACATTTATCTGGAAGATAATGAGAGAGTAATAGTAGGAAAGTACATAAATTCTTTGGATGTGTTGCTAAGAGATGCATCTGCTTTACTGACTCACACAACCCTTAGTGGCCAATAAAATGAAGCCTATACCCCAGGCAATTTATCCAGCAGCTCCAAATCCCTCAGATCAGATAATGGAATCATATAACAAAGAGATGTAGGTAAACCACTCATAGTTTTCATGTGCAAGAAGGAATAGGAATAAAAACAGGAATAAAAAAAATTTAAAAAAAAAACACAAAACTAACAAAAATCGATGATTTGTAAACACTCCTGCTATTAAATATGGCACAGATGACTTGTAACTCCTAAGTATTTAGAGAGCTGAATGGATCTAGTGTTTTCTGTGGCTTAGTAAGGAATACAACTGCAATCCATTAGTCGTTTTGTTTTCATTGCCAGTCAGCCTTTTTTACTTTCATATGTTTGAATAAAACTTCATTGAGTAAGCACACTCACAATAGGATTATGTTCGGCTCAGTTGATTTCAGAACAGACAAACAATCATCCGCCATGTTATTTGGTAACACTGTACTTGTTAGGCCCATTGCAAGGCTCAAATATTTCATATTTTAGACTGTGTAATGCCTCTGTCCTCAAAACAAATGACATGACACTTGGTTCAACGTCTTTTTAGCTTCAGTGGTTCTTTAGGATAACTATAAAATGCATTTGCAGGAATGACCACTATTGCACAAGTACAATAAGTATGGAGTGAAATGGATCTCATCTGTGAAGTTTGTTCCACTCCATTCACTCTTGAGCCTCTGAAGACTGTGAGATTGCAGTTGAAAGCTCAGGAAAAGCAAGTAGATGGATCTAATTCATCTGCAAGAATCTAATAACTATGACTATACAAATAATAGGCCTACATGCTGTGGACCCATATGCAAATTTTATATATGTACATGTATTGAATTTTCATATATATATTTCATATAACATACAGTATATATAAATTATATATGGAACCTATTAAACCTATACAAAGATGTACATTTGCTTATATTGTAGACATGTTACATAATTATATATATTCATCCCAAAGCCAGTCAATATATGTTGATATTATAAACAGTGGGCTCCAAAGGTCCGAGACCACTTTGCCAGAATAGGAAGATAGACATATAAGAATAGGAAAAACAACATGTGTGTTCTTTTAATTAACATGCACAAATTAAATATATATCATTAACATATATGGTCTCAACATGTTATACCATATAAAACTTCATCATATGGATATTTTGAACATATGTATGTTTAACTATGGGTATTTCATAGATGTTATAAATTTGTGTCTTCATATATCCAGAGGATGTATATATGTGACAATTATATAAGTGACATATGTGGAAACATCACTCTAGGGACATATATGTCATATATTACATGAAGGGTACACTTCCTGCCGAAATATATACCCAGTGGCCACTTTATTAGGTACACCTATACAATCTATTGCAATTCAACCAATAGAAATTCTACTTTTATAGAGTTTATAATGTTCAATTTTTGTTCACACTGATGGAAATTCAATTACATGTTTATAATAAAAAAAAGTAATAAAGGTGGTCTTGCACTGAACTGCATTAAATATAGACTACAGTCATCTCTATCACGGTGTCAACAAATTCAACATTGCAGGCATCATATTATTATATATATTCCCACTATAATACACGTCACTAAACACCACTGTGCACCAAAGACACAGTAGCTGCTCCCTGTAGGAATAAGGTTACTACAGTGACTTTTCGCCAGGGATTATTGGGCTTCTATGACAGAATGATGTTATTACAGGGATACAGGGCACGGTTAGCCTCCTATATTTCTAATGCACGGCTTACTGAGCTCATTCATTCATTTAAAGACGGTGTTTTGACAGACGGCGAAGGCGGAAGGAAATATGAACCTCTGAACCACACGGAGC
The DNA here is from genome assembly GCF_002260705.1 of Seriola dumerili. Classification (NCBI taxonomy): domain Eukaryota; kingdom Metazoa; phylum Chordata; class Actinopteri; order Carangiformes; family Carangidae; genus Seriola; species Seriola dumerili. The sequence continues at coordinate 1,176,755 of NW_019174788.1, read as the reverse complement.
GGTCACACCCCCTTTCTCTCAACACCGCAGACTTCAGCCGACACACGCTAACACGCACACACACATATACACACACACTCACTTGACACAAGTTGGGCACAAGAGCACAGACAAACAGACAAGACCAGGGAGAAACTGTCTTTAACTAATTTCTGCAGATTTACGCCGCGGTGCCTGAATGTGACGCGACAGAACTGAACGACAACGCTGACCGGTAAGTGGCTTAGTGTTATTCATTTTCTCTTTATTCTTTGGGCAATAATTTGCGCGAAAGATTATATGTTTATGACATAATGGCAGCAGTATGGAAAATGAAGCTTACAGTCGGTTGTGTGGAAGTTACGCAGCTCAGTGGCTGATCCATGGCAAAATGTCACTGAAAATCCAGCGATATCCCGTTCCTGGTTATAAATGCCGACTGGAAAAATATCAGCATTTGGTCGGTAATTTGTTAGACCATACAGTATATAGGGGTATTTGGTCTTCTGAGGGAGCCATTGTTCTGAATGCTTCTCTGATGTTAAATGTTAGATTACTTATTTTTCTGAACTTGATTTATACATCATTATAGAAACAGCGGGATGCAGTGTCCATCCCATCCAGAACATGACCCACTGCCTCTGATATGCTTTCATTTTAAGTCCAATGATGTCATTTGAACAGCTGTAGTGAAAATATCTGTGAAGTAAGGGTTGAATAATTTGCTGGATGCTCAGCAGCCTTATGCAGATAGGCTACTATTTTACAATATTTATATCTTGAATGTGATTTAATAGATCACCGGACCACCTGAGGACTCTAGAGGAACCTCAGTAAAATGAGATGTTTAATTTTACCAGTAGTAGGACTGTTGTTTTTAGTGGTTGGCCCCATGACAAGATTGCAGGTTTGACTAAATTGTCCCTCCATCTACAGTAAACAGCTACAATTAAGCCCAACAAGTTACACACAGCAATAAGAAGCGTCTCTTAGTCATGAGTTTCCTGTACATGCTCATATAACTTGCTTTTGTGGTTCAATGTGAATCTATTTCTGGGATGCAGTGATGCAAAAAATAAAGAAAAAAAGAAAAAAATTGCAATTTCCTGCTAGGCTACATGGATCCTGGTTGAGGTTGATCCTCTTTAACAAACACCAGCTGCACATAAAGTGCACACACAATGAAAAGGTGTGCCCAAGTTTAAATATGCTGGCACGTACTGAAGTGGCAGTACAACACATTCACTTCTGTTCTGACTGTCTGTGCCACTTTCTTTGTGAGGATATAGAGACGACCACTTAATCAACTCTCCATGTGTATGTGTCATAGGCTGCTGTCGGTGGAGATCACATTTGTGCAAGTTCTTCATAGGCAAAATATATGAATATGGTGCTGCCTGCGTGCAACTTTATTGGCACCATCTGGGTGTGGAACTCCTCAGTCAGTGAAACAAACTGGTGCCGCCACATCAGAAATGAAATTACTCTGGTTATACAACATGCCACTCTCTGCCACGCCAACTTTGTCTCCACCTTTATGCTTACGAGATGGGCACAGGGAAACACAAAATCAATTGTAATCATTTTGAAAATAAACAACTATAACTCATCATTTGCCAGGCTGTTACCAACTGACCAAAATAGAGAGGACCTTTAACTGCTGAGTTCCCCCCCTTGTGTTCCACAAATGTGGTGATGACAGACAGATGAGAGGCATGTCGGTGTGAGGATGCCTCAGTGTCACTCTGCCATATGCCATTTTCCAGGCAGAAGTAGCCTCATGTGCGTCGGGGGAAAACCATACAGTTTTTAAGTTGCCAACTGTTTGTGTAATACATTTTCAACTGGAACTAAATGATTAAAAGCCGCACAGGTCCTTCCAAACAAAACAGACTACCCAGTTGAGAATAGAGTGATACTGAACTGCCGTAGCTGGCAGAAAGTTAGGTGCTACTGGGATCATGTTTTCATTAAACTTGCAGCCAAGTTCAATGCCAAGCTGAAAGGTGTTCATCTGTCATTGTAGATGATTAGCAAAGAATAATGTTGCATGAAATCTCATGCGTGAGGTCATCTGTTTGTCTAACAGTCTACAGTAGCTCCCTCAAGACAAACAAGCCAGCTAATACTCATTCATACATAGCTGAGTGAAGCAGGCTAGTCAGAAGAAGATTTATTGTTTCATTAAACAACCAAAAAGGAGGAAGCTGCAAAGTTTATCTCGTCTGAAACAGCGCTGCCAGTGGGTTCGCTATCCATTAACCGACCCAGCATGCAAAAGTGTCTCGCTTACATGTCAATAACCAAAGATTGTGCCAATGACAGTTGCTTTGGCTTTTCTGAAATAGCGGGCTTGGAGTCTCAGGGGCACATATAGATAGCAAATGTGATTCCAGCTGCCACTGTGGCATCCCAGCCTTAATGATGGGGTGGTTGATTGAGTGGACCGTTTCTTCTCCTATGCTTTGAGCCATGTATCAAGTTGCTGGACCATTGTTGATCAGAGCTACTTTTGCTGTTACATGAAGTAAGCAGCTGATGAGGATTATACAGCTGTCGCTCCCTCCTCCAAGGGGACTCTTTATCATGTGCATATCCACAGTACTGAACTTCTATCAAATGTGAGAACCACGATCAGCTGAATTCTGTTTTAGCATTTAAAAACTATCTATTCACTCCCCTGTGTTACTTCAGTTATGTGTTCAAGACCTGTTTTTCTAGTTTTGAATGTTGTTAATGTTTTGGTTTTTTTTTTTGTTTGTTTGTTTTAAATGAGGTGAAAAAGGTTGTCCATTCAGATACCAGCTAATATACTGTGATGATTCTGTTTGTCCCAAAATCTTACAACAGATGATCCAAGCACGAGATAATCAATAACAGGGTGACCTGGGAGTGAAGCCCAGAAGGGTCAAGTTAGACTTTAAACTAGGAAAAATTTTGTTTTGTCTTGCTACTGTGCAGCTATTCGTGCCTGCACCATAAAGTGGAGGATTTAGCACAGAGTTGACAAGTGCAATGGCATGGCATTTCAGTGGTTGACACATACCTTGATGATGGCAATGGACAAAGTGTTTTTTTTTGCTCTCGGTTTAGTCATATTTAATTAAATATAAATAAATACATAAAAAGTCCCACAAAAGTATAGAAAGACGTGTGTTTGCATTTGTGTGCCCATGTCATTAACTGTTCTGGTGTGCTGAAATCTAGTAGCAAGTGATTAAAGACCGAGCTTGCCACAGCCTTTTTGAGAGAGGCTGAAATCTCAGTGATTAGGCTGCCGACCACACAGTGTGGAGGAGCAGCAGCTGCAGCTGGTTATCAATGGAAACAGATCCCACTGTTCAATTCTGCCCACTAGTTTTCATACTGAGTACAGGAGACAAAGACAATGCTTGGGATCCTTATACACATGCACAGACATAAGGTTGTTTGAGTTAATAAAGCAGGCATAATGCAATAGTTTCAACAGCTAGGGAACCATAGCTGTGTGTAGCCGTTTTGTATACAGTTTCTGATGACACCCATTCAGAAGTTTCGGGAAAACTATTTTCAGCCATGTGAAAATGTCTGAAACGCAGATGTGCTGGTTTTCAACATTTTTATACAGCTATTATAACTAACTCAGAACAATTCACTACAGTTGGATTTCGCCCCTGGAATTGCCTTCAAGGATAACTTCCTCTTGTATATAAAGCAAAATTAAGAAGACTGTCCCAATGTATTTGCTTTACATGTGCTACCACATGCTGGAAAGGGGCACATCTGAATGCCATACTTTTCAATGTGCACAGTAAGCTAAATTGACGGTTTGTTGAGGCTGGACCTTCAGGAAATTATTATCTGAAAGCCAAAAACAACAAGCTGCCAGGAATGAGGAGAGTGCGAAGTTCACCGAGCACGAAGAGGAAGGGGGGGGGGGATCCATTTCAATACTCTCCAAAATAGTAGCAAGGATACACACAAGGACCACCATGTGATAGCGTGCACTGGTTTTGAAATCCCCCGTCATGTGTAGTCGGCAATTTCCTCCTTCTAAAGTCTCTGAAGATGACTCTCATAATGAAAGATCAATTATTTGATCCCTGGCATTTACTGTTCTACGAGGACCATATGTCACAGATAATGCCGTGTGGGCCTTGGGAAGAATTAGATGCTCCTACTATAGAGTTGTATTAATAATTTTGAGAGTGTACAAGTGAAACCCTGGAGGAGTTGAGCGGAAACATCCTTTGAAGTTATAATCATATCTGAGACCTGTGAGCACTGAGCATGAAGTTAAAAGTGCAGCATCTCTGGTAGCATATTCACAGCGGATCTTTAACCACAAGCAAATATGGTGAGTTAGCTACAGAGGAAATTAACTACTTTCCCATTACCTGAGTGGACTGATGGTGAGCTGAAGTATTTAACTTTGGACCAGCTAGGTGCGAGTTTAACAGTAATTAGTACTTTTAATCTCAAATGAGAAAGCGGAAACAACAACTAAGCAAATACTAGACGAGACTGGTGTTAAATTTTCTGTAGAGACACATACGCACTACATTTGTTTACTAGCAGGACTGTATTCATCTATTTGACATATATATAGCATAAAATGATGGTGATGGAGAGACTTATGGTATATGTATAGGTGAGTCATTCAAAGAAATACAGTGATGCCGAGTTCAACTTAGAAAAACAATAGCACTGAACACTAAAGCTGTGTTGTCTATTTAGTGTGAAGGGAACAAGCATTTCTGTCACCATCATATTCTTTATGTTGATTTGCTGTATACCTTCTAGAACAGGTTTGGCATATCTTACTGATAAGCGTATCTTTGTGTTAAATATTTTATAGTTGGCTCGACAGTTAAGAAGTCAGATGACTGACATAAGACTGCCCTCTATGCAAATGATCGCTGACTAAATAAAACTGGTTCTGTTTGGATGCCCTACACTACTCCCAATTGCCTTCTTCCTTTTTCACAGCTGCTCCGTTTCTTCACTCAGCTTTTGCACCAACTGGGCTTTTGAAGCGCATCTCGGATGGCTAATCGGTGTTGGATATTTTATTTAACGGATTAACAGATCTCTGCTTTCTTTAAATTCATTTTTTCCAACTGTGCTAATTGCTCATTCAGCTGTTGGCGCAGATGGTTAATACCCATTCTGTGCAGCTTGAAAAGGTGATTTAAAAAGGCCTTTATTTTTTATCCATTTGTTTTTTTTTTTTGTTTTTTTTTTACAATTTGTACTGTTTGGGTTCTTACATTTTCCAAATCCTAACTCGGACGTACAACTCTTTTGTGTGACAGTTTGAGGTGGGCTGGCTGCAGTGATGTCCAGATCAACAAAATCAGCCTCAAGGTCTCGGAGCCGCTCAAGGTCCCGGTCAAGATCCCGCTCCACCTCGCGATCCAGAAGTCGCTCCAGGTCCCGGTCCAGGAGGCGTCGTTACAGGTAGAGTCCATTTTATGAACCATGCATTCTGTTTGACAAATCTCTTTGCTGTGTTGTGTCCTTGGGGATAAGAGCAACCTGGTTTTTCTTCAACCCTTATTTAGCTTTGTTATTGCTGTTCTGAGCCTTTGTCTAGAACAAACTGTGTTGCAGTATATATGAGCGTAGAATGCACTGACCCACCTAATTCCTGAAGCATGAATAACTGGAAACTAGCAGCAGGTGCAACAGACAAAATGCCGTCAGGTTAAGCAAGGACATCAACATTGATCATCCCATTTTTCCTGCATATTTCCCACTAATTCTATGTAGTAAATTTTAGCCCGTCCTTCAAGGATGGACTGTACAATGTGCTGTTAAGATGTGATGTGAAGTTATTATTTTTAGTAAGTATTTGCAAGTAATTTATTTTGACAGTGGGAGTATGTCAACAGGCAGCTCTGTGTTGTGTTATCAGCCTTTCCTGTTAGCTGCGTATCTGTTGATTGCCATCTGCAAGACTTTCTCTTGTCCTCGACTTCATGAGTTTAGTTCTCATATGAATGGACAAAAGCTGGTGTAGCGTATTAATGGATTTGGGTCTGACCCAAAGACTGGCTTCAGCTTCTGTGTCTAGAGGAGTTTGAGAAAGAGTTCAGCTGCTGGTTAGTGACTTAACTGAAGCTTGAGAGAATATTATTCAGTAATATTGTTTGCAATATATGGGAAAACATTTGTATATACTTCAACCTCAGTGGCATATGGAAATATTTTATCAAGTCTATCAAGGCAGTGTTTGGTGTTTTTTTGCTTTGCTTAAGCAAAAATGCCCTGGCTGTGGGGTGATCTGCTGGCTATGATGTGCGCTTGGAAGAAAAGGCCAAGCTTCACTCCGATGCCTCTGCTGTTTCTGGCAGAATGACTGTGGCATGGCAGTAAAATGGCAGGGCAGCTCATTTCCTGGCAGCGTCGCAGCTCACATTAAAATTAGCATAAAGAAGAGACATGGAAGGAATCTAATGGTTAACTCTTCCTGAACACAACGTGCACATGGGCTTGTGGAACTGTAAAACCATGAATGCACACATTTGCATAGGTTTTACAGAAATACCAACACCCAAGGAAAGAAACACACACACACACACACACACACGGAAATGATTTATCCCCCTACAACCTCCTGGGGAAAACATCCCCAACATGTTGACAGGACTGATAACTAAAACCGAGAAACAGTTCCAGTTTGGAGCTTAATCTTCACCATCTCTCACTGTCACCATCCCTTGCTTTTAACACCTCAGGGTTTAAATGGGACACAGTGTAGCGACTTTCCTTAGTGACTTATGTAAAATATAATAAGAGAAGCTATATTGTATCTTGCTGGAATATTACATAAATTAGTATTTTGGTCCAATAGATCTTTTTATAAAGCCTTACTACACTGGTTGAACAGCCCTTGTAACTGGCAAGCATAGAGTCAAAGGATTTGCGTAGATTTTTTTTTCCCCCCTCATATGGTCCATGTGACTCCCCGCTTCACCAGAGCTGGCCAGAGGAGCTGCAGTATCTGTAGCTCGCACTGTGAGTGTGCAGTGCTGCTCAGTGCGCTGCCTTCTTTAATCACTCTGTATTCCAATGAAAAAACACACTAGGTGAGTTATGTGCTTTTTCCGCCTTTTTACTATGGCTTTATAATGTGTTTGCATGTAGTGCTGCACTGCTTGGCTCTGTCAGTTTAGAAATATAGTGCTGCAGTATGTTGTCAGCTTGTTGTCAGTCATTAACATACTTAAGGAAATCTTCATTATATTAACATTTCAATGGGAAACTGACTGAGCAGTCACTTTTTCTTTATCGACAATTGTAGAAAAGTTGCTGAAGATGTAGTTTGTTGAAAAAAAAAAGTGATACAACATGTAGATTCATTATCTCTTAGAACGCAGTGGAAAGTTGTGACTGTCGTGTAGAAATGTGGTTATGTTTAAACATAAAAGTTTGGCTGAAAAGATTATTAATCTGAAGTAGAGAACATCCTGTATTGCGGTTATATTCGCAGGGCTGTGTTAAAGTGTTCAGGGTTGAGTAAAACACGAAGCATTATTATTTTCAAATGAGAAGCGCAGCAGAGCCACCATGTGGACTTGTCTGAACCTGCAGCCTGGCTCAGCTCCACGCTGTGAAATCTCAGCTTTTCTCCGCGCACCGCTCTTTGTGTGCTTCTCTCAACATGGAAGCCCACATGTTATATACTGACATGTTTTGGCAATTCAAACTGTTCTATATCAGCTATTTGCAGCTGCAGTTATGTCAGAATGTGTTTTATGGTTTTGTAATTCGTATGTATCCACCTTGCTTGTTACATGCGCAACATCTGTTTAAGAAAATCGAACAGACTGGTTTAAAGTGGTATTATACTGTTCAAGTGGTATTCATCATTGTTTGTTTGTCAACAAACAGTATTGTAAGATGTCATCGTTGTTGTTTTCCTACACCAAAGACTCATTATTTATTTATTTAATAAAGTCTGAGTTCCTGTAGTTTTCTGTCTGTTCAGCCATCATGTCATTCAGTGCACTACACTGTAACTAATATTCTCGTATTTATTTTAAGAACAGCAAAAATCAAAGCATTTATATACTGACCAGGTGGACCTGTTGTTGTGTGTGTCAGTGAGCTAAATGATCAGATGAAAACACTTAGCATGTGCCTAAAGGGAATTGTGTGTCTTGCTTACAACATTGAATAAAAGTAGATGCATATTACATTTAATGCCTTTTTTTTTTTTTTTTTTTGCTCACCAGAAAAATACACTTTGATATCAAAGTGTGTACACAGAGTGTGCCTGCATAAGTGTCTGTCTTTTGTTGAAACTGTATCAGAACTTAACTTCATTTTAGGCTGTGGTTTACAGTTTGTGGTAGTGTTGCATTACATAACATCTCTGGAGTTTTCTATTTTTGGGGCTAGAAACCAGAAAAACTCAGCATGTGTTACATCTGCCTCTTTCCAGAAAGGAGTTATGTGCTTTCTTTCTCTCCTCAACCTTTTCGTAGCTCTAGGTCTCGGTCACGGTCAAGATCTCATTCTCCGTCTTATAACCGGGAGAAGAAATATCCGAGAGGATACCACAACAACCGAGAGTTTCGGGGCTACCACCGCGGCTTCCGGAGACCATACAACTTCAGGGGCCGAGGTCGGGGCTACTTCCCACGTGGACGGTACCAGCGTGGTGGTGGGGGTGGCGGCGGCGGCGGCGGCGGCTATAACAATAACAACTTCCGCCCCAACTGGAAGAATTACAAGCAGTACCCTCAAAAGCAGCAACAACAACAACAGCAGCAGCAGCAGCAACAGCAGCATCAAAACCATCCGCGTGGACGATCGCACAACCTCCAGAAACGCTCAGGGAGCCCCCCTCAAAGTCACACTCAGCACTCTGACCGATCCTCCTCGCCATTATCTAGACACTCTCAGCATTCTTCCTCCTCCTCGCACTCGTCCTCTCCCAAATGCAGGCCGTCCTTGCTGCTGGCTAATCAGAACTCTAAAGATGTGACAGAGGAGCACTCGGCCTCAAAGGAGGTCCAAAAGGGAGGAGGGGGAGATGGGGATCCAGTAGAGCCTGTCGGGGTGTCGGCAGAAGATGCCAAAGACGGCACAGGCAGTGGGAAAACTGAGGGGAACTGGCAGGCCCTGACAGACTGCAACAGCAGTCCAAAGAGAACCAGTCCTCTGGTAAACTCTGGTCAGAGCAGCCAAACTACTAAACAGTCTGGTTCCTCCCCTAAAAGCACAAATGACATCGGCAATGGCGCCCCCTCCTGGCAGATGGTGTGTAGTTCATCCTCCATGAAAAAACCCTCACGTGAAGGTCTAAACCCAATGCTTTCCAGCTTTGACTTCTTCTCCAATGAGGAATACCTGGATGGAGATAAAACAGCAATCTCTATTGCCTTCAGAAAGTAAGGCTGATTTTACTTTTCTTCTCTCAAATTAATTCTGACATTGTTTTAGCAAACTATGCAAGCTTTATAGATATACACATACCATGTTATGAATCCTTGTTTGGTTGTTAAAATGCTTTCACATGCCTTTTTTTTTTAGATCACACAATAACTTGTGTCTTGTTGTTCCCATGGCAATCCAAGCTTTGGGTAGTCAAGTGTGGTTGTCACAGCAGACTAAAATAAAATTCAGAGATTTAGAGGGATTTTCAAAATATTTGATTTGTCAAACAGCATTGTTTTTCATTGAAATTCATTGAGGCTTTATGTCTTTATTTTCATAGATAGAAGACTTGTCTGACTGATTTCCCTGTTTTAATTTGTAAAGACCCTACCATTTGGTTTTCTGTAAATTTACATTATGCAGTTTCTCAAGTAGCATGTCCAGCTAGATGCAACTCTTTATCTGTTTGTTGTTGTTTAGGTTTCTCGAGGAGCAAAATAAAAAAGCTACATCTGCTTGGGAAAATGGCAAGAACACAGAGGCAAATGATGTGAATATGGAACAGGGGAAAGTAAATGGCAAAGCATCAGCAGCTAACGCTGATTCAGTGTCGAGGAAGTACAAAGACGACGCTGACAGTGAAGTGTCTCTGAACAGCTTTTTGAAAGCTTCTCCTTTTCTGGAAGAGGAAGAGGAGGAGGTGATCATCAAGCCTCATTCAAAGCCATGTCACAAAGACTGGCACAATGGGGATGACTCCTCTAAGCCAAAGAGCAAGGTCACTCACTCAGCCCGTGAACTGTTCGAAGAGTGTTTTGGCAAATGGCAGAATGCGGCCCATTCACAGATAGCTAACAGTGACCTCGACGCCATGGCAGAGGAGATATATCTCAGTCGGAAGCACGATAAAGCAGCAGCCATTGCCGCCGCCCTCGCCAAGAGGGAGTTAACAGGAAAATTTGAGGAACTCTCCCCAGACACGAGTTGTAAAGCCAGGAAGATGGCAAAATCTCCCTCTATCCCATCTCCCACACCACCACCAAGGAGGAACTCTGACAGAGAGATGTTTATGGTCAGGGGAGAGGACTCACCTCTCATGTCCACAAGAAAACAGGAAGCTAAATTTAATGTCAGAATGGATTTCCTTGGAGATAGCTTGATGAGGTGAGCACCAAACTATAGTTTCTTGTCCCATATGGGGTCTTTCCTCAGTGAGCCAGAGGTCAGACCTGTGCACCCTGCTGTAGACTTTGCAATAGTAGCTGCACTTCTGTTGTAAACTGATGATATACTGATTTCTTATGAAAAAGAAAAACAATGCATTTACTGCAAGGCTTTACCTGTGTTGTTCATATTGAGGAACAATATGTTTTGTTTTTAGCCTATTTTATATATATATATATTATATATATATATAAAGAAGAGGCAGAGACAAAAAAGCATGTCTTTTTTTTCATCATTTTCAGCTCTTCTGATATTTTAGCTGAGGAGCGACAGTTGTCTCAGGATCTTGTGCAGTCCTCAAAAAAGGATCAGCAGTTTCGCTCCATCTTTCAACATGTTCAACAGGCTGCTCAGTTACCCAGGAGTCCCTCTGAGCTGTTTGCTCAACATATTGTCACCATCGTTCACCACATTAAAGGTGAGTCCCCACTGTGTCTAAGACATGTCTTGACCCATTATTCCCAACACAGATTCATCTAAAATGACACAGGTTCTTCAGTGACGAAGGAAAGCATCCGTTTTTCAGAATTACACGCCATATTGTATTTACTTTGGCCATGGAGGTTACTCAGCATAGGCTCATCTTTAACTTTCAAATCAGTGACAAACTACATCACAATTAGGAAACTGTTAATGGACTCAATGAACATGAGGTATGTCTGTCTTGGTTAATCCAGTGAATGAAATACTTGACAAATCAGGGTACACTTCATGACATTGATGCAAAAATTGTATAAAAATACAATATTGCCATAAAACCATTGATTTGCAACATTAACCATAATGATCTAATAAATAAATAAATCTGGATTTACTACAGCCTTTATTTCTTATTGTTTACCCTGACAGCTCAGCACTTTCCATCTTCTGGCATGACTCTTAACGAGCGATTCACCATGTACCAAAGACGCGCTGCAGAGAAGGAAATGATGAAGCCAAGAAAAAGCCCAGAGATACACAGGTAGAGTCGCCTATTGAGTGACCCTCTCACCTTCAGTGTGCTGTGGCTTCACCTCCTCTTTTAACAGCTTTCAGGTATTCCTCTCACCTTTCCTACCTGAAAATCAACAGACTATCTTGGCTTATTTGTTCTCATGCTCGGTGGAGGTCAGTTTTATTTTCCCACCCGTTTTTCTTTTTCTTTTTTCTGTTTTGTGTTGTCCTCGCAGTTCAGTGTAGTCTCACAGTTTTGATGTTTTGGTAGCTTTGCTGTGGTGTGGTTCCCGTTACTATGTGCATTTAATTGTCTGTTTTAACTGTGTTTCTTTCCCACAGAAGAATTGATGTGTCAACGAGTGCTTTTAAGAAACACTCTCAACTTTTTGAGGCGATGAAAAGCTCAGAGGATGGCACTTACAAGGTGACTGAACATTTTGCAGTATGAAGTATGTTGGAAAAACAAACAACAGCAAACAAATGAGCAAGCCTGATGCCTTTAGACTGCACTCTCTTAAAGCCTGTGGCTTTCCTTGAAGGGAGATGCTCAAAGTCTAAGAAATGCACATGCGAAATAAGGCACTTTGACTTTGTTGTTTGTTATATCGCCTTCACCCATGGTGAATTGAGTGAGTTATACTGTTGGCACAAGCCTGACCAAGGCTAATGAATCAAATAAGGTCAGAAATGGAAGCCACTGTGCCAAAGCTGTTCAAAGGACTCTAAGCAATTGTCTTCGTAAGTATTCTTTAAAAAAATAAGGAACGGAAATAACCAACAGCAAGCACTACATGCACCTGTGCTCATATTTGACATGCTAAACTTTTTGACTAGACCGTCAGTTTTTTTATTGATGCGCATGGACATATATGGCCAACAATTTGTAAACATGAAGTGTAAACACTACTAAAAAAAGAAACAGTTAAATTGAGTAAACTCAAATTATTGAATGATCGTATCCTCCTTTTTCTTCACTGCTGCTAAAGATAGAGGTGGTTTTGCATGTACAGCCAAATACCCTATAGCGTGCATATACACCAACAGCATACCTCAAAGTTTTTAGATTGGTTTCCCACCATCCCAGCAACTTTTAGTGTCAGTTCATGGCATCAGTATGGTATGATAATCAACTGACAATGACTTTAAACTTGTTTGAAATAGAAAACACATCTCAGGGAGTATTCGGAGACTGTTTTGAATCCACTTGCAAACGCACCTTGTTGTTGGAAGTCATGTTAAATGTGGAAGACAAACGAGCAACGAATGACATTGGTGCCGTTTGTTGCTGTTGAGTAGTGGATTCTTCAAGTCTCAGATGCTGGCATGTCCCACTTCAATGCACCAGTGAGGGAGTTTTTAAAAACACACCCTTCTGATGGCTGACCATGCAGTAACATCACTTTGACACAAATAAAATAAAGCTGACTGTGATATGTTGCCCTTTTTCAAGAAAATTCCAAGACTTTGCAAGTTGATTTTCATACCATATTTAAGTAGCCACCTTGAAGAAATGAAGTCAGTCTACAAACATATGCTTTGGAGAATGGTTGAAATTAGGTAATCCCAAAAACATGCAAAACTACTGGTCTGGCCCTTTAAGTGCACTGGAAAATTTACTCCTGAATGACTTGGTTTTATTCATGCCAGCTGGCTGTTACCCGGGTTCGTCCCCTTTTTCCACTATTTAGTTTACAGACCAGCTTGGCTGAGAGCAGAATGATAGCATCTTCATGCTAATGCAAAGTCTGTCCACTACGTTGTGTTCTGTTTTGGTTTGCCCAGGACGGCGGGGAAAAAATAAAGGGTGACCCAATGGACCTTCGTTTGGATATTGAGCGCCGTAAAAAATATTCCACCCATGAAAGAGATTATAATCAGGATCGGGGAAGAGATACAGGGGATTCCCCAGATTCTAGTAGAGAGAGGTCTGCAGAAAAATCCTCCAAAAGCCACAAGAAATCAAAGTATGTCTAACCACCCTATACTACAAATATGCTTAATACTGTTGTTCATATACCCTGCACTATAAACAGCTGGGCATGAAGGATGTTTGCATGTACCATTTCTGCTTTAAGGAAAAATAAGAAGAAGCGCTCTCGCTCAAGTTCGTCCTCGTCTTCCTCATCCTCCAAGTCCCAACAAGAAGGAGATTTGCCCCAGGACAAGTCTGATTCCAAAGATGAAGGCTTTGATAGGGCAAGACTGGGTCAGAAGGAGTTACCAGGGCCTGAAAGAGGAAGGCCACGTGGAGGATTTGTAAGTTTAACAAACTTTGTTGGGTAGGTTGTGTTTTAAGGAGATATGATCCTCTTTAAGGAGCAAAGATTGGAGGAATAACTGCATCAAGTTATACTGTACACTTGACTTTTATGGATAGTTCTGTCAGTGATTTCTCTTCTATTCAGCTGCTTTTCTTTTCCTCTAATTAAAGCAAGTACGAATTCGTGGGAGGGGCTGGAACAGAGGCAACTATCAGGGAAACAGTTCACTTAGTAACCCCATGAACATGGCAGGACATCCAAAAAGTGAAGACTGGGACCCAGAGTACACTCCCAAGAGTAAACAATACTACTTGGTAGGGTCAATCTCTTGCCCTTTCATGCCTCTTATCTCTTTAAATTCACACACTTGGTTGAAACTTAGTCTAATCTAGCTCAGGTTATTGTACAGTTGTCTTGACACCCCCTCCTTCCTTTCCCCTTGCTTCCTCCCAGCACGACGACAGAGACGGGGAGGCAGAGTGCAAGTGGATGGACAATCGAGGGCGAGGGCGGGGAAGCTTCTCGCGTGGAAGGGCACGATTCATCATCCGCAAAGCCACCGGGGCCTCTAACACCAATAGCACCCGATGGGCCCATGACAAGTTCCAGGTCAATGGGGAGCAAGGTGGTGCACAGGCAGAGGAGGCAGAACAGGACCATAAAGTGGGAGAAACTTGAGCGTTGAAGCAGTCTGCTGAAAATCTTAATTGTTTTCTGTGTTGTTATGGGAACTGACTCAGTAATTTTTATCCATCACAATGGATCAATAAATGCAGATTAAAATGTTTTATGAGTCTATTGCTAGGAAAACTTTTAAGCTTTAATTTCACTTTGACTGGACACAACCAGTTACTACATCAGGATACAGCTTGTTACTAGTAGAAGCACTGTTTAAGGGTGAAATGCTGTGTCTCATGACAACTCACGAGTTTGTGTTACATGTTTCTTTGCTTTTTATAGTGAATTCTTCTGTTCAGCATTTTAGTAATATTTACACTTTTCTCACTTGGATTAATTAATAATTAATACTGAATTGCTCTTGTATTTTGAAGTAGCAAGACAAAATTACATTGTAGATCAAATCAGCTTGTGCCTTATACTTGTGAAAATGAAGAAATGTTTTCTGAATAGCCTACGAGGTGAATTATGGTACTGCTATATGCATTGAAATCTACCTTAATTCCCTAACTGTGTCTTGCCTGGAGTAAAATGACAGCAATAAATACACTGTAGTTCATGTTGACATAAAAAACACATCACTGTTTAGCCAATTCAGCACTCTACAAATGACCCTGATCTGACAATGGGACCAAACTGTACAGGGTCAAAGGTTACTTTCTGTAGTCTGTCATTGTACAACAGATCTATAACAATATCTGGCAGCGTAGGAGAATGTTATCAGGCTAACTACCTGAACATTTAACATGTTCATGGAACATTTTACTATCACAGATTTCTACTCTTCACAGTAGCTCTTTGCTTGATCTTGGATACCACTAATCAATGTATAATACTGATAGTGATTTTATTTTTTTTTCCTCCAGAGACATTCGTTGTAGTTTTTGTACCTGTTAGGCAGGATTATGACTTTATAATGTAAAAGGAGAATGTGTTCTTATTACAATAGATGTTTATGTGATTTTTGTTTGCAGATTGCAAGCTTTTCTCCAGCCAATGATGTTTAGCCAGTTCATGTAAATTGTGTGCAACCGTGTCAACATTTAACAGGTTCAAAACGAGCAGTTGTTTAGTGTATAGTCTGTAACAGAAGTACAGGGCAGTTTATATGACAAGGATTATGTCTAATCCTACAATAAGAATGTTCTCTCAGTGCCTGTGTTTTTTGTTGAAGTTTAGGATTAAATTTATTTCTGTTTGGCTAACTGTCAATACATCTGAATTACACAATATGTGCCTTGCTGTGGGTGCACTGGTCTTATTTGTACAACACAGGCCTACAGACTGAGATTCATGTTTAACTGTTTAAAGATTACCTGCTTAGGAAATAATGCTTTTTTTTAAAAAGTAGGTGTTGTTACTGGTTTTTTTTCTTAGAGATTGTAAATTAAAGAGACACTGATTTCTTTGATGCCCGCCTTGATGTGTCTTTCATTGCAATTTCTCTTACATATTAGAGCAATTAGTTTGAAATGACACTTCACAACAATCATTGCAGTTTTCTCCACTTAACATTTATGGAAAAGGTCACAAGAAGCAAGCAACTCAACCTGCATCAGTTCGCACAGTGAACTGCAGCACTGTGCACCCACTGAATAAACATCTTGAGAACCATATGATCAGTCTCCAACTGCTAATTTTAAATACCACTTAGCAGACTTATTTCCTCCCCAAAATAATGTAGCAAATGAAGGTAAACCTATTTACCTATTTAGGGTTACAGCTGATTTCTGTTGTGCTGTCCAACTTGGACAAAAAGGAAAAGTCAAGACCCTGTATGACCATGAATTTAAACACAGACCCCTGGGGGCCGCTGGTTCCTTCATCGTGCACATAAAGAATTGCAGCAGCTGCACAGCAGGTAACTACATATCTAGATTTTTGGATGACACTGCCATCCTGTGTTTAAGCGCCAATAATTCACAAATTAGCGTATGCTACCTGGAGATCCTAAAACATCATTGGTAAGTCTGAAGAGTGTTTACTCACCATATTACAACTTAGGTTGACTCATGTACACACAATAATAAGAAGTGTCAAATGTCTGCATGGAGCGACATTTCATGTGTGGGATTAGGGCATTCTGTAAAAATCACACAGTGCAGCTTCTCCTTTATCATTCTGTAGTTCAGATTTTGGGATTACAGTAACTCAGCCTTGTGTTTGGTCAGCACTCGATTAAAAAGGTGACCAAGATAACTTTTATACGTTTTATAAAGACGCCATGGAAATCATGAGCATCAAACTGAGACATTTCTGGATTCAAAAGTAAGGACTTCACATAAAACTTGTTCTCCTGTCCATCAAGACTTCAAGTAGCCAGTTTCCAATTGTGGAATGAAAATTTTTCTTTTCAGAATATATGATGGAGTGGCATTCTTCTTCTGTATCATACCATTTTATTGTACGTAATTTGTACATTTTAGCGTAGTTGACTTATTCTAAAATCAGCAGTTTGTATTAATACATAATTTCATAGATTCTTTAAATTCTCAAACACAAAAATTGTTCTTTTTGAAAACAAGACACTGAATGTCGTCCAAGACAAAACCTTTAGAGGACAAAATGGTCAATGTCCCAGGCTTCTTCACACTATTGACGACTTAACTGACATGACGTATTTGTCAACAGAGGAGATGAGGAAGTGCTTGAGTGGAGCTGGTCCTCATATCTGATGACCAAAATAATGTATTGTAACTTGAGCAAAGGGGAGGACAGAGAGAGGCTTAGCTACTACAACCACAACTTTTATATAACAATTAAGCATATTTTATTGGAAAATAAATTCATAAATTAATAAACACATGGTAAAGAAAAGTAGCAAAGTATAAAAAGAAACTTTTTTGAAATTTTTGTGAAATTCAGTCTTACTTATCTCACTTCTGCTTTCTATAAGCGGCCAACCACTTTGCCTTAACAGGCGCACAACAGCACAGTCAGACACTCAAACACACTCCTCCCAACAAACCCACATGAGGTATTGAAATTGAATTTATTTGTAATCTGCAGCTATTTTATCCCATAGTGACAACATATAGATGAGAGAGTGCAAAAGATGGAATAAAGTCTAATTGTTCTGCTTGTGAATGCTGACTTTTGTGTTATAACATTTCTTTTTGCTGCAGATGAACTATATTGTCATGCTCCACTGCAAGCTCCACTTATTATGAGCTTTGTTCTTTTACTTCAAACCTGTCTTACCTGTTCCTCTTTCTCCTCCTTCTCTCTCTCTCTCTCTCTCTCTCTCTCTCTCTGTCTGCTCTACTGTATGACCCATCCTACTCCTTGATGTTGACTCGTCATGACTAGCCTCAGGAAAAGTTGCTCAATGTTAATGTTTGACAAGTAGGAAGAAGGGCCTTGGCTGCCATATCTATCGGTCTTAGACAACACAACCACACTCTTTCAGT
Organism: Seriola dumerili; assembly: GCF_002260705.1. NCBI lineage: Eukaryota > Metazoa > Chordata > Actinopteri > Carangiformes > Carangidae > Seriola > Seriola dumerili. The sequence continues at coordinate 1,158,901 of NW_019174788.1, read as the reverse complement.
TCTCCTTCTAACTCAAGAGTTTGTTTGCTGCTTTGTGAAGGAATTACATATTCAAATCAGAGGGTGAACGAAAAGAAAGACACAATGGGTGAGTCAGTGTTATGGCTTTTTCTATACGTTTAGAAGTAGAATTTCTACACGTTTTCGTCTCTCTGCTTCATAGTTTCCTGGTAAAACACAAAGAAAACAGCTATGTATTGATAAAACTAAGTTGATCTGTATGTGTTTAAAATGCTGTTGATTTCATAAAATATTTTAATTTGAAATGCAAATAACACTAAAGCAGTGGCACGACTGAATAGCTTTGCATTGACTTAATATATGCATTTGTGTTTGCTGAAAATGAGGGTAAACGTATTATTTGGATGTGTCCAGAGATCTTATTAAGTCAGTGAGTGCTGGAAAAACCCACCAACTTTTCTGCCAGTTGTTGGTTTTTCACTTCTGTAAAGTTCTCTTAATGCCGCAGGAAAATACTGACACAGAAAATATGGTTTTCCATGTGTGAGGAAAGATTTCTGACAAAAGAAAACTGTACGGTTTATCTGTAACAATCCACATTCACTCACAGCCTGTATCCTTGGCAAGAGCTTCTAGAGCTTTTGAAATGTCAGGACACATCAACTTGTGAGGCAAGTATACACCAGCCTTTGTGCAAAGAATCTAATTTTCTGCCCCATTTACGGCTCCGCCGCTGTAGAGGTGCTGGTGCTGATCGACTTCGAGGGCACCATGGCAGACGAGATCACAATGAGGGCGGGGGATGTGATCAAGAATGTCGCCAAGGCCGGAGAGGAGGGGTGGCTGGAGGGGGAGCTGAGAGGAAAGAGAGGCATCTTCCCTGCCAACTTTGTCAAGGTTTGTTGACACAGGGCACTGTTCTGTAACTGTACTGTGTGTGTTCGTGTTTACCCGCATGTGTTACAATATGCCGCGTTCTGTTTTTTCTTTACAGGAGGTGCCAGTCTATTTGATGGGTGACAGCAAGAGGGAACCACGAAGCATCAGAAAAAGTACAACGCTAAGTCTAAATTCACACACACTTTGACCAGAAAGCAGAGAAGGGTTTCAATTTAAAAGACTATATATTCCTTTTGGAATTACTTTGTTTTGATAGATTTCATCCATCAATCAATCAATCAATCAATCAATCCTTTACATGATCCGAGTCTTGCACGTCTATAATCTAAAAACCAATCGAATTATCACACTAATCCTTTTTTTCAAACAATATGATCCAAGATTTCAAAATAAAACAACTTACTCTTAAAAAAAACAAAAAACAAATAAAAAAAAACAAAAATGTAATGTTTACGATGGATAGAACTTTTATATCATTTTGTTGGGAGATGGTAGCAATTACTTCAGATGTGCGACATCTCCATTCGGAATGATACTCCTAAACTATTAAATCTGTTTAAACTTGACTCTGTACAAGATCCAGAGTTAGCTGCCTTCTGGCATCGCAGTGTCAGGCACATTATATCAGTTCCAGTCAATTAGAGGTGATGTTATTACATTTAAAAAGTACTACAAGTCTGCACATATTGCAATATTTATAATCCCCTTATTTCAGCATGCATGAGTGTCGGCTCAAATAAAACCATGAAAATATTTGACTATGCTATTCAAATCAGGTGGGTTTATCTGCTAAAACCTTTATAGTCTAAAATCACATGTGTTAAATATTGTGGTCAGTGTGGTGCGTGCACTCAGCAAGACAGTACAGAAGGCAAGCTGACTGTAAATAGGTTTACCACATCCTCACTACGCAAAGCTTAATTATAGCGTATGAAGAGGGAGCACATAAAGACAAACACAGAACCTTTGAGGGATCAGACACAAGAGAAAGATGAATGAGCACCATAGTCTTACCACCATCCTGTAAACTTAACTACTCTGCCTTTTATCAAGCCAAACACTAATTTCTCCATCTGCATTACCAGTAGATTATACACTTAACACACACCTGTCGATGTGGCTGATGATTCTGTGTTTTCAGCAAAGAGGATGAAACAGACGAGGAAATGCGAGGTAGTGTTCGCCTACAGCCGCATAAATGAGGATGAGATGGAGCTGGTTGTTGGCGAGACTATTGAGATCATCAGAGAGGTAAAGTTCCTTCGAATCCCTGCTCAAACATTCACATTTGAACTCCAATAACCAAACAGCGGCTCTGCACGCTCTGCAAAGGAGTCGCAGTAGTCCACTGGTGAGAAGCCCGAAGCACCTACAACCTGGGAATTATATGTAAATCAGAACATTGATGAAATGTTTACACAGCCAGTTTTACATATTCATTCATTGCTTCAGTGTTACGTTCGCTTTGTATTTGGCCGCCAGGCTGACAAAGAGTCTCAGACAAATGACAGCTTTATGGAGACACATGTTACTAGTTCAAACAATCAGACATCTGACTGTAATCTCCATGTTTATGGAATGATAAGTAATGATCCGTTAATCTCTTTTCTCTCACATGCTTTCTTGCTATATGTTGTCTCTCCCTGATACAATCTATACAACAGATTGAAGATGGATGGTGGATGGGGGTAAAAAATGGCAAAGTGGGAGCATTTCCTTCAAATTTTGTCAAAGAAATCTTTGTTTCCCCTAAAGGTTGGTGAAGCCAAACCTATGTATATGTTTTTTTTATTTTACACATATAATCTAAACTAACATTTAAAAAAAAAAACAAATAACTGCTGAACGCATTATTGTTCATACTCTTTTTACAGACATCAAGCACAACGAGGGCAAGGCAAGACCCAAACTCACAGACGCAGTGTTCAGTAAGGAGGTACGTAGCGCTGAAATAACTTCCCTGAAACACATATTTTTCCATTTTCCTTCTACTTAAATTTTGTTTTTGTCCCCCATTAAAATATCTCAGAGAGCGAGTGTGAGGAACAAAGGAAAAAACTGTAAGTTCACATTTTTTTCTTAAGTCAAAATTACAATAAATAATAAATACAGTGAAAGTTAGGTAAAGTAAAGTGAAAACATGAACTTAAACACTGAAAGGGGTTATCCTCGTTTTTGACACCGTTTCTAATTTTAAACAGCATTTCAAATGCAACCGGACAGGTTTATTTTTACCCTGACATACCATCAACGTTAAAAAGTGGTAATACCTTTACTTTTAACCTGAATGGTTTATGGGTGTGGTCAAGAATAAATACTTCCAGTAAGATGGCTTGATTAATCACTGTTCAGTCTTACAACAGAGTGGAATATCAGTGAGGGATCAGCGGTTTACTTTGACTTAGTAAGTGAAGGTTGCGCACAAGGCTGATAAGATTCGTCATTGTTGTTGAAAGCTTTTATTACAATCACATGTGTATGACAATGCTTCTTTAAGGTTCGTCATCATGTTATCTCTTATATTGTGTGTCCTCAGTGAAGGAATGCTGCCAGGTCATGTTTGACTACAAGGCCAAAGCAGAAGATGAGTTGGAACTGAAAAAAGGAGACGTTGTTGTGGTACTGAGAAAGGTTCGAGCACATTTTATTGTTTTTATCTTGGATGACGTGTTTTCCTGATGTCATACTATTGACAAACTCAAAAACTCCTCCGGGTGCAATTTCTTAACTAGCTACTGGTATGTCGTATCATTTAACCTGCCAAACCAGTTGTCTCGCTCTCAAGGAAATCATGTGTGCACAAGATGACACGCATGTTTAAATGACACAAAATCAAAAATCATAATGTATTATAAAAGAGGACCAATTCTGAGATAGCAATGTTTTTTTGCCTGACCGTGTGCTAACCTCACGTCCCAAAGGACAGCGCCGTGTTTTGAGCTTCTTTTTAATCTCCATCTGAAGGAAACAGAAGATGAAGGCTGGTGGGAGGGAGAGCTGAACGGACGCTGCGGCTTCTTTCCTGATAACTTTGTCATGGTGATACCGACAGTGGACAGTCTGCAAGTGAGTGGACCTGACACACTATCTCAAACACAGTGTATCCCCCTTGGACAGGACCTTTCATATCGTCAAGAGGTGGACAGTCATGAATCCATGGACATGTTTCACTGTAACTAATAGTGGCTATACTTATTTTATTATTTTCGAAATGTCCTTAAACTGCAAACTAATGTGTGTTTATTTTCAGCTGGCTGGTGTTTGTGTTTCTTTTTGTGTGACTTTGGTCTGCAGCCGGTTCACGGTGACTCAGGCCCGTCTTTAACATCCTCTCTTACTCACTGAAAATTCCCTCAGTGGAAAGACTGTGTAGTATAGGAGGTGTCTTTAATGCACACGGGGACATACTAGCAAGCCTGTTGAGTTTTCCGTTTCTCCTCCTCTAGTCTGGGACCACAAGCCAACCGCCTGCACGCAACATCAACAACAAACTCTCAGGTAAGAGAACAGCATTGATCGAGCGCAGCGGCACAGGAACAGATGCGAGGCTGAGCTTCGTGTTTTTAGAGGTTCTTCTCTGACTCATATGATTTCTGGCTGCAGTGGTGTTTGCCCTGGCAGTCTGCTCACAGTCTGGATAGTGATGGCCTGTTGTTTTAGCAGATGGAGAAATTGGCAGCATTACTGGTTGGGCACTTTTTTGGCATGAGGTTAAAAAAAAAAAAAAGCAGCCAAAACGGTCCCCTGGAGCAACTTCAAGCCCTAACAGTATTGCTTTTACATATTAATTCACTACATTGGTTAATTATACTTTCATTTTTTTTTCTCCTCTGTTTACCAACCAACACACAGTTTGAAAAAAAAAAAAAAAAAAAAACTATTGCAGGATTCACAGTCCTCATCAGAAGATTCTACCAGTGCTGATTTTGGCCTAAAATCATTTAATTCTACGCAATGTTTGTTCATCACTACATGTGAGAAAAGACTATTTTCACTAAATGTGCAGATGGTCACAAGAGTTATATTAACATGTTAACATCACTGACACTGTGATCTTGTCCTTCTAGATCTAGCTAAATGTACCTTACAATAATAACCTGTGATGTAGTGTAATCAGATATCTTGACTGAAAGTATTCACCTAGGCGCCATGCAAAGGTGGTCAGACAGGTGTTGCCTGCCCTGCAGCACATATTAAATGAACTCACTGTCGCTCAGCTGCTGCCTCTCAAAGTTTTCTCCTCACTGAAGGATGTTTTTATTCAAACCAAAATTTTAATATTATTGCCCTATTTTCATATTTTAAGATTTGGTACTCTGATACATGGTAACAGTGGAATGCAACATTAGTTATTATAAAATCATTAAAACAAAAAAATGTATCCTTATTATTGTGCATTAATACACAGATCCAGTACGGAGCAAACATTATCAATGTGAGCTTATTTTTCATTTTATTTATTTATTTTTTTTTAAAGTTTGGTGACTTAAAAAAAAGACTGAATGTGCATTAACAGCATTTGAAACAAGATGTAGATATGGAGTCTGCAAGCTGCACAGAGCAGGATGTGGCTTACAGTCAGGTTTCAGCTGAGGAATGCTGTCGGTGTTGCAAGTTGCAAATTTAGCATATTTTTGTACCAACAAAACAACAAAAAATGTCTCTTTATACTTATACAACTATTGGTTGGAAAGTCAAAATGCATATTCATCAAAAGATTTGTGGAGGTGAACACTGCTGTACAAAGTGCTCTGCCACTCAAAGACGTCACCTGAACTGGCTCATAATCAGCACCATCTCACATTTTGTGTTGCCGCCACATTACACTCATTACAGCATTTTTTTTCCCCACACAGTATCACTCACAAGAATTCTCACAGGAAGTCTCAGACTATAGTGAAATGGGGGATGGTTAGACTGGTCATGTGACACAGTTCAAGAGTCTTGGAGGAAACAAGGGGGTGGAGGTGGGGATACGGGGGTGGGGGTGGGTGGGGGGGGGAGCACTGTCACAGAGATTTTTCACAACCAGCACAAGAAGAAGCACTTGAGCTACTACTGCTGTGTGGATGGTTTGCTTAAGAGGGAATGTTACGCAATGCTTTGAACAGTCAAGGTAGGCTTCCTGCGTTCTTATTTGGTCAGTTATTCGTCTCTGAGCCTGCGCCCTACAGGCTTTAAGCAAAGTGTTGTGCTCTTTTTCTTGAGGGTGATGCATTAGGGCAGTTTTACTTATTATATTACTATATTCACGTTTGTATTTATTTATCAGGGCTGTAACCAGGTTCCTCAACCTTATCTGTTCTCAAGCACTTGACTTGCATAGCAAACAGGAATCACATTACCTTCATTTGACTGAGGCTTCCTAATTTAAGCATCTGTTCTCCCAGTCTCCAAGGTGAACTCTCTCATGGGCTGTATTATTGTGAGTGTCTGTCCCTGATGAACCTGTTGAGACCCTCGGGAACTGTTACTACAGTATTATTGGATGCAGCTGCAGCGATGTGCACATGATTTCTTTCCCATGCAACTGCTCTTAAACAACATTACAATTTATGGCCATTCACTTTTTTTTCTCCACCAAATTTAAACCATAAGGCTTTCTGGCATATATGAATGCAAATCTCTCTCACTAATAAAATAAGCCAGTGGGTTTTTTTACTGGCAGTGTTATACTTCTTCTAAGTCATGTCAAGGAAAACAATCATACATTAATACAAGTGGTGCTGTCAAAGTAAGCAGAACTGACAGAGGGTATCACTACTTATCACAGGAGAATCACCTGCTGCAGGTGTGAAAGCTAACTTAGTTTAGCAACAACCTGCTCTGTATTCATACTGTTACACACAAATGTCCTGCAGATTGAAGGGACCTTGAAAACGGTTGCTTCAGGAAACATTTTCCAGTTGACCAAAGGACTCAAAGTGACAATATTTGTCTGACGAAATCATTTTTCACTCACTGCTGTTTTTTTCAGTGAAGACAGAGGAATCAGCGATGGAGAAAGGTGGTCCAGCAAAGACAAAAGGTATGAATACTACTGACTCCCATGGTAAACATAACTTTATTGGGACATTTTCCCATCTAAAAATAAATAATGTTGTGGAGTAATGTGATGACTTTGCTTTACAGATGACAAACCAGAGGCTCAGGACCTGAGAACCAATCCTCCAACCAAAGTCAAGCTGCCATCCATCCACAAGCCCAGTCCGCCTCCGGTCAAAGACAAACCTAACAAGTTTTTACCCAAGTGAGTTCCACCAAACGGGCCTGATGTTCTCTTGCACTACTAATCTCCATGCATCACCACTTAAGACTTACTGGATAATATGTCCACTGACTCACGGACGTGAATAGTGATTCATTTGCAACCTTTCTAAAGCGAAAGAGCCTTTGGGGGAAATGTCAGGAACACTTTCTCCTCTTTGGTCTGGCACCGGGAGCGGAGCCTTTAGATGTTAAAGGTTTTGGTTGCCGCCACCAGTTGCCATGGTGTCTTAATAGAAGAATGCCAGGATGCCCGACCTTTATTAGCCCAGTGGAAACTCTGGGATGAGTCAGATTGGGCCTAAACAGACGAGAGCAGCCCATTTCCTGTTTCCTGAGCAAAACACACACAAACATGCACACACACACACACACACACACACACACACACACACACAAAGCTAAGAAAACAAAAATGGCCCTTTCTTGAGGGGGCTGCTAATGGAGAACAACTTTTTCTGAAAACTGTTTCCAAGCAAATACTGTAAGTTTGGAAGGGATAATTTTCCAGCTTTTTTTTTTTCTTTAAGAATCCGTCATCATGTTATATAAACTCACTCACATTCAGGCTGATTATTTAAAAGCCTCACATCAGATCAAACCAGTATGTAAAGGGTATTGAGTTGTGACTCTGAAGACCTGCCATCATTTCATATGTGCTGTAAAAGTGAAACATATGCCAGAACAAAAATAGACATACGGAGAGACTTCAAGACTCCAGCTGCCATGCTCTGCACCTGCACCCGTCAGAGTTTACAAGACCGGAAACTTCATTCGAAGTTTTTTTTTTATTTTTTTTTTTTATTTTCCTTGAGAATATGAACTACAGTCCGTGCAACACAGTTGACTTTCATTAAAGATGTCAGAAGAACATGATTTACACCCCTCATGTGCCCCACTTTTCATTTCATTCAGTCAAAGGTTGACGTATGTTCAAACTCAGAAAATTCTGCTCTCATTTTCAGTAAAACCAATGGTGATGTGGCTCCTCTCTCATCAAAACAACCTGAGGAGAAGGAAACCGACCAGTTCGATGGAGTGGATGTGCAGACTGAAAAGCTGATCCACCCTACAGCAAACAGAGCCAAACCCCCTCAGAGGAGGCCACCGTCAGGCCTGGTCACGACAGCACAAGTATGTCCAGTTTAGTGACAGTCAAATATTGATGTATTATCAGTTTGCAACAACTTTAGCCTGAAGTACGAACAACACAGAAGGAAGGAGTTACATAATAAATGCCTGACTTTGGCAACAAACACACCCCGCTAAACCACCTGGCTACTAACTACTAACTACTATTTCTGTAGATGACCTTTGCAACTTGAGATTATCACCGCAACAATGAGGCTTCCCTATACTTTATCTTGTGCATTTGTCCGGTAAAAATCACATTACATTTTTGTTGTACAATGGGTCAGGATAGGTTTCTTTGAAATACATATTTTAGTTATTTGGTGGTATACTGTTTTAATTTCCCCCATTTTCTCATGGCAGGTTATTTCTAGATTTAACAGAAAATGTTTTCCAATCTATGTCATGGGTGGTACATATTTTATAGGCTTTACACATTCCACTGACTCACCCATGCTCTAAGGTCCAGCAGTCACAAGAGAAGTTATTGTAACAGAGGAAGAGATAAGAATTCCTGCACTTGCACCCTCAATAGATCAGAATGCAACGCAGCCATGTGGCATGTTTGAACCAGAGAAAAGAACCTAGTTATAGCCACACCCAAAGTTTTCATGGGCTGTCTACCTTGCCCCTTTACACTGAGGGCAACAAGTTTAGGCCTGATCCCCAGGCTATCAAAAGTCATCCTGAGAAATAAAGGAATTTATTCCCTGAAGTATCCTTTTATGATTTGTGCTTGACTGCTCAAAAGACAGTGGATAGACTGGCATAGCTAGGAATGTGGAGTTCTTACAGCAGGTTCTGAGGAAAGATTATTAGCAAAGACGATCATTAAATTTGTGGCTGATTCTCTTCCACAGAGCGCCAGTGACCACACAGAACCGGAATCATTGCCAAAAAAAAGTTCTCACTAGAGAAGTCACCTTGCTTACAAAAAAATATTCTAAAAATAAATATTTTGGCATGAAGCCAGTGAAGTTCATTGGTCTGTACAATGTCATTCAAAGCAACCTTATTCATTGCAGGGTACAGAAAATCTCCTGCCATCACCAGCAAAGCCTGATCACCGCCCCAAGACACCGCCTCCTGTTCGACCAGTGCCGCCCAAAGTGGCTGTGGATGGTAGAACTGTGACCACTAAAGAAGAGCTAACTGTGGAAAGCCTACAGGCTGAGATCAAAGAGCTGAGGATGACTCTGGATCTGCTACAGACACGACATGAGTGAGTAACATTCATCCATAACATGGCCATATTTAAAACCTAAGTGACTGGGAGGTGTTTACGAGAAAAATAAAGCTGCTGTACTTTAATATTAAATACAAAAACCGTCATGTTGAATCACAGAGAGGGACTTCAAAACATTAAAAAGTGTTTCTTATCTTCTGTAACTGAGATGGTGAAGACGCCTAATCTTCTCCCAGTTGAATTTCTGATGTTTGTAGACACTTAAACGCACACAGGAAGTGATTTATCAAAACCTAAGAGAGAAATACAAACTGTGTACTTAACATGAGTGCTCCATCCAGAAAAAAACTGGACTCAACCATGTTAGATCTTTGGCATATCTTGTCTCTTTGATTGCGTTGATATGAAACATCACAGAGCCCTGGTTGGGAAGCACGAGCCAAGCTGTGTGGAATTGTAGACACATGGTTTCCTGCCAACTGGAGCCCTCAACATGTGATTTTAACCAGAGTAGATTTTAAAATGAATCTACAGGGTCATGTTTTTTGAAAAAGCATATTTCCATTTTTGATTAGAAACACTTTATGTACAAATATACAACAGCTTAAAAACCCTATACACCAGCAGTCCACCCACACAGTTGTTTTACTTTGTGTTGCCGGAAAACCCTTCTTTTAGGACCGTGTAGTTGCTTCCCTGTTGGTTTTGTTGCACCTGTTTGTGTCACAACTTTTCCCTGTAATCATTGTTATTGGTCATGTCATCCCCATGTACCACCCTTATGTTTTGAAAAGGCATCCTCATCCTCAAGGTTTTCCTCTTTGCTAGAGTCACACAAACTTTTTCTTCTAGGTTAATGCATTTTTTTCTACTAAACTTTATTCAACAATGACACGTACAATATGTACTGTATTCTGTGCAAGTTCATGTTATATTCTGATCGGTTGGTTTGTAATAGGATAATAGGAATGCGTGCGATTATTTGTCGGCGCTGGTCGGCGCCAGAAGTACTGATCAGTTAAACTAATCATAAATATTCAATTAACGTACAATGTCAGTTAACTGTTGCGTCTAAGATGTACACAGATAACAAATCATTAAAAAAAAGCGGTGTTTGGCAGTATTTTGATGTAAACAATGAAAACAACGTTGTATCCAGGCTGTGTCAGAATAACATGGCATATAACCACTCAGCTGGTGCAATGCGCAACCACATTCAGCACAGGCTGTGTGGACGCTTTAGATTAGTCGACTAGTCTAAGTGTAAATATCCGTTTAATCGACGGGGAAATTAGTGGTTAGGAAAATCCCTTGTTTGTAGAGGTTTTTGAGGTGGGTCATAGCAGCAGCCACACTGTGAGAACGTAGTGCTAAATTTCTGTCGCTGTCTGAATCTTGCCTCAGGCCTTTGGTTCACAAATCGGCTGTCGGTGGAGTTGTCTCTCACTTCGATTTAGTACCACCATTTCACATTGATGACCACAGATTTTACCACATTTCTCTCAACACTGTCAACTTACGTCTCAGACAGACAAAATCACACAGTTTAAAGGGGCTTTTAGATATACAGTTATGTGTTAATTAAATCAATTATATCTCAGTTTTATATCAGTGTATTAGTTAGAAGATAATTACACAATGTGGTGTTCACTCTCACTGCAAAAACTAAATGACTTCTAAATTCACTTATACCTTCCTTTATTCATGTGACTCCACTGGCAGTTTACAGTGCAGCTAACCTATTTTGACATAATCATGTCTACCATCTCTTCTTTTTGTCGCCGTCTCTTTTGATCAGGCAAGACATGCAGGAAGTGAAAGAAGAACTGAGGAAGCAGAGAGACAAACAACTGGCACTGCAGGTAGGTGAAGCGTGTGTTGGGTTTGCATGCATTCAGTCTTACTGCCCACGCTGCACATTGCCAAATACAGAATACAGAAGCTCGTCGTTCCGTAGACCATGACTGAGGTAATAATTGATTAAAAAATATCTTTCCCATACAGGAAGAAGTAAACAGTTTGAGGATGAAGCATTAATTCCCAACACACACTGTGACTGGGCGGGCTGTCTGACACTGTGCCACGCATGGCCCTCGGACTGCAAATTTAAACAAGTTGAACATTTTTCTGACGTGGAGTGGAGAGGGAGAAGACAAGCGAGCTCTCCCACTGCAGACACACAAACGAGGGCAACATTAGGAAGTAAAGTTGGACATATCAAGCCACTCCTGCACTGGACTGAACAAACTTGATCCTCCAAAAGACTTTTAAATGATACACTGTTAAACTTTTAAACATATTCGAATGCTGGAAACAAATACTGGTCCTAAGTAGGTTACGCTTGATAGCAAATTTATGTTTTGCATTGTTCTATTTCAACTGTTTATTACTTGTCATAGGTTTTACTGTACTTTTAACATAACGCCTCAGCAGAATATGTAATATATGCAGCTGTAAATAGGAGGAAATACTGTGATGTATTTTGCAAAGAACTAAAAAGATAATTTGAAGTCATCCAAAGGAGCACTGTTATCTGAATGTGGGGACCTGAAATTCTACTGTCAAAACATGGACTGACATGCAGGTGAAATTTTACATCAGAATGTAATGCTGCATTAATCCACTGGGGGGCACTGTGTGTCCATTCTTCTACATAAAGAGAAGTGCCAAACTTGTCAGTGAAAGCTGGATTAATGGAAGTAAACTGGTGCTACTGATCTCACAAAAAAAAAAAAGAAAAAAGTATTTCACCCAGAAGAGTAAACCTGAAAAGATTTAAACTTTGAGCAAATAACTCATGTTAATGGACACTGTTTTTACAAGAGGAAATCTTTAAAAAATGCTGTCGAAGCACTACAGAATTTATATAAAGTTTGTGGTCAACTGCATTTTTGCAGCTAAGTAGAAAAGGCATCCCATGTCACTGAGAAAAACTGACTCACTCTGCAAACTCTTTAACTAGTGACTCATCACAGTGGGAAGATTTAATAAGAAATTCTTTGCAGCCATCATAGAGAAAGTTATTTAACTTGACCATATTTGGATCCTGCCATCTTCAGAATGAGGCATATAAATCTGGTTCTGGCTCCAAATTGTGGTGGTAGTACTGGTGGTGTGTTCCTTGTCTAAGCCTGTCTACTAGTGTTGCCCACTGCAGAGCACATCTGGACAACATCTGGAGCTCATCAGGGACAGGGTGCTTCTGAAACTGCCATGGGAACATACTATTTTTAAAAACTGTGTTGAATAATGGCGATCAAGGGCACATTCCCTCTTGGACAAGGGGTGAGATAAATGAGTGTAAACATACAAAGGGTCAGATGATAATGCAGAAATTTCAGAATTTTTGGAAGACGTGAAAAATGAATGCTCTTTCTGTAAAGCCCTGCAAATACGAGTGGAAATTTCACTTCTTTGACTAAGGGACCTCTAAAAGATCTCAGTGATGACGGGTGCTGGTTACACTACAGGCACTCTTATAAATCATAATACACCACTTGTGTGAATATTTGACTCACTTGTAAGAAACATACTGCTGTAGGTCTCCAGCGACAACAAGCAGTGTACAGTGCACCGTAACATTGGAGAAATTTAAGACGAGTGAAATGGAACTGAAGTGTTGAAAACTGAAGCATTTTGGAGCTCAGAGGTCAGATACAAAAAAAAATCCCTTGGAGTTAAAATTAGAAATTGTGAAAGAGGAGCTGAGAAAGAACAGTTCGCCTGTGTCAGAGAAAAGGTCTGGACCGATTCAGAAACAAATCATATGCATGACCTCAATGGAAATGGTAATAAATCTGCCACATATTAAAAAGATAACTTTAACATGGAGCCATTTACTGAGAGGAATCATACTTATTATAGTCAAAGGACTGCTGTTTGCTGCATTTTATACTCCAAAAAAACATTCAAATTTGACCATTGTAATAAAATGAAAGTAATTTAACTAGCAGTGGTTAAGTAGCATGGACGTAGCTATAGATGTCATTGTCTATAAAAAGGATCTTTTCTGTAATCAGCCAAAGAGCCACAAATGACAGCCTTACATCTTGTATTCTGTTCGTGTTTGTCGACATCTTTCCCACGCCGTGTTATGGTTCAGACTAACTGGATTCCCCTCTTAGTCATGTTCACTTAATTTTTATTGATGTATTGTTTCATAAATGCATGTTTGCAATAAGGCTAAAATATGTTGCTTCTAATTACACGTGCGTCTTGATTACATCCTGCAAAATGAAAGGGACACTATTCAAAATATTCAGTCGTGGGTCTAGTAAAACATATCTTGGGTCCTAGGATTTTGAGGTAAAAGCCAGTCACAAGAGGTTTATACAAATATAATTACACAGCTACTTCAAAAGAGTCCACACCATCAACGCCTGTGATTTCTGAAAGCCTGTGACCACATGTGAGGCTTTTCCAAGACCTCAATAGAAGAAGATTTCAGTGTGGGCTCCATTTGAAAACAGAGTGGGCCCCAAGGCAAACCTGAACCCTGTCTGCTCTTCCAGCACAGCGTGTACTTTGAGGAAGACTCTAGCAGTAGTTCTTGGCCTGCTTCCTCTCCAGCCAAGACGTTCATCCATGCAACACCAGCCTCCCAGCACAAGGATGTAACACTCAAGTTTCTGGCCCCAGGTTGGCCAACAGAAAGAATGTGGACACGTGCCATACCCTAATGAGTATTTAGTGTATTTTCCCTTTTGTATAACTTTATTGACATGCCAAGAATTCATACTTTCATAACTTGTAAATCACCAAACCACTGAAGATTGACTTGCGATAATGTCCAGTATAAACATTCGCCCAGTGCGGGCAATTCATCAATGTAAGTCTGTAAGTCTGTATTGGCAGCCAAACAATATGTCAGTCGGCCAACTCACGTGGAAAAGATTTATTATGTGAATACAGAGTTGATATTTGCCATCTACGCCCTGACCTCGTCACTCCCCACGAGCGGGTGCCAAAGTCAGAACAGCAGCGTTTTGGGAGTGACAATAATACACTCCTCCCCCAAAACCACATTAGACACAGTGCATGGCACCAGCTATTATATGGAATCTACTATGTGTGGGCTAGCCACCACAGACAATGAAAGGAGCAAACTATTTAGTGAGCATCTTCTTTCTGTGGTACAGGGAAGTAATTACATTAATGAGCTGTTACCTCCCTGAAGCCAGTGTTCAATATTACCCTACTGGAGACACATGGCAGTACAGTGAGCCATCAGGAAAACAAACCAGACACAAAGGATGTCACAAAAACAATTCTGTCCAACGCACATAATACTCAAGTGTGAGAAACCAAAAGCATGAACGCATCAAATTGCACATGCCAAACAACCAAAAGAAAAATGAGCTCAATCGCTGCAGGAAAGCCATTCACAATTAACACCAATCCGAATCCTGCACATGCTGTAAATTCAGCAGAATAAAGAGCAGAAATTAGCAGCCAGCATTAAATCAACAGCATAGAAACAGAAATGACCAACATGCACATAATGTATTAACAGCAGAAGAGAAATTTCAGCCAGCACACAAATATCAGCAGCGTAGAGCACAAATACGAACAGAAATTAGCAGCCAGCATCAATATCGACATAGCAGGGGCAGAAAAGCAGCCATGGTAAACAGAGTAAATTCAGCGAGCAGATATCAGCAGTACAAGAGCACAAAGCAGCAACAAAGTCCAAGACAGCAATGTCAACAACAGAAAGACAATTTAGCAACAGTTTACAGCCACGCTAGCAACTTGTGCTTTGAGCTAAATGCTACTGTCAGTTAACATCCTCACAATGGAAATGTTAACCCTGATGTACTGAAGTGTTTACTATATTCACCATCATGTTTCCTAACATTTACTATTTAGCACTAAACACTACAAACAGCTGAAGCTGGATGGTGGCATTACATGGCATGTCATCTTTAAACTTACTGCAATTCATCCTGTGGGGAACATATGTTTGTACCAAAATTCACAATCCATCCAATAATTGTCAAGACACCTCAGTAACCAGCAGCAGATCAACATCAGCACAAGGACAGAGACAGAAGCAGCAGCAGCACAGGTGTAAATGAAAAGTGAGCAGTCATTGCATTGACATATTTCTCTAAGATGAATATAAAGCATCAGAAGAAAATGGCCACCTATGTGTGTGACAAAACTCATGCAGTTTCCTGTGAAGCCAATATTACAGGGAAATAATTACATAAATGAGCTGGTACCTCCCTGAAGCCAGTGTTCAATATTACCCTACTAAAGACACATGGCAGTGAGCCATCAGGAAACTTCTCAAACCAGACACAAAGGATGTCACAAAACCAATTCAGCCCAACACACATAGTAGTCAAGTGTGAGAAACCAAAAGCATGAACGCATCAAATTGCACATGCCAAACAACTAAAGGAAATATGAGCTCAATCGCTGCAGGAAAGCCATTCACAATTAATACCAATCCCAATCCTGCACATGCTGTAAATTCAGCAGAATAAGAGCAGAAATTAGCAGCCAGCATTAAATCAACAGCATAGAAACAGAAATGACCAACATGCACATAATGTATTAACAGCAGAAGAGAAATTTCAGCCAGCACACAAATATCAGCAGCGTAGAGCACAAATACGAACAGAAATTAGCAGCCAGCATCAATAGCAACAGCGGAGCATAGCAGCGGAAAAGCAGCCGGCACATTAACAGCATAAGAGCAAAACCAGCGAGCAGAAACAACAGCATAAGAGCACAAAACAGCAGCCAGTGAAGTCCAAGACAGCAGGGTCAACAACAGAAAGACAATTTAACAACAGTTTATAGCCACGCTAGCAACTTGTGCTTTGAGCTAAATGTTACTGTCAGTTAACATCCTCACAATGGAAATGTTAACCCTGATGCACTGCAGTGTTTACTATATTCACCATCTAACATTTGCTGTTTAGCAGCAAGTCAGGGGACCTTTAAAGTTACTGCAATTCATCCTGTGGGGAACATCTGTGCTAAAAATCATTACAATCCATCCAATTATTGTCGGAACATTTCCTACTTGGTGGCACTAGGGGATCAAATTTTAAATTTTGAGTCAATTAATGTAGAGATATTTCACTCTAAATCACAGGTGTTAATCTTCGGAGGAAGGAGGAAAGGCACTCACTTAATTGTGTAGTCTGTCTCATCTTTTGGGGGAAACAAACGTCTATGAATTTTTTTTCAAACCACCCAATAGTTTCAAATCAGCTGGGCCAAAATGGTGGATCAACCAAAGACCAACCCATAGCACCTCACTGCTGGCATGGCTAAAGTCATTGCCAAAAGAAGCTCAACAAAGTAAATGCAGCTTTCACAATACATGTTAGAATAAAACAATTAGAACTTAGCTTTGTGATGTGCTTCCAATTTGCAGGTGAGGGAGAAAAGTCCGACTTCCGGCTTGAATGTTTGAGGACAGCTGATATGATATCGGCGGGGGAAACAAGCGACGCAAATATACGAGACTTTATGTAACATGGTTAGACTCTTAGCCCACTAGTGTATCCACAAAATACTATAGGAACACGAGCAGAAGCGGTGGACGAGTAAGCAGGTGCCATCAGGTTGAACGGACCGCCTTCACCTAAAAGGCGCGCTTGATATAAATTACATCCGGTTCCCGAGTCGTCTCCGTTATAGAGATTTCCTCAATTTTTTTTTTTTTTTTTTTAAAGAAGGGCAAGAAATGAAAGTTATTCTTCAGCTGCACTTTGTTATCAGAACCTCAACCCTTAGTCCACCAGAGCCTTGTAGAAACACAAAAGCACGGTTATGAGTTCCCAGACATTTTATTATAAAACTTTATTTCTTTAACCTTAAGACAAAGACATTGAGCAGAAATAACAAATGACAAAGAATGACCTTTCCATTAATCATACTGATAAAAATCGGCTTTCAGACTTTTTGTAACTTGATTATAAATCCATGGCCCAAAGGTACAGAGAAGAAGAGCTCTGTTGTTTTTATTTGTCTGACATTTGAGCATTATGAAGAGAAACAAGAGTAAATTATTTCAGCTTAATACTTTAATTCTGCCATTTCCGCTGGTGGAATTAACCCTGAAAATATAGACATGGATTTAATGTACTTTATAAATTTTCCAATTTTAACTGTCCTTGCATTATATTGAATGTGTAATCTCTGACCCAAAAAAGTGATTGATATGTGTTTGTTCAAACAATGTAATTTCCTTTTCCTTTTCACTGCAAACACATAATCTTCATTGCAACATACAGTACATACATTGTACTTATTTATATTTTCATTTTTCACTTATACATAGCCTACATAAACCAAGTTGTGTGCATTTCTGTTCTTAAGCGCCATACATTTTAACAGACTGATTACTTCAAGTGTCTTTCAGCTCCCACATTCATACTGCCTCTTTTCGATATGGACTAATCAGTTGTTAAGAAATCTCTTGATTTTAGTTCATATAGTCAGTTGAAAATAACATTGCTTCATAAGACGTGCAATATCTCAAAGTTTGGCTTTGTCAGAGCCAAGTGTATCAAAGGTGGCACATCACATCACTGTTTGTCCTGTCTCCTTGTGTCATTTTGTATCTAACACAGGTTTGCAGGCTTCAGGGACACCGTGCCCACTCAAAGGTCTTTGTCACTCCTTCACAGAGTTTTCAGTGTTTCCCTTGTAGCCTCTTAGTAGTAATGCACTCTTCCAATAGTCCCCGTTCCCGTCCCCAGGATATCAGGTTGGCCGTTCCTCCAGATCTCACGTATGATACGCTCCCTCTCCTCCAGTCGCTGCGCCCGTTCCAGCTCCTCGGCTGAAGTAAATACGTTCACACTCAGCGTCCCATCTGATTGGCTGCTATGATTACCAACAGGGATCTCTGTGCTGGGCAAAGGGATTGGGGCCTCCACCTCGTCCCCTTCCTCATCTTCATCATCCTCACTCTCCTCCTCCTCCTCGCTGATGTCCTTTAATTGTTTTTTCTCAGGCGTGGAGGGGGCGATGTTGGTCCGTGGCTTGCAGGAGATGCGGATGACCAGGAGGCAGAGCGTCAGCACCAGGCCGAAACACACTCCGAGCACAAAGTAAAGGCCAAAGCTCTCTGGGTTTGCTACAGAAAGGATACAAATGAACAACATCAGATAGAGTTAAATGTTGTTCATTAAAGATCACATCATGAACACAGGTCAGTGTAGGTATTGTGCTGGGCTACAGAGTGTGACTTACCTTTAATGTGTGCATAAGCAGCTATGCTGTTGCTCAGGAGGTCCATTTCTGTTTTCTTCACATCCATGGTGATTTTGCCTTTGTTTTCTTCACACCTGAAAAACAACAAACATGTGACACCATATTAAATCTGACTTTGGTGTATAATGCATCTAGACACCCTATTAATACTGTTCCAGGTGCTTTAAGTCAAACACCCTTCCTCCAGTGTTACATTCTGTGCAGTGCTTGGATGTCAAACCCACTGACCACAACACTTCTTCGTATGCCTGAGGGTGGGTGGGATGAGGCCTCCAAGTGTCAAACAAAAGCTCCTCTGTGTTTTCTTTAAGCACTGGCTTCATCTGGGATCACCATAACGCATTTGGCACATGGGTCTCTGCCTCTGCCATTCTCTCTGAATCATGACAGCCCTCTGTAAATGAGGTCAAGTGTCAATTTTCCAAGCAGCCACAAAGGACTCTTTCCTGCCTGATAGGACTCCCAGATCAATCAGTATAGCTCAGTGGAAAAGGCCAGTGTGTTGTTGACTTATTTGTAATGTTTGGACACTGTGTCCCTGACATTTAAGCTGTCTATCTTCCTGGCATCCTGTTAGTCTGAGGAGCCCTATTGTGTTTTTAAACGTTCCTGTGTGCAGTGGTGACTACTAACCCTCCCGAGGAAGTCTTTCTTAAAGTAAAACCTGTGGAGCCATTCGCCAGACGAGGTACAAGAGCAGTTCATGTTCACTCTCCTTTGCAGTCTGTTTTTTGTTTTCAGCAATTATCTGTATCCAGTTCTCTATGTTACCTTCATGTTACCTCCTCACTCAGCAGCTTTTGTCTTCAGGAGAAACAAGTCTGTTTCTCATCTGAAGCAAAACATTTATTGGGTTTGCCTGTATGGAATACCACACCACGCTCGTGTTGCGCTGTTGGGTCTTTCTGTATTTCCTCCGTTAACCTTCCGCAGCTCCCCTCCTTCTCCACCCCGCAGCCCTTTCCTGCTGACTCTGGCTTTTCTCCTCCACTTTGCCATTTTGTTAACAATTTCCACCTCCCTGGCTTGATGACATCATGGTGTTGCACCATGAGGCACATAAGAGTGTTGATGGCAACCAGTGTGAAACTAAAAGGAAGGTGTCTTTAATCCTTCCAGTTAATATTAGCACAATTCCCCTTTAACATGTGCTTTGTGTTGTGGCTGGCTGTGGAAAAAAACCCACTCTGTTCATGTGAAATGATGACGAACTCTGAAGCTGTCTGACTGTAACCTGTGTGCACTGCACCCTAAGTTGAACCACATGTCACTATGCCCACACACGGATCATATGGATGTCCTCAAATTGCACAAACCACATGTTTGTGTTTGCATTTACCTCCAAATTACACCCACTGATAACCTCAGTGCCTGATCTCTATCATGGTGTGAATACCTCAGTGATTTATGAAGCATTGGAGCTTTGTTGATGCAGCTTTCAGTAAACTGTATGTAACATGGCCCACTAATGACCTTTAAAAGACGGCAAACATTCTCGTGTAAAAGCAGAAGTAAACACAAAAGGGAGAACAGAGAGGGAATAAAACTCACCACAAAATGAAACTTTGAAGTGCGCCCTCAGTCCCAGCTCATAGTGTAATGAGAGTTTGGAGAATGGATGCAAAAGGATAACGCTCCTCTCTCTTTCTCTGCCTTGCTGTTGGATCAGGGCCCCGTGATCTTTGGTCCTCAGGCTAAACAGTTCATTTGGCCACCCTGAGACAAGAGCAAACACACACACACACACACACATACACACACAGACACAGACACAGACACACAGACGTCAAGCTACATTAGAACCAAACTCAGTGAGGTGTCTGCAATGCAAACAGTGACAGGCCTATTGTAGGATACACGGTCCAGCTAGAGACTAGAGGCAGGCTTTTCAGTTGCCAGTGGTTCAACTGTGCTCTCTTGAGCCCAACCAGGGTAAAATGCACAGAGACTGTAAAAAACACAGGAATGTCTAGGCTGTCTGAAAAAGTAAAGCAAACAATATCTTCATTGTCAACCTTAAATATAAATGTTTTTTTTGCTTTTTAGTAAGAGACCAGGATTATTGGTGTTTGTCTTTTAGGTCAAAACTAATTAATTAAATTAAATAAAATTTAATAACCAAAATTGTGATGTCTTCAATGTATTTTGATTGGATCTGTTCAGGTAGGAACTTCAGACAGTTTATAGTATCACTTAAGTTCTAAAGGCCTCACATGCAGTATACCAGCTGTGGGACTGCAGTTGTCCCATCTCAGACTAAAATACAGAGTGCTGAGATTACAGGACTATTCATTATACAGGGCTAATATCATTATAGTTGTTTTATGTTTTCACACAAAAAGTGTGTGGAATTAAATTTTCAGTTCACTTCTAAAGTGTGAATAAGGGAGGGAGCTTAAAGTCCCCTGCCTTCACATTTCTAGCAATTCAAACCACAACAATCTATCAGAAATCCTATAACAAAAGCCACAGAATCACTTTCTTTTACTCAATAAAAGCCCTATAACTTGCTGGGGGTTAGTGTTTTACATGCCAGGTGGGTAGATCGAGGGCTGAGAAAAATGCCATGCTGTGAAGTTTTCTAACTCATAGCCATGTTTAGGAAAAAGCTCCTCTACCAGCTGCAGTTGGTTTAGCAGAGCCTTTGTGCTTTCCAGGGCAGATTTTGATCTTGCTGACTCTTGGCAGATCCTATGTACACTGCACAGCGCCTGACTGAGACAGCGCTCGGGGGGCTAAGTGACAGAGCGGTCACTATGGCAACGGGCTTTCCAGGCCACCCCCTCTGTCCCCACGGGAGTGAGACGATGGGCCTTTTGTTTCTGCTCCACACCACAGGGATGGACCTACGCACTGTCTTCCTGGCGAGTTCCTTCCTTTCTTTTCAATTATGAACAAGTTAATCTCCTCCCTCCCAAAGAGTCTAACCCCCCCTTCCCACCACCCCCAGACTAACGGAATCTATTCATCATTATCCAAGCAGAGCTGAAGAACATGGGCTTTCAACGAGATGTTTGGTTTTTGTCTCAAGGGTAATAAAGTGAACGGCTCAGATGACTACAGTCGTTCTTCAAGCCAAGGTCAAAGCTAACGAGTGGACACCTACAGTACAGTAACTGGCCTCCTCTCACACTGGAATGCAGCAAGCCTGAGCTTCATCAGGACTCAGGCATCTGTTACTGGTGGTTAATGACGAGTGGAGACCTGTTTAAAGCCCATCTAAACACTAATTATCCTGCTGTGTTGTTTTGTTGTGTTTTTGTTTTACTCCAAGTAGGAAATTATTAACAGACCCTCTCCTCCCCAGCTATGTATCCATGACTCAACTTTCAGTCATTTTCTCCAAGTGACCCAATTTGCTTTTTCTATTGCAGATGTTGCCCTTCCCTTCAGCCTTGAAAATGAGACCTTCATCATAAGAGTCATGCCATAGTGATTTGGTCTATCATTTTGTCCCATCATGTTTTGCTCAAACTTAAGCTGCATTATTAACTGTCTGGTAAATATTATGAATGAAAACAGCAGTCCTCATAGTATGGCTCCTGTTGTAATCAAACACTGATACAGGACCAGGATATGCACTTTGGCGAAAATCAAATTAATAAACAAAGTTTTGCACTTATGAATTTATAAATTGCAGTTTTTTGGGTAGTGCTGACTGGTGGGAGCTTTCACACCATCTGCTCTGCAATAGAAGTGACAATATCCCAAGAATGAGGACACCATATGGTGTTATTGTGTGGGAAACCTGCATAAAATTCCAGTTACCAAAAATATTTCAGTGTAGTTTCTGGCTTTCAATACAAGCAATGCTTTGCCTTTCATAATTTAGTTACAAATAATAATCATATGGTTTGAGTGGAGATATAAGACAGCTGAAATGTAATTTTCCAGTGATCTGGTCGAGCCAGCTGCAGCACGTGTCATTGTGCCACATCTGTGACGTTAATGTTTAGTCCTTTTTTTGTCCCTGCTAGCTTATCATTTGCTCTTTCCTGGCCTCATATCCTGAGGTCAAACACTCAGGCATCCCTTTCCTGAGTCCTTTGCACGCTGCTGACTATTAAATTATCAAGGAACCCATCCTGACATGGCTTAAATTGCGTGGGAAATGTATGTCTAATTGTTTTTTATCTCATATTAAATCAAAACAAAATATAATCCCAGCAACAAATTATAAAGGCTGCAACTAGCTCTGCTATTTTTTTTCTAAAATCCATCAGTCAGTGATGAGCTATTTATGTGAGGAAAATGTGCTCTGACTGATGCCAACATAAACACAGTATGGTGTGCTATTATGGCCTTAGAAGAGGTCAGACGCTATTTCTAACTGAGCATTGTTTGCTTTGGTTTGGTTGCAGAAGCTGAGTGGATAAAACTCTCCAAACTATCATGTAGTGTGATATTTCTGTTGTCATCCACTTGAAGATAACCACAATGGCTCTTCCTTCCCACAGGGTTTGTCCCTTTCCGCAGGGACAACATCCAGGTCCAAGCCTTCTTACAGCATCACTGCCATTGTCTGGGATAAGTATAAGACAGAATGACTGAGCTGTCTGCTGTACACATGTCAACTGGGTGATTTATCAGCTGCCTCCAAACAGGGGCAGACCTCTAAAGCAAAAGTTTGTCACAGAACAGAGGCGATTTTCCCCAGATACTTAACCAGTAATACTTGTTTCATAAACCATCCAACCACAATACTCCTCTTCCACAGTGAAGGAATCAAAGTCATAACCCTTCAGTGGAATTTATGCAGGGAGTCAAGCCACATTTGATTTATACACAGAAGATGAAAAGGTCAGATTACACGAGGGAGCAAGTCGGTGTTATTTCCTCATTGTCCTGACACACGCCGAACCGCAGAGGGAGAGAAATATTTTTAATACCTTGAATTTCTCTGCAGCCGCAACAATTCCTGGCACAATCGATGGTCTTTCTGTGGTTCGCCTGGGACAGGGCTTCACAGAATGAAAATAGCCAGATTTGAATTAAATCACACTTCAGTGTTTTTAAACTCAAGTCTACACAGGCTCAATCTAGTAAAGGAAGCTGCTAAAGAATTTATAGCATCTTACATAGTATCTTTACTCTCAATTATGTTCATTAAAAAGTTGCTGCTTTGATTCAGTGGCTGCCACTGAAGAAAATCAGTCTGGACTTAATGATGCACGACATCAAACAAACCAATCTGGGTCATTAATTCACGATTTTCATCTTACGGAGCACATTCTGAAACTCTACGTGGTCCCCTTAAATAAATATACAGAATCAGAGCTCAGTCTTGGCTCACATATTCTCCAACCCAAAAATAAATTTTCTCAGTCTCTGATGGAAGGTTAACAGCTAGCTACAAACTTCCAAAGAATCCGAAATTGTATCACAAAAATATATGCTGGATGTCTCTACAAGCCATTCATCACACACCTGAGTGTTCTCCAAGTCTTAAAACATAATGGAACTTCAAGATCTCCCCGAAACAACAGAGGTGCAGGCAATCACTCAGTAAACAGAGACATTGTCCAAACCGAGATCTCCGTTTACAGAGTCTGTGAAAGCACTCATGGAGCTCCACGGGGTGAAGGTAATTTCTTGTGGAAGCCGCAGCGAGATTTCTTCACATCCAAGAAGGTTGCAAAGAGCATTTCTGGAGAAAGTAGGGGTGCATTTCTTCCCTGGTTCCTCTTGACGTGAAGATCTTGGGATTCAAGCTGTGCTAACTGTTAGTGCTGCTTCCCTCTTGCCAAGGTCTGCCAGAGTTTCTGACTGAGAGGAAGGTTGTTGCATTTGGAAGCAGGACAGGCATGTGGTTGCCATCAAGACAGAGAAATGGAGCACCAGGTGAGGTTGACCCCAAACAGACCTGGCTCGGAGAGTAGTTGCAAGAACTTTTATAGTTGGTTTTATGCTTACTTTGTGTCGGATCAATGAGATACAGTATGACACTGAGTGATATAATGAACTAAAATATTTTGAAACAACCCCATATGGGTTTTTGAGAGTGAATGCCAGACCAATGTCTGACTGCGCCTCATGCACCACATCAAAAGAGACAAGTGGCGACATTCAAAGGCGGGGCTACAAGCTAGACATCTTAAAGTTAGGGAGAGATTGTAAAGAACTTGAAGAGATAAATAGACGACAGAAAGTAAAATATTGCATTTAACAATTAGCAGAAAGGGTAGCCAGATGTGTAATGAATTCCAGCATAGAGTGTTTGGGGCATATTAGTGGTTAAATGTTGAATGGCAAAGTCCCTGATTTGAGTTTGGCTGGAGACCCTAGTTGCATGTTAAACCCAACTCTCTTTCCCTCTCCACTTCCTGTCTTCTTTTTTTTTTTTTATTGTATCCTATCTAATGAATATAAAATGCTGAGAAAATAAAACACAGAGAGGAGGTGTGGATAAAGTCAGTGCTAGAAAGCTCTGGTCCAACTGGACTGATTTGTTTCAGCTGTTGTGCAGTATTTGATCCCAGTTTCGGTTGCATCCCACCCAAGTCTTATGCCAAAGGTTACAACCCCTTCTTCACTGGAAACAACAGTTATCATGGAACTGAAGATGTTCAATCTGTCTCTAAATTCTGAGAACCTCTGGGACCTCAAAATTACATCTGCTGATGAAGACTGCATGATACTGCTAGATGCTCCAGAACAAACAAGTAAAGAGGTTCTTGAGTAAAGACTCCCATTTCCAGGGTCAAGAACAATCTGTAAACTTGATTTTTTGAGCCAACATTAATGAGAAGACCTCAAGGTACTTTGACTCATGGAAAGTTTAAACTTGTACAGTTAAATAACAACTGAGCAAACTTCATTTGATGATGAAGACCATGTGATACGGTCTAAATTTCCAGAACAAGCAAGTGACTGGAAATTGAGAAGATTGTTTCGTTGACACCTTGAAAATTTTTATCACTTTCAGATTGTCCAAAAAGCACTTCAGAGACAGTATACTGTATATTGACCATTATAAAATTGACTATGATAATAATTTATCTGGATGTGAAACCTCGCCCAGCTAACGCCCTCTGCAGGTATACCGAATACATGTTAAATTACATTTGACCCTTGTCTGAACTACAGTGTGCTGCCAGCTGCAGAGACAAAGCACTCCAGTGAATGCAAAGTCAGCACTTGCCCAGTTTTTATTAAGTTTCCTCTTGAATAGGTCTTAACTGCAAATATATTAAGATCTAAACCTGTCTTGTTTATGCACAATTCAAACTTTGACATTTTTGTTCCATTAGACATTTCAATCTTGTCCAAACTCCTTGAATATGTTTTCATGCTTGATATAGAGCTGAAAGAAAGCTTTGTTTTTTCCTCATGCGTTGATGTATTCGTCTTTGTGCATGTACTTTATTTGACATCGACTCAATGAACAACAGCTTTGCTCTCAAGGATGAAGACTTTTCTAGGGGTAAACATGAAATCAAACCAGTCAGGCATTGTTGGGCAGATATTATTTGCCTTTCGACATTACACTTTTCAACAAAGGTAGAGTTATAAATTCAACATGACTCAGTATGCCAACATGGCGCCAGCTTGGTTTAGAGAAACTGCAACCCTTGCTCAAAAGAATCCCTGTGTATCCTTCTGTCATAAAAAGTGAACCACAGCGCACTGCTTGTCCTATGAAGAACATATTTTGTGGGCTATGGCAGGTAATAGGAGGGTAATGGAGATATGGGAGTGAGCTGGGGGTTAGGGCAAGTGGTTAATAGCACCCAGATGTGTTCCTGATGTGAGTCAGAGTCAGAATTATTTACTATGTAAATGAGGAGATATCCCACGTACCATCTTCATACTGACGTTAGGAACCAATCAAGCAAATCACGCAGAGCTCATGGCAGTAGCAAGCCGAATTGGAACCACAACTGTGTGTGTGTGTTTGCTGACAGAGTTTATTTGTGCCTGAGTGTACAGTATGTGTCTGCATGTTGACAATTACTGGTTGTCTGTGTATGTTTCTGTATGTTGAAATTGATTCATATGAACATTCCTCTATGATTTGCTAAAGCACAGTTGGTTTAGATCATCCCAAACCCCAGGCTCCAAAAATAGAGCCATGATCTCACCCTTTTCATCGATCTGGGCTCACCATCCAGCAGCATGCCAACCCCACATACTGTATCAATTACATGGAGCCTATGGATCACTCTGTGACACAAAACACGTGTTTGCCCTTTCCATGATTTGGTCCATAGCATTTGCTCATGAGTACGGAGCAACTCCATGAGATTTAGGAGGTTCAGAAATGTTGTTGTGACAGGGACTGCGTTTGTGTAGTGAAAGTGAAGGTTGGTTGCGTGGTTTCAGATATTTAGGGGGCTTTGAGTCCATGGCATTTACTGACCTCTACTAGCGACCAGTAGCAATTAGAAAAACAGCAACAGCATTGTAATCTGTCCTGGTGCCTGCTGAATCACAGTGGCATCATATTTTTACAAAAGAGATGAGTATGTAAACTCCTCAGAGCTAAGACCTTACAAAAATATTTAAAAATTATTTATCACATTTGAAAATGCTCTAGAGATAATAATAATATTGCTCTGTCATTTTTTGTTGCTAAAGAATGAAATGCCTTGTGATGGTTGTTAGCTTGTGGGGATGGGGGATTTGAGAGATTTTGTTCCAAAACAAGAGTACAACCCAGAAAAAAGAGGTCTCAGTGCTGTTTTTTCATTGGTACGGATATTACAGTACATTAAATCATCCTATAAATGTTTTTTGCAAAGACGATACAACTCATTTGTGGCTGATTGTTGTGTCTACTGCCTCCAGAGTGGACTAACTAATCTTGGGTCAACTCTCTTTTGTTAATATTGTCTTAAACAACACGTGTAACAAATACATGGGGTTCTAGTCTTTGCATCCTGTTTAACCAAATATTCACACAGCTTAAAGAAAATAAAAGGTTTCGGTTTCTGTGTGCTCCTCTTTGTATGTGTGTGACTGGTTGCATGTATCTGTCTGTGTGTGTGTGTATTCAAGATAGAAGTGTCGGCTTAGGCAAACCTAGTGGACTTAGCATGTCAAACAGTTATTTGAACCACGGGTTATTAAAGAGAAGCACTGTTTTTTAAACTTTTCACATTCTGTAGTATAATTTTCCCATATGATGATGGCCATAATACTGTGTATTTGAAAGGGTTTGAAAATGGCATTAATCAAAACCAGCTGCTGCATGATGGTGAAATGAGCAAAGGAATGTTTGAAGGGATTATTTTTTTCTAACGGTGTCAGTGAGACCATTTTCAAATTTACTGTGTGTTCACATGCCAAGAGTACAATGAAAAAAGTTGTAAGGTTCAACCAATAGTCAATGCATCTCTTTGAATCAAAAAACATAGGATGTTTTTCAGTTTGCAGCACCTAACAGTCACTGGGCAAGAAATTTGCATCAGCAGGAGCTAAAGCAAATGGCCGCAGCAACAATTAGTTTGAAAGGACCACTCTGTTGATGGGAATGGGTATATAGCTGGTGTTCAAAGACATCAGCTGATGATCAGCTGATCTGGCTGACACTTAGGACTTCACGCCTTTGCCTAAATATGCGCCATGAAATCCATTATGACAGCATTTCAAGTTTTCTTACATTAATCCTTCATGGTCTGTTTCTGCTGGATATTTGTTCTTTCTTGTTAGCTAACTTACTCATCTCTAGTTTTACCACTGAATGGTCCCCAGTAGAGGGACTAGTTAAGGCCAGTCAAAATCATAGGTCAGCTAAGGTCAGGTACTACGCCCTTAAAGTGTGCACTGAGCAAAAACTGAACTAACTGCTGGGATCTGTAAAGTTTATGTAAATATAGAATACTTCAAATGGTCAGGTTAAACTATACGGCCTACCATGTTTGGCTAGCCTTGAAGAGTCTGGGAAAAGGGAATAAATATCACAGCAGAACTGTGAACTTTTCTATATACTCACAACTGTTTGACATTTCCTGTTGCACTAGCTTTTTGCACAATGATACAATACAGAACCTGGCCAACCAACAATGAACTCTTTATGCAGAATATGCTAAATTTTCTGCATGTAATAAGTAATACTGGGACATAAGAGAGCCATCATACTGTATATCAGGGGTCCCCAAACTACGGCCCGCGGGCCACATCCAGCCCGCCAAAGCAATTGGAGTGGCCCACTTAACGATACCAGACAATCCCTCTAAACATCAACCAATTTTTATTAAATTGCATTTTCCTATCATAACATCATAACATATCCGTACTGAAAGGTTGGCATTCTAATTAAAATTGACCATAGTTATGAGCTATTTATAGTTAATACTGGCTCATCTTCACATCCTCACACAATGGTATATTCTGACGTGACTTTGATCGTGACCGAGCCAGCGTCAAGCTGCAAAGTTCTGAGGTGGGAATCTGTCATGAAGGTGGTTGTGTCCTGCATAAACTTCATCAGAGCAAACGGACTTAAACACAGGCAGTTCCAAGCCTTTCTCTCCGAGCTAGAATCAGCCCACGGAGACGTGCTTTACCACACTGAAGTCTGCTGGTTAAGCCGGGGCAGAGTTTTGAAGCGTTTTTACGACCTGCTACCCGAAATCAATGCCTTTCTCCTGACAAAGGGAAAAACTGTCCCAGAGCTGATCGACACAGAATGGAAATAGGACCTCGCCTTTATTAACAGATGTGTCAGAAATTTTAAACGGCCTCAACTTGCAGCTCCAAGGCAAGGGAAAACTAATCTGACATGTATTCCCACATCAAAGTATTTGAGCTTAAACTAGCGCTGCTTATTGGACAGGTACAAAAACAAGACTTGACCCATCTCCCTGCTACTCGAAGCCTCTCAGCTGAGAAACCCCCTCTTATCAGGGAGAAAGCTAGGTGAAGGAGGAGGGAGGTGATGGGTGGAGGCTGGCTGGGCTGGGTTACTCTCAGGGGTCTCCTTTAATTTATATTATCTGACTGGGCAGGCAGCACTTCAGCTGTGTCTACCTCCAGTCAATCAGATAACCGTCCATAGGATGAGTGTGAATTACTCACT
Organism: Seriola dumerili; assembly: GCF_002260705.1. NCBI lineage: Eukaryota > Metazoa > Chordata > Actinopteri > Carangiformes > Carangidae > Seriola > Seriola dumerili. Next base: position 1,129,196 of record NW_019174788.1, on the reverse strand, counting down.
GTAGTTAAGTAACCCTTCAAGGCTTCATGGCTGGAAAGAGTTGACTTCTGTATGACCTCTGCGAGCTCTTCGTGCCAGCGCACTTTCTTTTTTCCAAAACCCTACTGACTCACTTATCAGTTGGCCTGTCTTATCTGTCCTGAGGATGGTTGTTAACTTATTCTATTTACCCAGAGTCAGAGGTCAGACTCTGATTTGAACTGCTTGTCTAAACTCCCAGGGTACCAATTTGTTTGCAGGGGAGATACAGAAGGTTTCAGCCTACACACAGTCAGGATAAGTGAAGAGAACAAAAACCCCACGTAGACAGATTTATACAGTGACAAGAAAATAAACACAACCCCTTGCAAGAAAAAGTTCTAAAACATTATTCATAATTCTTGTTTTTAATGTTTAGCTCAACAGTGATGAACAAGAAATGCTCACAAAGCCAAAAACAGGGGAATGTGATGTTGCCATCTTGTCCACAGACAATGCATTCTAGTTGATTTAGTAGGCTTACAGATGAGTTTCATCCTATGGCAGTGTTTTTTTTTTTTTCTTGCAAAAAATGCATCGTCATCACAAAAAACCGTCCCAATGGATGTTTCCCTGTCAACTGTATTTAGCAACTCCTTTAATTTAAGTTCTCATTTAGAGTATGACTTGGGGAGAGCATTATTATAAACAAGAAATAAATTATCTTGGCTTTTGCAGATTGCATTAATAACAACTTGGGTATTTGCAATTAAAGTGTAAGTGCAGCGATTTAGATCATAATGCGTATATATAATATATATATATACAGCAGCGCGTCCCCAAACTTTTTTCAGTGGGGGCCACATCAACTTTCCTTTCTGAGATGGGGGGCCGAGGTTAGTCTATAACAGGAAATGATATGGGCAGGGTGACAACCAGTATTACTGTGGAGATTACAATAATAATTTGTTGTAGCTGCCCTTCGTTTGGGCTTTGGCACCACCTGTTGATTTGCAAAAAAAAGTAATAAAAAGTCTTCACATGTGTTTATTTGAAGTACCACAGATTCTCCATTTATTTTATAGAAAATAACAACACAAACTGATGTAATGCCGGAGGGGGTGGGTGCCGGTGGGCCGGCGGGCGGCTAGCTCTGCTTGCTGGGCGCAATGCCTGTGCCGGGGTGGGGGGCGCCGGCGGGCCACCATGGGTCATCTCTCATATGCTGAGGTGCCATGCCATTAAGACTAGTGTGAATGTCAACAACGGAAAAGTTTGTTCAAAGTCCACAAGTTTGGTGTCTACGGACTCGGCTCGTCACGCTGAGTAACAATATATCAGCCCCAGCCTTCTGAGTCGCTCCCTTCCGAAGGGATGCCTCGTTAAATGTCTCCGAGCCCGCTTGCTGTGACGAAAAATTTTGTCAAAAGTCCACAAATTGGGTGTCTATGGACTCGGCTCGTACGCTGAGTAACATATGTCAGCCCCAGCCTTCTGAGTCGCTCCCTTCCGAAGGGCCGCCATGGGTCATCTCTTCATATGCTTGAGGTGCCACACCATTAAGACTAGCGTGAATGTCACAACGGAAAAGTTTGTCCAAAGTCCGCAAGTTTGGTGTCTGCGGACTCGGCTCGTCACGCTGAGTAAACATATGTCAGCCCCAGCCTTCTGAGTTGCTCCCTTCCGAAGGGCCGCCATGGGTCATCTCTCATATGCTGAGGTGCCACACATTAAGACTAGTGTGAATGTCACAACGGAAAAGTTTGTCCAAAGTCCACAAGTTTGGTGTCTACGACTCGGCTCGTCACGCTGAGTAACATATGTCAGCCCCAGCCTTCTGAGTCGCTCCCTTCCGAAGGGCCGCCATGGCGCGTCTCTCATATGCTGCCGGGGACACGGTTAAATTCTGTGTTTTAATGATTTCCAAAAAATTTTCTCGAAAGTCCACAAAATTTGGTGTCTACGCGACTCGGCTCGTCACGCTGAGTAACATATGTCAGCCCCAGCCTTCTGAGTCGCTCCCTTCCGAAGGGCCGCCATGGGGTCATCTCTCATATGCTGAGGTGCCACACCAGCGGTCCTTAAAACTTTTTTCAGTGGGGGCCACATCAACTTTCCTTTCTGAGATGGGGGCCAAGGTTAGTCTATAACAGGAAATGATATGGGCCAGGGTGAAACCAGTATTATTGTGGAGATTACAATGATAATTTGTTGTAGCTGCCCTTCGTTTGGCTTTTGCACCACCTGTTGATTTGCAAAAAAAAGTTATAAAAAGTCTTCACATTTGCTTATTTGAAGTACCACAGATACTCCATTATTTTATAGAAAATAACAACACAAACTGATGGTAAGCCGGGGGGGGGGGGCGCCGGCGGGCTGCCGGGCGGCTAGCTCTGCTTGCTGGGCGAAATGCCTGTTGCGGGGGGGGGGGGGCGCCGGCGGGCCGCCGGGCTGTTAGCTTTTGCTTGCTGGGCGCAATGCTGCGCCGGGGGGGGGGCGCCGGCGGCGCTGCCTGGCGGCTAGCTCTGCTTGCGGGCGCAATGCCTGTGCCGGGGGGGGGCGCCAGCGGGCCGCCATGGGTCATCTCTCATATGCTGAGGTGCCACACCATTAAGACTAGTGTGAATGTCACAACGGAAAAGTTTGTCCAAAGTCCGCAAGTTTGGTGTCTACGGACTCGCTCGTCACGCTGAGTAACATATGTCAGCCCCAGCCTTCTGAGTCGCTCCCTTCCGAAGGGCCGCCATGGGTGGTCTCTCATATGCTGCCGGGGGACACGGTTAAATTCTGTGTTTTAATAATTTCCAAAAAATTTTCTCGAAAGTCCACAAATTTGGTGTCTGCGGACTCGGCTCGTCACGCTGAGTAACATATGTCAGCCCCAGCCTTCTGAGTCGCTCCCTTCCGAAGGGCTGCCATGGGCGGTCTCTCATATGCTGCCGGGGGACACGGTTAAATTCTGTGTTTTAATAATTTCCAAAAAATTTTCTCGAAAGTCCACAAATCTGGTGTCTACGACTCGGCTCGTCACGCCTGAGTAACATATGTCAGCCCCAGGCTTCTAAGTCGCTCCCTTCGGAAGGGATGCCTCGTTAAACGTCTCCGAGGCCCGCTTGCTGTGATGAAAAATTTTGTCAAAAGTCCACAAATTGGATGTCTACGGACTCGGCTCGTCACGCTGAGTAACATATGTCAGCCCCAGCCTTCTGAGTCGCTCCTTCCGAAGGGCCGCCATGGGTCATCTCTCATATGCTGAGGTGCCACAACCATTAAGAACTAGTGTGAATGTCACAACGGAAAAGTTTGTCCAAAGTCCGCAAGTTTGGTGTCTGCGGACTCGGCTCGTCACGCTGAGTAACATATGTCAGCCCCAGCCTTCTGAGTCGCTCCCTTCCGAAGGGCCGCCATGGGCGGTCTCTCATATGCTGCCGAGGACACGGTTAAATTCTCCGTTTTAATAAATTTCCAAAAAATTTTCTCGAAAGCCACAAATTTGGTGTCTACGGACTCGGCTCGTCACGCTGAGTAACATATGTCAGCCCCAGCCTTCTGAGTCGCTCCCTTCCGAAGGGCCGCCATGGGCGGTCTCTCATATTCTGCCGGGGGACACGGTTAAATTCTCTGTTTTTAATAATTTCCAAAAAATTTTCTCGAAAGTCCACAAATTTGGTGTCTACGGACTCGGCTCGTCACGCTTTTAAACATATGTCAGCCCCAGGCTTCTAAGTCGCTCCCTTCGGAAGGGATGCCTCGTTAAATGTCTCCGAGGCCTACTTGCTGTGACGAAAAATTTTGTCAAAAGTCCACAAATTGGGTGTCTACGGACTCGGCTCGTCACGCTGAGTAACATATGTCAGCCCCAGCCTTCTGAGTCGCTCCCTTCCGAAGGGCCCATGGGTCATCTCTCATATGCTGAGGTGCCACACCATTAAGACTAGTGTGAATGTCACAACGGAAAAGTTTGTCCAAAGTCCACAAGTTTGGTGTCTACGGACTCGGCTCGTCACGCTGAGTAACATATGTCAGCCCCAGCCTTCTGAGTCGCTCCCTTCCGAAGGGCCGCCATGGGCGATCTCCTCATATGCTGCCGGGGGACCACGGTTAAATTCTGTGTTTTAATAATTTCCAAAAATTTTCTCGAAAGTCCCACAAATTTGGTGTCTGCGGACTCGGCTCGTCACGCTGAGTAACATATGTCAGCCCCAGGCTTCTAAGTCGCTCCCTTCGGAAGGGATGCCTCGTAAACGTCTCCGAGGCCGGCTTGCTGCGACGAAAAATTTTGTCAAAAGTCCACAAATTGGGTGTCTATGGACTCGGCTCGTCACGCTGAGTAACATATGTCAGCCCCAGCCTTCTGAGTCGCTCCCTTGCCGAAGGGCCCCATGGTCATCTCTCATATGCTGGAGGTGCCACACCAGCCGCGTCCCCAAACTTTTTTCAGTGGGGGCCACATCAACTTTCCTTTCTGAGATGGGGGCCAAGGTTAGTCTATAACAGGAAATGATATGGGCCAGGGTGATAAACCAGTATTATTGTGGAGATTACAATGATAATTTGTTGTAGCTGCCTTCGTTTGGCTTTCGGCACCACCTGTTGATTTGCAAAAAAGTAATTAAAAAAGTTCTTCACATGTGTTTATTTGAAGTACCACAGATACTCCATTTATTTATAGGAAAATAACAACACAAACTGATGGTAATGCGGGGGGGGGTGCGCCGGCGGGCTCGCTAGGCGGCTAAGCTCTGCTTGCTGAGGCGATAATGCCTGTTTGCGGGGGTCGCCTGGCGGGCCGCCGGGCTAGTAGCTTTGCTTGCTGGCGCCATGCCTTGTGCCGGGGGGGCGGCGCCGGAACGGGCTGCCGGGCGGCTAGCTCTGCGTTGCTGGGCGCAATGCCTGCTGCCGGGGTGGGGGGGCCGCCCGGCGGGCCGCCATGGTCGATCTCTTATATGCCTGAGGTGCACACCATTTAGTACTAGTGTTGAATGTCACAACGGAAAAGTTGTCAAAAGTCCACAAAGTTTGCGTGTCTACGGACTCGCTCGGCACGCTGAGTAACCATATGTCAGCACCAGCCTTCTGAGTCGCCTCCCTTCCGAAGGCTGCCATGGGCGCGTCTTCTCATATGCTGCGGGGGACACGGTTAATATCTGGTTTTTATAATTTCAAAATTTTTCTCGAAAGTCACACAATTTGTGTCTACGGACTCGGCCTCGTCACGCTGAGTAACATATGTCAGCACCCAGGCTTGTCTAAGTCGCTCCCTTCGGAAGGGATGCCTCGTTAAACGTCTCCGAGGCCGCTTGCTGTGATGAAAATTTTGTCCAAAGTCCACCAAATTGGATGTCTGTACGGATCGGCTCGTCACGCTGAGTAACATATGCAGCCCAGCCTTCTGAAGGTCGCTCCCTTCCGACAGGCGCCGCCATGGATCATCTCGTCATATGCTGAGGTGCCCCACCCATTAAGGACTAGTGTGAATTGTCACAAACGGAAAAGTTTGTCCAAATCCGCAAGTTTGGGTTCTGCGGACTCGCTCGTCAGCTGAGTAACATATGTCGAGCCCAAGCCTTCTGAGTCGCTCCCTCCGAAGGGCCGCCATGGCGTCCTCATATGCTGCGGTGGACACGGTTAAATTCTGTGTTTTAATAATTTCCAAAAAATTTTCTCGAAGTCCACAAATTTGGTGTCTACGGACTCGCTCGTCGCGCTGAGTAACATATGTCAGCCCCAGGCTTCTAAGTGCGCTCCCTTCGGAAGGGATGCCTCATTAAACGTCTCCGAGGCCGCTTGCTCGCGACGAAAAATTTGTCAAAAGTCTGGACAAATTCCGTGTCTACACTCGGCTCGTCAGCCTGAGCAACATATGTAGAGACCCGAGTGCTCCCTTCCGAAGGGCGCCAGGGCACTCTCATATGCTGGGCACACTTAAGCTGACGAGCGAGTCCAAACGGACAAGATTTGTCGACTTTTGACAAAATTTTGGCGCAGCAAGCGGGCCTCGGAGACGTTTAATGACGCATCCCTTCCGAAGGAGCGACTTAGAAGCTGGGCTGACATATGTTATTCAGCGGACGAGCCGAGTCCGCTAGACACCAAATTTGTGGACTTTCGAGAAAATTTTTTGGAAAATTATTAAAACACAGAATTTAAACCGTGTCCCCCCGGCAGCATATGAGAGACCGCCCATGGCGGCCCTTCGGAAGGGAGCGACTCAGAGGCTGGGGCTGACATATGTTACTCAGCGTGACGAGCCGCGTCCGCAGACACCCAAACTTGCGGACTTTGACAAACTTTTCCGTTGTGACATTCACACTAGTCTTAATGGTGTGGCACCTCAGCATATTTTGAGAGATGATCCATGGCGGCCCTTCGGAAGGAGCGACTCAAAGGCTGGGGTACATTATGTTACTCAGCGGTGACGAGCCGAGTCCGTAGACATCCAATTTGTGGATTTTGACAAAATTTTCATCCACAGGCAAGCGGGCCTCGGAGACGTTTAACGAGGCATCCCTTCCGAAGGGAGCGATTCAGAAGCCCTGGGGGCTGACATATGTTACTCAGCGTGACGAGCCGAGTCCGTAGACACCAAATTTGTGGACTTTCGAGAAAATTTTTTGGAAATTATTAAAACACAGAATTTAACCGATGTCCCCCGGCAGCATATGAGAGACCGCCCATGGCAGCCCTTCGGAAGGGAGCGACTCAGAAGGCTGGGGCTGACATATGTTACTCAGCGTGACGAGCCGAGTCCGTAGACACCAAACTTGTGGACTTTGGACAAACTTTTCCGTTGTGACATTCACACTAGTCTTAATGGTGTAGCACCTCAGCATATAAGAGATGACCATGGCGGCCCGCCGGCGCCCCCCCACCCCGGACAAGGCATTGCGCCCAGCAAGCAGAGCTAGCCGCCCGCACCCGCCGGCGCCGCCCCCCCGGCACAGGCATTGCCGCCCAGCAAGCAAAGCTAAACCGCCGGCGCCCGCCCGGGCGTGCCCGCCACGACCCCCTCCGCAACAGCATTTCGGCCCAGGCCAAAGCAGAGCTAGCCGTCCCAGCGGCCCGCCGGCGCGACCCCCCCCCCGGCTATTACCATCAGTTTGTGTTTTATTTTTCTATAAAATAAATGGAGTATCTGTGGTACTTCAAATTAAACACATGTGAAAGACTTTTTATTACTTTTTTGCAATCACAGAGGTGGTGCCCAAAGCCAAAACGAAGGCAAGCTACAACAAATTATATTGCTAATCTCCACAATAATACTGGTTATCACCCTGGCCATATCATTTCCTGTTATAGACTGAAACCTTGGCCCCCATCTCAGAAAGGAAAGTTGATTGTGGCCCCACTGAAAAAAGTTTGGGGACCGCTGGTGTTGGCACTCAGCATAATGAGAGTGACCCATGGCGCCCTCGGAAGGAGCGACTCAAAGGCTGGGGCTGACATATGTTACTCAGCGTGACGAGCCGAGTCATAGACACACCCAATTGTGCGACTTTTGACAAAATTTTCGTCGCACAGCAAGCCGGCCTCGGAGACGTTTAAACGAGGCAATCCCTTCCGAAGGGAGCGACTTAGAAGGCCTGGGGCTGACATATGTTACTCAGGCGTGACGAGCGAGTCCTCGCAGACACCAAATTTGTGGGACTTTCGAGAAATTTTTGGGAAAATTATAATAAAACACAGGAATTTAACCGTGTCCCCCGGCAGCATATGAGAGATCGCCCATGGCGGCCCTTCGGGAAGGGAGCGACTCGAGGCTGGGCTGACATATGTTACTCAGCGTGACGAGCCGAGTCCGTAGACTACCAAAACTTTGTGGACTTTTGCGACAAACTTTTCCCCGTTGTGACATTCACACTTAGTTTAATGGTGTGGCACTCAGATATGAGAGATGACCCAATGGCGGCCCTCGGAAGGGAGCGACTCAGAAGGCTGGGCTGACATATGTTACTCAGCGTGACGACCGCAGTCCGTAGACACCAATTTTGTGACTTTTGACAACAAATTTTTTCGTCACACGCAAGTACGGCCTCGGAGACAATTTAACGAGGCACCCTTCCGAAGGAGCGACCTTAGAAGCCTGGGGCTGACATATGTTAAAACAGCCGTGACGATCCGAGTCCGTAGGACAATACCAAATTTGTGGACTTTCTGCAGAAAATTTTTTTAGAATTATTAAACACAGAGATTTAAACCGTGTCCCCCGGCAGAATATGAGAGACCGCCCATGGCGGCCCTTCGGAAGGGGGACTAGAAGGCTGGGGCCTGACATATGTTACTCAGCGTGACGAGCGAGTCCGTAGACACCAAAATTTGTGGGCTTTCGAGAAAAATTTTTTGGGAAATATTTAAAAGCGGAAGAATTTAACCGTGTCCTCCTGGCAGCATAGTGAGAGAGACCGCCCATGCGGCCCTTCGGACAGGGGAGCGACTCAAGAAGGCTGGGGCTGACATATGTTACTCAGCGTGACGAGCGAGTCCGCAGACACCAAACTTGCGGAGCTTGGACAAACTTTTCCGTTGTGACCATTTCACACTAGTCTTAATGGGGTGTGGCACCTCCGCATATTTGAGAGATGACCCATGGCGGCCGCTTCGGAAGGGATGCGACTCAAGAAGGCTGGGGCTGACAGATGTTACTCTAGCGTGACGAGCCGAGTCCGTAGGACATCCAATTTTTATGGACTTTTGCAAAATTTTCATCACAGCAAGCGGGCCTCGGAGACGTTTAACGATGAGGCATTCCCTTTCCGAAGGAGCGACTTAGAAGCCTGGGGCTGACATATGTTTTACTCAGCGGTGACGAGCCGAGTCCGTGACACAGTTTTGTGGACTTTCGAGGAAAATGTTTTTGGAAAATTATTAAAACACAGAACTTTAAACCGTTGTCCCCGGCAGCATAGAGGAGACCGCCCATGGCAGCCCTTCGGAAGGGAGCGACTCAGAAGGCTGGGGGTTGACATTATGTTATACTCAGCGTGACGAGCCGAGTCCCGCAGACACCAAATTTGTGGACTTCGAGAAAATTTTTTGCGAAATTATAAAACACAGGAATTTAACCGTGTTCCCCCGGCAGCATATGAGAGACCACCCATGGCGCCCTTCGGAAGGGAGCGACTCAGAAGGCTGGGGCTGACATATGTTTTTACTCAGCGTGACGAAGCCGAGTCCGTAGACAACCCTAAACTTGCGGGACTTTGGACAAACTTTTCCGTTGTACATTCACACTAGTCTTAAATGGTGTCACCATAGCATATGAGAGATGACCAGTGGCGGCCCGCTGGCGCCCCAACCCGGCACAGGCATTGCGCCCAGCAAGAACAGAAGCTAGCCGCAGCAGCCCGCCGGCGCCCCCCCCCCGGCTAGCTCTATTGCATTGCGCCCAGCAAGCAAAGCTAACAGCGCCGGCGGCCGCGTCCGGCGCCCCCCCCCCCCGCAACAGGACATTTCGCCCAGCAAGCAGAGCTAGCCGCCCGGCCAGCCCGCCGGCGCCCCCCCCCCCCCGGCATTACATCAGTTTTGTGTTGCTTATTTTCTATAAAATAAATGGAGTATCTGTGGTACTTCAAATAAGCACATGTGTGAAAGACTTTTTTATAACTTTTTTTTGCAAAATCCACAGGTTGGTGCAAAAGCCAAACGAAGGGCAGCTACAACAAATTATCATTGTAATCTCCACAATAATACTGGTTGTCACCCTGGCCCATAATCATCACTGTATATAGACTAACCTTGGCCCCCCATCTCAGAAGGAAAAGTTTGATGTGGCCCCCACTGAAAAAGTTTAAGGACCGCTGGTGTGGCACCTCAGCAATATGAGAGATGACCATGCGGCCCTTCGGAAGGGGAGCGACTCAGAAAGAAGGTGGGGCTGACCATATGTTTACTTCAGCGTGACGAGCCGAGTCCCGTAGACACCAAATTTTGACTTTTCGAGAAAATTTTTTTGGAAATCATTAAAAACTACAGAATTTAACCGTGTCCCCCGGCCAGCAATTAAGGGAGAAGGTACCGGGGCCCCATTGGCGGCCCCTTCGGAAGGGAGCGACTTCAGAAGGCTGGGCTGAATATGTTACTCAGCGTGACGAGCCGAGTTCCGTTAGACACCAAACTTGTGGACTTTGGAACCAAACTTTTCCGTTGTTGACCATTCACACTAGTCTAATGGTGTGGCACCACCTCAGCATGATGAGAGATTGACCATGGCGCCCTTCGGAAGGGAGCAACTCAGAAGGCTGGGGCTGACATAATGTTACTCAGCGTACGAGCCGAGTCCGCAGACACCAAACTGCGGACTTTTGGACAAACTTTCCGTTGTGGACATTTCAACGCTAGTCTTTAATGGTGTGGCACCTCAGCATATGAGAGATGAGCCCATGGCGGCCCTTCGGAAGGAGCGACTGCAGAGGCTTGGGGCTGAC
>NW_019174788.1:407753-477113 GCF_002260705.1 Seriola dumerili | reverse complement strand
CCGCCACCCCGCCCCTCTCAGACAGCACCACAACTTACAGTACACTGCCGCCCCCCCCAATTTCCCTTTATTGCATACACACTCATGATTTGGACACGCATTTTTTCCCACACGCACACACACACACACACACACACACACACACACAAGACCCTAACTCAAACTGACTTAATTGGGCTCTTTTTGTTTCAGGAAACGGGGAGAGGAGGGGGGAAAGAATGAGGGCGGAGGGGTAAATCCTGTCTTTTCTTGTCCCCCATCTCCTCATTTCCTCTCAGTTGGACAGGAGTGTCTCTCTCCCGCTATCCTTCATTTTCTCTCTCCTTATGAGCTCGCGTTGAATCGGTCAAGCTTGGGTTGGGGGTGGAGAGGTGAGGTGGTATTCTTCACTGTAAACACAGACACACACATAGTTCATTCAGACCAAATCAATACCCTCCCTCGTTGATACTGTACACTGGTACTTAAAATATGAGAATCTGAGGCAGCCAGGAGTATTGTGGGTTATCAGGCTGTCGATATTTGAAGCACTGCTCCTGAATACAGAAATCATTTTGACCCTACAGGAGCCGAGCTCTCTTCACCTTGATTTCACAAGCATCCAGTTTCTGAGGCCATGTCCACACTAACGTGGGTTCATTTTGAATCATCTTTTTCTCTCCATTTGACTTCCCGTCCACAATAAGGCAGCACTTTTGAGCAGCAGCAGAGAAAAAACGGTTATATATTGTCATTTATTCTGATGCATGTCATTGTCATGTCATTCATTTTTGCTTGATGACACACTACTCTTTACTCAAACAATACGTTAAAATACCTTGAACATGTCCAATAAGAGACAGTTATGTATTTATGTCAAGAGAAATTTTTGACATATCATTTTGACACAATAATAAATAGTTTGTGAGGACAGGCTTGAGTTATGTGGTCAGTGAAACCACACCTCTCCTTCATTTCATCTTTATTTCTGAGAATAATATGGATACATTTAAAAAACCTATTTCCTTCAATACTACATGTTAACCAAGGCCATGGTTGTTGTACTTGCTGGTTTGGCTGCATTTAGATGATAAAGTTGACAGTTAAATGTCAAATATATTCATTTTGATAAATAAAACTTGTACATACATACATTACTGTTTTCAACAGCTCCATTAACAGGTAGCATTTTATAGCCATCATTCACAATCAGATCAGTATTTTAGAGTTGTACAGTCTGACCACAAAAAATGAAATATATCCCACATATATGACGACATCCACAGTGTGTGTTTGGCTATAATGAAACACAATAAGTGAACACAGATAGTCAGAGGTGGCTGATCGGAGGGTTATTGTTCTGATGCCAAGAGTACCTAACTATATTTTTAAAAAATGTTTCTATCCATTCGGCCACACTCAGATCAATAATAATTTTGTTGCCAGGTTACCTCCCAATAAAAAACATTTTTTGTTTGTATTGGCAATCCAGTGTGTGTGAGCAAAACTTTTAGAAAACAATCTGAAAAGTTAAAAACATGAGATACACAGCATTTTTTAATTTATGTACTTAAACATGGACAGTTTTAATCACAAATGGTAAAAACAGCTTGCTCTATGTTCGAGAGTAACCTTGCAGGCTATACAGATGAATGGCTGCATTTGTGTACTTAGCTGAACAGTTGCATTGTGCACAGAGAAACAAAATGTACTATATAGTGTGTGTTTGGCTGGATGGAGGCTGAAGGTCAAGGTTGGTTAGGGGGAGGCACAGTAACAGAGAGACTGCCTCCATACAGTCTTTACCAACCTAAGCTTCTGTGATTTAGATCCCGACCGTTCTTCCAAGCAGGCCACCACATTCAAGACCTTCTTTGACTCTCCTTTGTTCCCCCATCCTCTTTATGTTCTTCATCCACCTCTGCCCTCTCAGCCCCTCCCCTTGCAGATACACTCGACCCAGAGCCCCCCCCCCCCCACACACACACACACACCCACACACCCCACCCCGCCAACTCCCTCCTCCCTTGCTTTTCATTCTAAGCATGCCATTCTCCATCTTCTTCTCCATATAGGTGTGTGAATAAGTGGGAGTCTATGGGCTGTGCGTGAGTAAGTGGAAGTCTGCGGGCTGAAGTGTTGCATGTGGGTAGGCATTCATGGGAAGCAGTGGTTGGTGTGGCACACACTGATGGCTAATGAAGTTCCTTTGCACCTCATAGCCCTATTAAACCGCTGCCCCCTACCTCTACCCACTTCACCCCCCACCTCTTGCCTTGTTTCTCCCCGAGGGAGAGAGTTGGCAGGGAGCAAGCCGGCTGCTATGGCAACAACAAGGAACCCTCCCTCTCCCACAGGTCTCCTTAGCAACTGGTAGCTTGGCATTGCAGTAATGAGTGTGCCCGGTGTGCCAGGCTTTGTGTCATGTTGGCATGTGTGTGCAATGTAGCCTGCGTGTGGGAGACAGCGAGTGAGTGTATGCATAGGTGTGTGTGTGTGTGTGTGTGTGTTTGAGCATGTGTGTGTGGTTGTTTGGTACAGTTTGCCAGTTTAGGTGAGAGTTAAAATGTGTGATGACAAAGAGATGTGGGGGCACTACTTGGTGCTGTTCCAAAAAAATTGCAAAGCTTATTTTATTAAAATGTAACAAGAACTGGCACTTGACTGACTCTACTTATCTTTTCTCTGTCTGGGTGTGTGTGTGTGTGTGTGTGTTGTGTTCTGCAGACGTGTACCTATGTTTCTGTGTATTTGCACATTATTTTTTTCTTCACTGTGATTGCGGTCATTCTTCTCTGTACTGTGAAATTGAAGCAATTAAAGGGACGATCCGATGAATTTTGCATGCCATGTGCATGGCTGCCTATGAGTTTCCTGCTCTGCTGAAATTAAATTAAACGGTGAGAATGATGTTTATTAAAGTGTGATCAGAGGTGTGCACTGACCTTTAGAATGTGGGAAATGAGATTCTCATTGTTATGAATGAGATTATGTGGAGGCCGAGTGTGAAAAAAGCCTGGGCCTGCACTGATTCCATTGTTGGCCATCAGTTTCTTTGTATATAGCAGAGGGAGGTTTCAATATAATCAACTCCACACTGAGCCTGTTGGCTATTAAATGGACTGATACACAAATATAGACACACAGGCGCTCACATAAATGCAGATTGACTTGCGCACGCTTGCACACACGCATATCTTGCTGATCTTGTAAAAAGAGCTGTAAAAGCCTCTCCAGAAATGTGTTGGTCTTTAACAAAAGCATGGCAAGCCCAGTGGAAAATGTTAGTTTGCTCCCTAGACGAGGTGTGAAGTGCGAGCAGGCGGCCGGCCCCACAGGTGGCCCAGCCCAAACACCTGTTGTGTGAATCCACAGTGGGAGGGCGTGAGCTCTGCCTACCTTGCGGGTCCCAGTGGAAAAATCACACCCATGCTATACTGTGGCACATGCTCATTCACGTGCCCACACCCGCTCTGAGGCTCCCTCGTTTTGTGCGTGGGCGTCAGACGTGGTGCCCAGATCGTGTCCCCACCGGAAACACTCAGCTGTCCCTGGCATGAGGCGAGCGGATTTTCCGATCCCCTATCCGGGTCTCAGATGCTCTACTAAGCTGTCAGCATCTATTTTTATCCACCAAAGCTGTGGCAGCCCTTCTCTATCCCCCACCCTGCCACCCTGATGCCAACCCTTCCCTTGGCGCCAGGGTGGGCATGGCTGATGAGTCGCCAGCCATTGGCTGCAATTAGTGCACAGTCAGGCAGGAATCCCCTACCAACTCCATTACACCCCTCTCCACAGCCACTTCCTGTTCTGAGGCTACCATCCACACTACCACACACTTGCTTTCCATTTTAAGCCTTTTTATAAATGGCACTCCTGCAGTGTTGTGGAATAATGGGGTCGAATACAGAGCACCTTTCACAGTGCTTGAATCACTCTACTGTGCAAACTCAGTCTATTCAAGTACAATGGCAGCCAAGGGAACACACATTTGAATCGTACCTGTTTAGATTGGTGTTGAGATTAAGTGAAAGTTCTGCCTGTAATAGGACGGCTATTAGTGAAAAGTCCTTGAGTCACTCGGGCTCAGTTCATCTTTTCCTGTAACGATCCTATAGGAAATGAAAGCCTGAAGTTTTTGACTTTTTCCTTTAGGGTGTATTTATTCAGCAATAAATTACAAATGCTGCCAATCCTCAGAGACCCCAGAGTGATACACTGAGATAGATGCATTTCCTAATCCCAGGTTTATTTCTTCCCCAACAAGGGCTGTAATGTGCCTTGCATGCCAATGTAGTCGTGACCACTGTTGTGGAGGCAATGATGACATGTGGCGGAGAAGTAACTGTTTCTCACCTCCTAATAAAAGAGACTCCTTTTTAATCTTTTCAATTTGATTGCATTCCAAAAACAGGCCTGTCTGCCCATCTGTCTCTCTTAAAGAAGTCTCCTAAAGGGATTTTAATCATCTGACTCTGGGCTTCTCAGGCAAATAGCTACATCTCTCTCCTTCCCTCTCCCTCTTTCACACACATACACACACAAACAATTTCCAGTTTTCTTTCTTGTACTCACTGTCATAGTCTCACTTGTCTTCTCTCACTCTCTGATACACCATATCGTCTCGGCTCCATTGTGCCATATCTGTGCAGCCATTAGGCCCTTCAGTCCCTCTTCAAGTCCCCCTCAGACACATTAAATTCCCCCAACCCTATCCCTATTAATCCACATGGCTCTAAATTCTTTATTTCCCTTCAAAGGGACAACGCGAGCCGTGACATCAATCACGGAAAGCGAATATTTAGCCGGCGCTAATTTCCACCAATAGCCTGGAGACAGGCTTAGCTGACAAAACTCATTCCTGTGCTGAACAAAACTGCTTGTGTTGAAATCTCCCCTCCCCCTGATCCCTCCTGCCTTCTGCACAGGCAAAAACAGCATCACAATAAACACAGTTAGCGCTTCTGTTACTCCCCCTTGATTTAGGCTTATCAAATGAATGTGCACCATAGAGGGATACCCTTTGACAATACATAATGGCTCCATTCTGCATGAAATGGTTTGGTAATACCAGTCGAGTGTGGCAAACGGCTTTACCCGGTGCCACTACAAGAACAGCTGCTGTGTTCTTAGCTGGGCAAGCGCACCACGCTGCTTCACCCTTGAGGTTGTTTGAATCGGGTGAGTGGTTTCTTTTTGCCAGTTCCCAGACCCCACTCACAGTCCTTAGTTCCTCACTCAGTTCTGTTTGAATGAGTGCACATTCGCCACAAGATGGGACCTATAAACTGTTTGACCTGTTTCCTCGCCCCTCTGTGTGTGAGCATGTGTGTGAGAGCGGGAAAAACCCTGAGTGGGTTCTGATGGGGGGCTAATGGAGGGGGATGGGGCGAGCGGGGGGCATTTTGAGGGCACCCTTTTGTGTGGCTTGGAGGGGGCCCCTTGCGGTACCTCTATCTTCCCACCCCCAGGCTCCCCACCCTCCACCTCCTGCTGTACCCCCCTAGCACAGCTGCACTCCATGCCAGTCAATCTGGTTATCCTAGACGAGCCACTGAGCCCAACGTAACAACCCCTTACTACATCTACTCCCGATGCTAATGCCTGACTGACATCTTGAGAGAGGAAACAGTGGGGCGTGTTGGGCACCAAGCCAGTTTGAGCGCCGTCACAAGCCTGTGGCGGTTACACATTGTTAACAGTGGAATTGCTAACAGTGGGGATATGGTATATTGAGCACCCATATTGGCCTCATAATGCAGGTGGATTGTGTAGTTAGCCGTACCTTGATGTGTGCTAAGCTTCAGCACTGATAGCCATTAAACTTCATTGATTCACTGCACTAAATAGGCCTCTCCAGTCCCTGAATCAAACAGAGTTTGCTTGGAAAAAGGGAGGCAGAAAGTAGAGCAATTGATTTGTATTGTAAGATTTCCAAGAGCCAAAGGAATGCTTCTTAAAGAGGTTATTATGGATGAATACGAGGAAACCTGTTTCTGCTTATCACCAAATGATGAACAATAAACTGTTGGACCAGATTCACACAAGAAGTTTCTGTGTGTTTCTGGTTTGAACACTTCAGTTCCTTCCTTGAGGTAGTGAAAAAAAAAACCCTCTTACTTCTAAGTCCACCTGTGTGTTGTAGAAAAGTGTCAACATGTCAGATGTGTTTGAAAAGAGTCTAATCTTTTAATCTGAGGACAAAGAGGCCTATCATGTGGCTTGGTATCTGTTGTCTTAATATCTAAATCAGCTATCAGGATTTTTA
Source organism: Seriola dumerili (assembly GCF_002260705.1). NCBI lineage: Eukaryota > Metazoa > Chordata > Actinopteri > Carangiformes > Carangidae > Seriola > Seriola dumerili. Next base: position 470,866 of record NW_019174788.1, on the reverse strand, counting down.
GGCTTTAATGAGAGTTGAACCCAAGCTGATTGTTTTCCTGCAGCCAAGAGAACCCTTTTCACCATAATTGGCTTTGATTGGTCCATAAACTATTACCTTTATCCTCTTTTACTTTGTTTTCAAATTAACCCCTTTCATTCTGATTTAGTTGTATTTGTAGACTGATGAGTGTGGATGTCCCTGATGACAAAACAGTCACACCACTACTTATGACTCTGTCTGTTCTTCTCAGTATTATGGGACCAGGCAGTGCATCTCTCTGCATAAGCCCAGCCACTGCTTCATTCATTATTTAGAGCCCTCTCCACTAGGCCCATTGTATTAAAGAGGTATGATTTGAATAGGAAGTAGCTTCCTGGACCCGGGCGTGTGATGTGTGTGTTCCTCTGTCATTGTATATTTCTGTGGGCTTCATCCGTCTGCCTCAGCAAGCCAGGGGGCTGAAAGAGAATTTCCATTTTATGAATATTTAATACATAATAAAGTTTTCAATTTTATTCTATTCAACCCGCAGGGGTAAAAATGTGGCAAAGCCAACCCTCAAGGACAGCACACAGAGTAAAGGTAGTCAAGTCGATGGAGGCATCAAAAACATGGTTAACATCAGCCCACTACCTCAGAAATCATCTAATAAAATACACACACACAAACATTAGCAATAGTTTTACACCACATCCTATAAGGGTTTTATAGTGTGCCTATTTCCCACATCTCAAACTCCCCTTATTCTGTATTACTATTGGATCATAGCATATCCGGGCTGCCCGCTGGGTCCGTGGTGACCTGGCATGGCTCTCTGTGAGACACCCAGCTGGGAGTGCCCCTGAATCAACTTGGGATTAGCCCAGGATTGTCTGGGATTACTCTGGGATGGAGGGGGATTAGCAGTGACTGCCTGTTTCGGGGGCGTGAGGGCCATAGGCTGGCCAAATTGCCCCTGACTCAGACTCAGGGAACAGGAGGCGGATAGAACCACACCCGCAGTGGAACCACCTGCAACCTGAGCTATTCTTGGATACTAAAATACACACACACAAACAGGATGACAGAGAAAAACATGTGGTGGAAAACTACATGACAGGAAGCCAGGAGCGAGTGATGATGATGGTGATGATGATGATGCCGTGGCTGACCACTATCCGAAATCTCTCAAATCTCTCTAGCAGGTGGATTCATCAGATAAAGAGGGTTTGGGATGATGACAAATCCCTCCAAGTTCAATGGGGCTGCTCTTCCCTTCATATGGGGATAAATCGAGATTTGAATCACACAGGTCACACAGAGTTGCAGCATGAAGTGGTTCAGCTCTCTGAAAGATGCCCCATTTACAACCGGCTGTGGTGGAATGGCATGAAAGCTTACATATGTTTTAATTCAGGCATGCACAGGACTTGATGGGGATGATTTGGAGTGGTATGATAGGTGGATGATCCAGCCAGGGTTAGACAGGGAGTTGGCGCGGCACGTAGAGAAGCCGTCAGAAGCAGGGAGCGGGCATCCCCTGCGGACCTGCACTGCCGAGATGAAAGGCTGTTTAGTGTTGGAGCAGCAGCATCAAACAACCGCCTCCTCTTGCATCCTTTCCCCCATCCCCCACTCTCCCTCCATCTCTCTCTCATTCTCTCCTGATTCTCACCACAATATGATATAGTTCTGCACGTTTTTGCACGTTTACCCGGTTGCCATAGTTACCCAATGCTGGAGGTGCCACAGCAAGATAACCCAAGGAGGCATTCACAGATCACCTGAATTCAGTTCGCCTCCCATTGATGTGTTCTCCGCCGCAATTTGATTTATTTGTTTCCCTGCTGTGCAATTCAGTGTGAATACAAATAATCCGCACCATAATGGAGATGGTGGAAATGTGAGTACCCCGCAATCTGAAACAATCTATTGTACCAGTATATTCCTAAACCACAGGAAGTGCTTTTGATTTGATATTTTCGTGCTTGAGCGTCAAAATGCCCCACGCACAACAAAGAGCAGAATAGCAATGACAGACTCTGTTGCACATCAGGAACCTTCAGCATTCAGCAAGCCTTGAGATGTAAATGATAACAAAAAAACTATATCCTATTGAATGCCTGAGTCAGTGACTGTACATGCCGATGTTGAGGATAATGGGAAAGTAATTGGTGACACACTGTATAATTGAAGGCATGGAGACTGAAAGCAGAAGTGGAAAATAACTTGTGTGCAAATAAGTGTGTGAAATAAGAAAAAGGAAAACCTAGACAAGTTGAAATCCAGTATGTAGCACTCAGTGACAAAGAGGGAAAGAGGAAACGTGATAAAGACAAAACAAGGGAGGGAAAGGGAGATAGGGAGTGAAGGTAGATGTCGGAGGGTGGGATACATCCATTAGCCTTCCTTGCTCCCGGCTCAATCTTGCGATACATCCCCCCATTCAAGCTACGAGAGCGAAAGAGACAGGGTTGGCACTAAGCCAGACTGGCACCGACTTCAAACACACAGTACACCCAACCGCAGCAGCTTACATCAGGCCGGCTGAAAGGAGAAGTAGAGGAGGACAGATGGATTGATGGAAATTAAAGTGGGAGGATTGACGTACAGAAGGAGAGTGTCTCAAAACTGAGTCTCAGGTCGTTTCAGATTGGTTGAGGCTGAGTGGGTCTTGTTCTGTGCCAGCTTCGAACATGATTGTTTTTTTTGAATGTGCTCTCAATTTTCAGACTGTGGATGACACTGATTGCATAAAGGGTTGAATATCTACTGTGTGTTTTATATATCTAATAACAGAAAAGGAAGCGACCTGATAATTTGGCACAATTTTTCTGTGACTCAACATGTATAGACTGAATGATTTATAAGCACTGTTGACAGCTGTGGTTGTAATTAGCTTCGTCTTCATTGTTGATTTTTATGTTTGATGTCAGAAATTCTTATTTTCCTATGGAACATTTTACATGAATCATATGCAAATTTCACTGATTTTAAGTGTTCATCTTTAGAAAAGCAGTTTGTCTACAAACAGTGTGTTTCTCTCATCTCTCCACAGAATTCCATCCGACACAACCTATCCCTCCACACACGCTTCATCCGGGTGCAGAATGAGGGGACTGGGAAGAGTTCCTGGTGGATGCTGAACCCAGATGGAGGGAAGATGGGCAAGGCCCCACGCCGGCGAGCAGTCTCCATGGACAATGGCACCAAATACCTAAAAAGCAAAGGCCGTATTAGAGGCAAGAGGGTTGGCCGCCCTGGGATAGGAGCGGGGTCTGCTGTGGTGGGACTCCAGGGGTCCCCCGACCATGGCAGCCCACCACGGAAAGGCCTCCCAGGAGCTGGAGGCACCTCTGGGACAGATGGAGAGTTTGATGCCTGGACAGACCTGCATTCCAGGGCTAGTTCATCAGCCTCCACTCTGAGCGGGCGTCTGTCACCCATCCTCGCCGAGGAAGAACCTGAGGAACCAGAGGAGGGTGGCCTGTCTTGTTCCACCTCCCCCCACCTCTACCCCTCACCGACCAGTGCCCGCTCTCCATCCATGGGGGCAGGGAATCGCTGTCCTCCCCTTGAGCAGCTGCCTCAGCTGGCTAACCTGGCAGGAGCCATCAGTCTGGATGAGCAGCTGATGGAGGATAGTTATCATCACCATCACCCACAGCAGCAGCAACACCAGCAGCATCCGGCTGTTGGAAGACACAAGCACCAAACCCCTGTCTATCACTACAGCTCTGGAGTGAAGGGGCAGAGCTCCTATGGTGCAGGAGTGTATGGAGCCACAGGCTTGGGGATGCTGCGCCACCACTCGCCCATGCAGACCATTCAGGAGAACAAGCCAGCTAGTTTCTCTGGAACCATGCGGGCGTACTCCAGTACCAATGCCCTGCAGAGTCTGTTAACAGGGGGTCCAGCTGGGCAGCAATACTGTTCCAAGGACATGATGCTGGGACAGGAGAGGGAAAGCCATCCTATGATCGGTCAAGCTAGTAATGGAGTAGGCTCCAACCATCACAGCCACCACCCTGGTCACCACAACGGCCATAGCCACACCCACAATGGACCTCACAGTCACAGCTCAGCTCATAGCCATAACAGAACTCACAGCCATACTCCCAGTCATAATCACAACAGTGTAACCAACCACAACCACAACTCACCTCACAGTCTCGCTCACAACAGTCACAACCTCAACCAGAGCCATAACCACACATCCCCCCGGGCTGCGGCCCTGACCCCACGTGGCAACGGCAATCAGCTGCAGACCTACAACCACAAAGCTCCCTACTTGTACAGCCCCCCATCACATGCTCACCTCCCTGCGTCCACCACCCTCCCCCCAAACCCAGCAGGTATGCTTGGCATGCCCCAGGACTCTTGCCACGTGGCAACCGCCCCACACCCACACCCCCGTCACAACCATTACCCTGACCCACAACACCAAGGCATGACGAACGGACCTTACCACCATGGCCAGGGGATGGGGAATGGTAGCGTTGGTAGCAACTACCATGGCTATCACCAACCTCACCCCCATGAGAGACTACCAGCCGACTTGGACATTGACATGTTCCACGGTAGCTTGGACTGCGATGTGGAGTCCATTCTCCTCCATGACATTATGGACTCTGGGGAGGAGATGGACTTTAACTTTGACTGCTCCCTAGCCCAGGGCGTGGGCATTGGCATGGGGATGGGGATGGGTGTGACCATGGGCATGGGGATGGGAATGAGCAGTCTGGCCAGTCCACAGCAAGCCCATAGCAACCAGAGCTGGGTGCCTGGCTGAAGTCTAGGACCCTCAGAAAGAACTACCCCCCCATGAAGCACTGTGTTCAACTGTGACATTCCTGACTTGACACAGAGACTATACGACCAACACTCCCATATCTCTTTGTTGTCTTGACAGTTCTTCTGTCACCCCCTCCTCTTTTTACCCCCTCCCCTCCCCAAGAGATCTAGTTCATGTCACATTAGGTTTTTCCTCGTATTAGCTATACTGTGATGACAATCTCTCAGCTGTGCTTGCCCAACATCGCTTCTCATCTACCATGAGAACTGAACTCTCAATGCACTTTATTGCAAGTGGGTCACATCTCGCAGTGTAACACGTTCACAGAGCGGCTCAGGCAGAGCTTGGCATGTTTTGTAAGGTGGCTGCAGGATTTAATGGTAACAAATGGGGAAATCACAAGCTCTGTTGATAAAATGTCAGATGTTGGCAATGAATTAAAATTGGACTCCTATTCACCTCATATGCCGTCATTGTCAGTGGTGGAGACAATCTTTTTTTTTTTTCAATAAATCCTTAGTACCTCTGGTGTCAGTGTTAGCTCAAAACCTTAGACATTTCCTTTTCCTTAACTCTCGACTCTGAAAATCTTAAATATGAATTAATACAATATTTTTTATTAAACCGAGATTTGACATTTGTTTTAGAATATTTGTACAATACATTTAAATAAAACTGAGACCAGTTTACTGTTTTCACACATTCACATATTCATCAGTTCCAATCCTGTTATTTTATAGCTACATGCATTCAGTCCTTGGCACTTTGACTGTTCTTTGGGATGTTTCGTTAAAGCCCTTTTGCCATTGGTTAGAGAATATTGTACATCGTTAAATGGATTCTATCATTACTGGCAAGCATGCAATTTGGTGAATTAAAATGTCGTATCACCTTGTCTCACCTGTTCTTCTCATACCACGCTCTCTCTCTCTCTCTCTCTCTCTCTCTCTCTCTTTCCTTCTCTAAATCTCTCTCACTCTCTCTGCCTGCCAGTGGAGACAAAGTGGCCATTCCTCACACCAGGCCATTAATGTGGCTTGATTGAAATTCAGCATCTTGCTTTTAATCTCCAAAGTGATGCAGCAGCGATGCGTCATTATTGCGAATCTAACGCGTTGTCCTCCCATCTCTCACCCCGGCCGTCCGGGCCGCCACTCGCCCCTCTGACTTAATGTGCCAAGAAAGCGAGACAAAACTGTGATTAACGCCAAGTCACTCTGCCTGCTGTCCTGCTCTGAGAAGGGCCAATGTCACTGTCCGCTTGCCTGCTCACAGAGGGTACAAACAAAGAAAAGATGGAGACAAGGATAGAACAAAAGTCTGTTGTTGCAGTGGGATCAATCATCAGCTTCAGTTTTCATGCTCTTTGGGCGTGTGCGTCTGAAAACAGGTAGTGTATTTGTATTGTAAATCACCTCCATTATCTGTATTTTGTGTTCCCTTGTTCCCATGTTTTCAGTGCTTATACCCTGAGCTTCAAATATTCAAATAGGTGCAAAGGGGGGTGATTTAAGGAGAAAACAATCAGCCAATCTGAGTGGCATGAGTCTATGTCAAACAGGGTTGTGATGCCCCACAGCCATCCACATCCACTTTTTGTGTGTTTATTCTGTTGTCTTGTAGTTGTTGTTGTATTGTTGAAATTCTAAGGACCAACAAAAACAGCGCTGAAATATCCACAGTGTGCGGATGGAATTCAATGGTGAAATGACGTTGGTAGTGCAGTACGACCTTCCTATACTCCTATACGGTGCACCCCTCCCATGTGTGCTCTGCTCAGTGGTCTCTGTGTTTGCGAGTGGGGGGAGTCTGAAGCTTGTTTCTTACTGACCTTGCAAGAGAGAGAAAGAGAGAGAGAGAAAAAAAGAGGACATCCCTATTCTCTAGTTCACTTAAGGAGACTCTCTGCGCTTGGTCTGTACCAAGTACGGCACACAAAGGAAAAGAAGGGGGGGGAGGGGAAGGGGAGTGTAAGGGTGGGGTGGGGGTTATTGTTACAACCAAAGGTCAAGCACGGCACAGACTATCAGACCCATTATTGAGGTAAATACTTATATTTCAGGGCTTTTAGCCACACTGGTTCCAGCTAATCTCTGTGGAAAATGCGTGGAATTTTTGAAGCAAATGGGCCTCACAAAGCAGTTATGTTCTAACCTATGCTACAGACATTTAGCAATGCCCTGCTATTGGAAAGAGAGCTATATATGATGTCTAATTTTCCTATATTTATTTATGAAAGAGATTGGTCTTTGTCACTCCTAAATGTGGTCGTTGTTTGAGTCAACTCCTGTCCCCTTCCTCTTTTTCTTTCTCTGTTTTTTAAGATGTCACTCTCTCCCGTTGCCCCTTTTACTGACTTTTATTTTGTACAAAATCTATATATTAAGAATATTGTATAATAGTTTTTAAAATCTCAAAAGAATATCAGTTTTGTTGTCTATTTCTTTTTTAAGAGAATGTATCTCATCATCTGGTGACTGTTAAATAAATGAAATTAAAAGAAAGTCTGTCTATTGTTGCATTTGTGTGACCACGATCATGAAGATAGATTTGGTTTTTTTTTTGTTTTGTTTTTTTCATGAAAGCACAAAAAGTCTTTGCTTACTTGAGCAGTTACTCTTGTTCGCTCATATACAATAGCTGATGAGATGAATGAATGTGTGTTGCTTGATACTTTATTTCTTCATTGTGTAGTTTTTGTTTCATTTTCAAAACTCCTTTCAGACGTGCAGACAACCCCTGCAGTCGTGTGACACCAACTTGCTGCGCGGGAGGCAGAAAGAGTGGGCTGTTCGAATAAAAAAGAAGGGGGAAAAAAATGGACTTTCACATATGTCGGGAAGCATCACTTGTGCTGGAGACTGCAAGAGAAAGAAAGAGAGGAATGGGTGAGTGTGTGTGAGTCTGTGAAAGAGAGAGAGATAGTACTTGACAGACAGACAAAACAAGGAGGCACCCAGACAGCCAGACAGAGTTGGCAGGATTGGAGTAATAGGTGTGTATATACGTGTGTGTGTGTGTGTGTGTGAGAGTGTGTGTGTGTCATAAGGCTTGTTATGGCCCATGAAGCGGTATAGGTTGGCCACAGCTGTCCCAGTCCCATTGGAGGCGTTTTCACAGGAGGAGTGTGCAGCGCTACGGCGCCATACTGCCAAGCCCCAGGGGAGCCCCCGCCTCTACACTCACTCAGACATTTACACACACACACACACATACATAGACTCACACCACACATGCACATTCACACACATACATTTGAAAATACCACAAATTCACACATTTACACAAAGAGGCACACAGCATGGTTATGAAACCATGCGCACCGACATGCACACTCAAACAGACATTTCTCACTTAGATGTACAGTTTTAATTGACTCCACTTGGTAAAGCCTCTCTGCAGGGAAACAAGTGAGAAGTAGAGGGAAAGAGAAGGATATAGGTGTGGAGGCAAGAAGCTAGGCAGCGTATATTGAAAGGTAAAGATGCTTGACACAAAAACACACAATTAAAAAAAGTGTTTTTTGTGAACATTTTGTGGGGCCTGACGAGCTCAAACATGGCTAAGTAATTTTATAAGATGATTCCACATCGTAATTTCACAATTAGACCAAACTGAGTGAGTGTAACTGAGACTGAGAGCTTGGCAAACAGCCAAAGTCTTACTCTTCTCAGCCTATCTCCTGAGAGAGATGGAGGTTGAGGTAGACAGGAAGGCAGTCCAGTCCAGGTGCTGTGCCTCGGGGAGGGTCTGCTCTTCTGTTCCTCATTATCAGAGAGAGAGAGAGAGGCTGTGTTACAGTGTCATTATTCATCCACTCAAGCATCTGGGAGGAAGTCCTTCCTTGCTTGGCCCAGTGATATTGTTGTAGAGACCGCCCTTGGAGCTAAAGGCTGGCTGGGGACACTGCTAACTGCTAACAGACAGACCCACCCAGGCAAGGCTCCAGGGTACAAATGTCCTTGAGTGCTTATGAGGATTCAGCACTTCTCACTTTCCGGCCGAGCTGCAAAGTGAAAAACTGCTATATCTCCAAAATTCAATTGTTCACAGAAATGATTAATTCTCCAATATGGGAGGGTGGAGTTTGATGTAATGCCTCCAGAATAAGTGTCAGGACTTATTCTCAGCCACCACAGCCACTATGAAAATCAATTGTAATAATCACCATCAACATTTATTAGGATTTAACATCTCAAAGCTTAATTTTAAAGATGTTTGAAAAAAACAAACAAAAGCAAGGCAAGAATAATGTATAAGCAAGGTCAAAGAATTGATTATAAACATTACATAATATCAAGTATAAATATGACTTTTGTGATGTAGCTAAGCTCCATGGACATATGGCCAGCCCTTAAAACAGATGATTAAAGTCTTAAAATCACTTTTGAAGCTAACGTGTAACCAGTCTAAAGGCGCAGAGGTTTGGGAAATATAATCTTGTTTGTCGACTGATGAAAAAACATAGAGTTAAGGTAATCTAAACAAGGAGGGATTAAAATATGGATGACTTTTTGGCAGACCAGTGGAGGATAAAAAGATTTAATTGTGGAAATCATGTGTCTCTTGGTGGAAAAAAAGACTGCAAAGTTCTTTTACTGCAACATGTTGTGGTGTTGTCCTCAGGACACCAAATGATCCTAAAGATTGTCCTCAAAATTGACTCCATATGGGAAAATAGCTCAGAGAGGACACCAAAAGACCACCAGGAGAGGGTTGTTGCTGGCTGAGCTGTTTTGGGATGATATGTTGTATTTTTGAAGCCAAAGCTAACAAGCTGCAGAAGTATCATACTCCTGCCCCAGACTGATATAAAAAATCAAGATAACTGAAGGCCACAGTGTGATTTAAAATAATCAGAATGGAGCACGGCACTTTTATCTGCTGCTAAACTAAGGCCAAGAACAGTCTTTGTGCTCTGTGTTTCTAAGATTAGTCTGAAAGATATCATTTGGTTTGAACAAGTACTGTGAAAGCACTTAAGAGACAGGTGGTTCATAGGATCAAGGGTTTCAGACTTGTTTTCTTTAAGAGGTGCTGATCCATCCAAGGTTCAGTTAGACTTAAGAAAAAATAAGAATGTCCTTTCAATACAAACAGCAGTATCAGTCATTTCAGCAAAGTCCCCAAAATGACCTATCAGAGATTATGATCCAGAGAATATGATATATGTAGAGATGTTGGCAAACAGTATAACAAGTTCTTCCCAGTGTTTTAGGAAAGTAGTCATCCATAATATAAAAGGGACCTTCTGCTGGGTTAGCTACAATGCCTTTGATTTTTTGCGCTCAAAGCAGCAACAGCATCAAGGATATAGTCAAAGAAGAGGTGTTAAAATGGCGAACAACCTCCTTGGGGGTGAGCAGAGGCACAGGGGTAGTGTTAGAGGAGGTTGTCAGAAAGGCCTCTGAGAATTTCTTGCTGAAAGCAGAGTTAAAAGCCGTGGGTCTGGTGCACAGAACCCGGGACAATAGCAACACAACAGCATGTTAAAAACCGGCCTCATGGACAGACAGAAATGTTTCTTTGAAGGCAAACAATTGGCAGCTTTGTCAGGAAGTTTCACTAAGCTCTACATTTAAAGATTTTTATAAAATGTTTCAGAATGAAAATATTATGTTGAAGTGTAATTTATTCCAGAAACTCTGGAAAATGATGAAAGAATGCCTCATTTAGTTTTAAGGCTCTATAAACTCCACCACAGCGAGGTCTTTGCATCGCTTCTGATGGCTTGAATTTTCCTCACATCGATGTAAACAAACCTTAACAGCATCAGCAAACATTAATAACTTGGATTCAGTTTTCCTCCAGTGTTTGTCCCTGTATTAAAACACCTGTCAATCAATTTGGGAGTGATAAGAGTTTTCAGTCCTGTGTTTCTGGTTGTGAAGATGTTCTTTTCTTCATTTTTTTGCACCTTAATCACTTGAAGTGAATTGGCATAGCTCATGAACTTATTCTTGAAATGAGCCATTTAGCGCTTTTCATAATAGATGCTTTGGGGATATCAGTGCATCAACCATGCAATCAACAACTTCTTGTCAGCTCTAGCTGAAAAATAGATTGACTATCTTACTAAGATAAATCAAGGCCAATTATCTTTAAACAAGTCTAATAATCCGGTGCATATGGTGCTTGATAACAGTATTTATCTTTAATAAGAAAAAAATTAGTTCCTAATCCTTCTAAAACAGAATCTTGACTATCCTAAATTTGTATTTGCAACGAAATATTTAGAAGCATTCATTGTAGTTGCTTGAAGGCTTGTATAAGAAGTCTGTCTACTGTAGTTTGGATTCAGTCCAACCACGATGTACAGTGAAGCAATGCAGAGGGGAGAGAGAATGAATAGTGGACCCGGTCCATCCAAGTCTTCAGGTGAGGATGTAACGTGTGGCCTAGAGAGCTGGCAACCTGTGTTAAACCAGAAGGCACATGTTCAAGACACAAGCCTCCACCTGGCTCAAGTTTCCTGAAACAAGACCATAAACCCTTACAGGCTCCAGGGTCCCTATCAGCTCTGACTCACCTCTGCAGGAGCGGTGTGGGGGATGGATGGGCTCTCTGTTCGGTGATCGATAAAGGATACACCGAAATCAGTTACACGAGATGCCCAACAGTCGCTTTCTGCCTGAGATATACTGTAAAGCAATATAACTTAATGAAATCTGCCCCAGGATTGGATTGCATCAGCTATTTGTAACTTTATCTGTAAAGTCCTTCTGAGTAACCACTAGCTAGTTTCAAAATAGCGATTTACTAAATCAGGTTGCATCATTAAAACTTAAACGTCTTAGCTAGGAAAGACTTAAGAAAAATAATGAGAAAATCAGTTGCTAAGAAACATCTGCAGCACCAAAAGAAATCCGTTATGTAGGCTAAACAGGAAATAAGTAACAGTTTTAGAAAGCCAAGCAATGTTTAAAACCTAACTTTAGGTATGAATTTGTTTGATTCATGTACACAAACATGAAGAAATAGGTGCACTTCAGAGTAATTGGTATTATTTTTGAATCAGAGGAAAATATCTGATTATGTCAACCTAAATAATCTTATTTGTAATTTGAGCTATATTGTGTATTTTTGAAATTTACAGCCACTACTGATACAGAAGCACGGTGTAATTAATCTGTCAGCTAGTCTATACTTTTGTGAACCCAGTGTCCTTGTTATTGTACTAACTCATTTTTGCAGTGACTTTGGTCTCACTCTTGTTTCTATAATTTCCTCCTTTTCTGCTTCCACTAAAAACTTCCAGCTCCTTGTCTTCAGCCTTTAGTTGATATGTGTTATGCACCTATAGCGAGGGAACAAGAATTACATCATAACTAGTGTTATTCAAACTTAGGAACAGTAAGAACAACTGGCTAAAAATAAGAGCAACCGTAAACTTTGACTAAAAGCTCTCTCAAAGCCGATGTCATTAGTTATTTCTCAAAAAATATTCTCCATAAAATCATCTCATGTCACGGTGCTTATAAAAATAAAACAGATTACATAATCAAGGCAAAAACATCCCATGGGTGTCCAGGGCTACCAAGTTTTTCCCTGATTAAAAGAAAATGACCTACCAGGAAATCCTCCTCTCGCTCTCCTTCGCGCGTTATTAAAACAATCACTGCCCTTAATGACTCCAACCCCCCCCCACCACCACCCCTCCCACCTCTTCTCTCTTGTCCCCGTTTCACCCTCTCCTAGTGCAGACAGACAAGACAGATGTAATCAGATCTTTTCTCTTCTCCTCCGCCACTGATCCACTCATCAGAAGTGGGAGATGAAGAGAGGTGTGTATACGTGTGTGTGTAAGGGGGGTGGGGGGGTGATGACACAATTAATGTCAAATTAATGCTCCTCCTGAGCACCGACATCACCTCGCCTCCCTTATGTATTCCTCCCCGCCCTCACCTTCCTACCCCTGTCTTCCCCTCTTCTCTTCCTCCTTCATTTCCTCCCAACACACATCTAGCCTGCCTCACCCATCACTCCCTCCATCCCTCCCTCCTCCCTCTCCTCCTCCTATCTAACCGCACGCAGCCTAATCTCACACATAGGGGAGCTCATCTCAGCGTTGTGCTACTGTGCTGCGACTAGCTTAGCTCACTAGCGCACAGAGTACGGTGTGGAGTGCTAATAGGGGCTGGGGGTTGTGTGGAGTGGGGAAACGGAGCGGGGGCCTGATTGGTGTCTCTAATTATGGCTTGATACTAAAGAGTAATTAATGAGTTTGTGGCTGATGGCAGCAGCTTTGGAGCGTCAGACTCGATCGCAGGAGATAAGAGCTGTTTGTGCCGAGGCCATGCAGGATCCCACGGGACAGACATATACGGAGGCGCGCACACATAAATACACTGAATGTGCTTGCTATTATGAATAGTTTCACAAAGTACTTTGCTGAGGTGAAGTCAGGTAAAATAATTTATCTCATGATTTTCTTTATAAAAATGAAAGTAGTCCTCATAAAGGAGGAGAGGAAGATAAGAAGTGGGTCTCCATCCACCTGTTTTTATGCTCATTTTCAGTTTGCAAATATAAAATACCTGAGTGGAAATCTTGAAAGATCGCGAAAACTTTTTAAAAAGTTGGTGTATTGATAAAGTCAAAATCCAACAAACTTCAACGGAGATAGAATTAGTGAATAAATCATGACGTACATGAAGCATGTGACCTAAATCCATTATGTTTTCCACATCGTTTTTCACTTTTTGAGGTTTGACTGGCGCATTTTAAATGCATAATGTTGTTGCACCCTCTTCTTCTGCAGTGGTTTTAATGGCACCCGACTAGGGAATTACCCACACCAGCTGTTAACCATGATGAACCAACTCCTCCAACAGTTGAGGAAGGTGCACTGTAATTCACATTTTCATTTGCTGAATTTCTTGAATTTGGTTAAAATTTGCACAAAATTTGTATGGAAATCCATCGAATATAGTTTTTGAAGCTTTAATTGACAACTTTGACATTGACAACCTACAAATGTATGATTGATTTCTAAAAACTAGACTTTCTCCAAATATTGCCTGAAGAAAAAAGTCATAATTTATGCTGCTAGTTTCTTTTTTTATCAGTATCACCATTTTCTTTAATTTTGTACTTTTGTACCATTGGTTTAAAATATGTTTTTTTTTTATGGTGAATATTCTTCAGTTGCAGTTTTATACTGTATATTAATTTTTAAACATACTTTTTGCCACAAAGATACAGTTTACATTCACAATATGTCTCATATCATGTATCTCTATGTACTTTGCAATACAGACGTACATGGTTTAACTAAGATAACAAGAGGACACATTGTGAATTTACCAAATGAGTCAGTAAATTTTAAAGCTGCGTTCAGTGTCTTTTTTTTATAGTTAGAGAGTAGAAAATGGACTCCTAAGATTCCTAAGGCTAGTCCAATATTTATTCGTACACTTGTTCTTGTTCTGTGTACTGCCTGTTGAGCTAAATTTCTGAATCTCTTTTGTTGCATCAAAGGAGCTGAAGATGTTACTGCAAACTGTGCTGAATAGTTGCCATGTACTGCAGGAAACATATTTCAATGCTAAGGATAAAAATCTAAGTGAAAATCAAATTAAAATCTGTAAAAAAAAAAAAAAAAAAACTAAATTGTTGTCCCTTGTGATTAGAGGTCTTGTGCCTGTATGAGAGACGGATAAGGATAAATAGTGATGCTAAAAGAGAGAAAGAGAAGTGGGCAAAGAGAAATACAAAGCTTGAAGGACAATATGTGAGCTTGTGACTGTGCCTGGCTGTGTGAGACAGAGAGAGAGGAAGCTTGAGAGAGACAGCGTGCTGAGGAGTGTCTCTAAAACAGGGGCAGCTGTAGTGTAGTTAATGAGGCCTGCAGTCGAAAGCCCAGTGTGTGAGCACATTTTGTGTGTGTCAGTGTGTGTGTGTGTGTGTATTAGCCTGAGCGAGGCATAGAGAGACTGTAAATGTGTGTGTCTCGTGTGAGTGAGGTGAGTTACCCAGTGTGCAGTCTTGCTTGACCCTCAGTAATCCTGTCACCTGGAACCAATGGGCCTCAGAGAGGAGAGAGCAGGAGGGAGGGCGTGGGGATGAAACAGAGACAGTGAGGAAGAGTTTTTAAAAAAAGGTGGCGCCTCTCACTCAACCGAATAACTGGAGCAGACTTTCAGCATGGCTGCTAACAAGCGCTCTGTCTCTCTTCCACTCTCTCTCTCCTCTCTCTCTCTTTCTCACTCTCTCTGCTTCCTTTCATTTGTCTCCCTCTCTTTACCCCTCCATTTCTTTGGCCTCTCCAGAGTGGCACTTTAATGAACAGAGTGTGTGTGTGTGTGTGTGTGTGTGTGTGTGTGTGTGTGTGTGTGTGTGTGTGTGTGTGTGTGTGTGTGTGTGTGTGTGTGTGTGTGTGTGTGTGTATGTGCAGCGGCCAGGTTACCAAAAGAGATGCCTCACAAGAGCTTCTGATTATAAAACCTTAAGAGACAAAGGGAGGGAAAGAAAGAAGCCTCTGGTGAGACAAGCTCCAGCTTTTCACAGCTCACCCCCACAGGGGACTGAGCTGACAGGCGATATGAAGTCCACTACTTTCATAGTAGCATGCTAGGCTAGCCACCAACAGCTGCCCCCTCAGTGGCTCCTTAATGTACTTTTTGTTAGAGATGGTCATTATAACAACAGAAACACACAGAATACCTCTTAATGAGATATTTTTAGCTATAATTGAGTCCTTTCTTTTGAAGGATTTATTAGTTATAGCTCTTAAAGGAAAAACAGATACTAGCTGTCTCTCTGAGAAAGAGATGAGAAGATCAATATTGATCTCAACCAAAACTATTCAAAAGAGCCTGATGAATATACTGCATATAGTTGGGTTTCCATCCACCTGCTTTTATGCACATTATTCAATTTGCAGATAAAAGAAACTGAGTGGGTGAGTTCAAAAAAATCTTGAGACATTGTAAAAAAGTTTTGACACTCGTGGAAAAGTTGGTGTATCGACAAAAGAGAAATGCGACAAAGCACAATGGAAACAGACTTGCAGAATAAATCATGATGCATGTAAAGTATGTGGCTTAAACATTCACTGAAGCTTTTTCTCCATCAATGAAACTGAAAATAGCAACAGACGGAAATCACATCTGTGTGGAGCAATAATGACACTCTGATGTTCCTTAAAGGGGCTATTTGTAGCATGTTCTCTTCGACCGAACATGGTTAATGCTAATGCTGGCTATGTAGCAATAGCAAAACTTATATAGTTAATAGCTCCTTTAAATTAACACATGAAACAAACATATATGCCATTTTTAAGCTGAAACCTGCCCCACCTGCTGTCTACCCATCTACAAATATCTCAATATATTTACACAGTATTCCAATCGAGGATGTAAGCACATCAGTAGGACAGAAAACACATTTCCAAAATGATACCATAGCTTTGATATGGACAATTTCACTATTTTGATATGAAGTGAAAAATGAATGTTTAGAAATAAATCTGCATGCGACACACATCCTTACCTTGGCAGCTAACATGATACATATTCTAGTGAGAATTAACGTTAGCATAAAAAAAACCTAACATTAGCATGCTGTTTGCCTGCTGCATAAGAGCACAGCATATATGTGTATATGTTATATTTGTAACAGTAGCATGTATGAAAATCCTGCTCTTTCCACAAAATATACCAGACACGGGTGTCACACATTTGTCAGATGTGTTGCAGTAATCCAAAGAAACTCATATTAGAGATAACTGCAGTGTAAACACACGAAACTTCACTCCTGACAAACTGTGTCAGTACATGATTTAATCAGTATTATTGATCAGCCACACACAGCATCATGAAAAGAGACTCTGCATGGCTGTTTCCATCTAAAGCCATCAGTCTGCAGCTCTTTCAGATGTCACAGAGACTAGCATATTTTCCACTCACTACTTTTGCAGTTTGTGAAGTTTTAGGCACAAAAACAACTTTTCCCGTTGATCTCTTCATAAACTCTTGGCCATTTTGGGCCATTTTGGAAACCTGCCTACTCTGTACATAAACAGAAAGTTTTGGAGGGAAGGTTTGGAGGTGTTGATAGGTGTATTTTGAAACTGGAAAGAGTCAGGCTAGCTGTTTCTCAGTCTCTTGAGGTTGATATATCAGTTATAGAGAAACTGATTTATTTGATAAGATGGAGAATTTCGCTTTAAGGAAAGTATCTGTTCCTCTTCCTCAGCAGCTTTGGTGGCAGTATGTTTTTTATTTGTGAAATATTGAAACAGCCTAGTGGGCTAACAAAGGCAAGAGTGGAAATGGATGCTGGGAAACATGTGTAACTGAGTACTTCTGGTGACTTTGCCAGTGGAGAGGTCTCTCCAGAACAACAGAGGTCCCCCTGGTGTAAGCAGAGGTCCCTGTCGTGGAGCTCTGCTATGGGCCTGCCTATCAGGAAATAAAAGGGGGCCTCTGCCAGCAGAGTGTGTATGATGATGGGATTTGGAGGGCAGATTTTTTTTTGTCAGCCTCTGAGAGTAGAGCCCTAACAGGCAATCACAGTGGAGGAGGGTGTGTGTGAGGGCATCCATCATAATATTGTCTGCCCAAGGGCCAGTTTCTCACACACTCGAATTATAGAGATAGCACTGACAGTAGCACACACTGTCACTCAGAAATGTCTGTGCACGATATACACAAACAAGACAAACACACACCCATTCCCCACAAAATACAGCTCTGCCAGTGTACCCCTCAGACACACACGCACACATGACCATGCCAATGCCTTCACATACTGCTTCTACACACCTCCTAGACACACAGCCTCACACACACCCTTCAGACACACTCTCCCCTCTCCACACACACACACACACACACACACACACACACAAACCTTGCCTTTCGCTATTCCCTCAGCAGCAGCAGCAGGCAGGCAGACAGGGTACAGTGTGTAGTACAGTGCAGTGTGGTGTGGTAGTGGTGGTGATTCTTTGCTGAAAGGAGCGGTCCAGTCTAGACGGAGGCGATAGACATCTCATTAGGCTCTTGCTTGCTCTCCCTCCTCTACAGCACCCGCCGGCTAGCAGCCTGTCCTCACTCTGAGGGCCAGAATAGAGAGGAGAGGAGGGAGAAAGATGATGGAGGAGAGGAAAGGTGGGAGAGAAAGAGGCGAGAGACAAGGACAAAAAAAAATATGAAAGGGAAAGAAGAGGGAGAGGCAAATGAAATGAGAAAGATGGGGGGAGGGAGTGAAGGAGGGAAAATTAGACAATGATAATAGCAATAATAGTCTTGATCCTCCAGGAGGCCCACTCCCAGAGGCTCTCTCTCTCTCTCTCTCTCTCTCTCTCTCTCATGCTCCTTCTCTCCTTCAGTCCCTCTGCTGCCCTCCCTCCTATCTTCCCTCCTGCTGCTGTTTCACTCTTAATTAATTTCTCACTACTCACCAGAGCCCAGAGCTGCAGCTCTCCTCAGCCGGCCTCCGAGACTGCTCTCAGATCGGCACTCCCGTTGCCTCACAGCTACAGCAGCTCGTCTCTGCCTGTACCACATTCCGCTTCAAATCAGTGCTGAAGGTATGGCCTACTCCGTGACATTGCCATGAGGTATGGATCTACACTTAGATCAGTTTCACTTGCATAAGTCACAGTTAGGCTATCTGCTCTATCGGGTTTCTACGGGGGTCAGCTGATTTGCACTTCAGTGTGCGGCAAAGTCAAATGGCCTGAACTCAAATTAGATTGTTTTCTTCCATAACCGCAAACCACTGTGTGACTTTTATATGCTACCCTTGGCATCTGCCAACCTATCTTGGTGACCATGTTGGGAAATCCAAACAAATTAAACCCAAGAAAACAAGCTTTTACAAATTTCTTATGAAACTGACTTAGCTAAAAATAAAAGCAACAAAAATGGTGGCAGATATTATAGAATAATTCTGGTTTATTGCAAGTTAGATCTCTTTTACTAAAGCAGCAGGAATGCTAAAAAGAAATGAGACCAGGCAAAAAAATGATGATCATATTAACAAACCTCCACGTTAGGCAAACAAATGTTTAGCAAACAGTAAAATTATTACCATAACTGTCCATTGTATACAACAGAGGACCCCCAATCACAAGCTATGGCCTTAATGTGGACATGATTGGTGAGTGGTTTAACCCAAGAGTGATTTATCTGTCTCAGATTGTTTCATTTGAATAAAACTTTGGCCCTGAGGAGGTGAAAGTATCCCATATTTCAAAAGAAAAAATTGAGAATAGTCAGAAAAAAAATAACCTTAGTGTTTTGTTAGAAACATTCATATTAGTGAATGATGCTAAAGTGGTAGAACACTCAACACAGAGCACACTATACCCCAAACTGCTTCCAACTGCAGGCCAGTGCCCACGCTGCTGTTGGTGAATGAGATACAAATTGTGCCGCACTTTGTCCTATCAAGGTTAAGAAGCGTTTTACATGTGTAGCCCCTGAGATTAGTACCCCCTGGTACATCCACCAGTTTACAAACTGTTTTCCAGAGTAAACTTTGACAACTGCATTTGCTTTGTAATTTGTAAATCCCTCATTTTGCTGTGCAATGGGGGATTCGTTTCAGGTGCACTCACTTTTCAGTTTTACACCCATAAATAATGAGTTTTTTTTCTGTCTAGGCGTCTTTACAACCTGTTTGATCATTTGACTGTTTGTTTCCCAGATCTCTGCAATTAACTTTACAAGTACAAAGTTGTAATAAACTGAATGATCCCATTAGTAATTGCTGGGTTGGTTCCATTCTGAAGACCAAATGCATTTAATCTCAGGTTACATCAGCAGCACCTAGAAACGAAAACACATATTCACACCCCTGCACACATTTAGCCCTCTGACCTTTGCCTTGCTCCCTAATTCTCTGCTCATGGTAATCCTAGCCCCAGGGCACACCCCAAGGTGCTCACTGAAGCTGTTTCTGCTGGCTACCTAGTGCATCAAGAAAAGAGGAGAGGGCCTTGACCTAAGGTTTACTGCTGCCCACACACAGACACACACACACAAACACACACTCAAGCACTGGGTGTCTACTCTGAAATTGAGATTCCTATATTTCTAAAATTCTTATAGCAGTGATTGTGAGTAACAGTGAGTTAGAGGAAGTATGGTAGGACAAAAAAAAAAAAAGAAAAAAAGCAAGAAATTCTGCAGACATTCTCAAGGTCGCTCTGCAATGTGTAAAGAGAGAAAGAGAAAGAGAGAGGGGAAAAAAATGCATGGATGAGCACAAGGCCAGATGTGTACTGTAACGTTCCTCAGGGGAACCAATCACTATTGGCCTTTAGGTTTGACCTTTAACCTGCATGGCTGCCGAGTGGGCCACAGAGTAACATATAGTACTGTATAATACTCCACACTCTGTTCTCAAAGCACTACTCACAATGTTTATCGCTCTCTATAGAGACCACTTGGCCTCTCTCACTCATTCAGTGCACCTCAGTTACCCAGATATTCTCAGCTCTCTGCAGTAACCTGATTTTCTTGAAGGCCATGTCACAAGAAACCTTGTTTTAAAGTTGTGGTAAAGGATGAAGGCAAAGATGATTAATGCAGCTTGATTTCTGCTGGAGAAAATGCATCCATGTATACTTTTAACTGGATTTTAATTGTTTTTTCAGTTCATTCTCTCCTTTTGACGAAACCTTAAGAGACATCCCCACATCCTCTCCTCTCTCCTGCCCTCTCCTCTCCTCTCCTCTCCTCTCCTCTCCTCTCCTCTCCTCTGCTTCCTTCTCTGGTTAAATGAGCCACAGGGGAGCATCAGACAAGCCATAACCTAGCAGCTGGAGCTTCCAGCTGGGTTAAGAAGGAGAATAAGAGGAAGAGGAAAAAAGAGAAACAGTAGCATCTCCACATGGAGATGGCAAAAAAAGCTGAGTGTTCAGGGAAAAGCCTGATTGCTTAAAGTCAAATGCTTATTTGTACTTGTGTGAGAACATATTTTATAGTGTGTTATAGAAACTGTCCATAGTTTTATGACGACATTTACACACACTTCTATCCCTTTTGTTATCTGATTATTAGGGTAGTATACTGTTTCTGTGCTTGTGTATGTAAGCATGCATCATACTGATGATCTACATGTTTAAGTGAAAGTGAAGTAGAGAGAAATCTGGATAATGATATAGTCTTGTGAACAAATAACTAGCTTTCTTTGTGTTCCAAAAACATACATGTACAGTGTGTAAACATACTCTTTGTCTTTATGTCAATTAATTAATTTGAGTTTCTCCACCATATTCACCCGTCACTTCCTGTCAGTACCTGTGTTTGCAGTCCTTTGTCCTGTTCGTTCACATCTGGACCCCCCCCCCCTCAGACCTCAGACCAATCACTTGAGGTTTAAGCTGGAAAAGGCAAATACCAAAACCTGTTGGGAAGAGACCACTGGGACAGATATGATGAAAAGGTCCTGGGCCCCGCTTTACCACATTTGCAATATGCAAACTGTGATTTGCAACGTGAGGTAATTTACCCATTTGCTCACTACACTACACACAAATTTCACTAATCAAAACAAATGCCATCCTTGCCACCCATTCACGAACATGCAAGGATTTGCAAATTTAACTGCACTGCCTGCAATTAGGTTTTTTTGTGAAAAGGCCTCTGTACCACCCAAACCACACTTGGCTGAAACATCCTTAACCAAACACTGAAACTCAAACTCAAAACCATTTCCAAACCCTTGCATAAACATAAGTGGACGTCTGACTTTGTGTGTAACCATAATGAAACAATATCCAAAATATAAACATCTGTCTCACCCAAATGCAGCTTATGGCTATGTTTGTTCTCATATTTGTTCTTCTTGTGTCTCCAAACCTGATGAAATCAACTTGTCCTGATGAGGACAGGTCAAGTCACGCCATGGTCACCAGCTGGAATTAGTAACATGGGATCGTAGTAGCTCCCATTTATGAACATATAGATGTATTTGGAAAACCAAAAAAAGAGATGTTAACTTCAGCATGATAGTGTTTTTTCCTTGCCAGTGTAGCCTAAGCTGTCTCCTGCAGTATATAATTGTCTGTCAGTATAAATCAGATAATTAGCAGAAATAATATAATACGTTATTCATAAGGTCTAATAGGATAAGGATAGGATGAGCAGTCTGTCTTTGATATGAAAATATGTAAGTATGTTCATAGTCCTGTAGGTGGGATGGTGACACAAGCGATATACTTAGAAAGAAAGTGGTGGTGGTGGCGGGGGGGTTCTAATCCAGATAATTTGGACTATTCTATATCACCAAAAATGTGAAGCTCCTCAGAACTGGAACTACCAGAAGATAATGAGATTTGAAGTGAATAATGAGATTTGAAAAGGGGCTAATCTGGGACTTTATTTTTGATGCAGTTTTATACATTTTTGCTACCATTTAATGTTTTATGACAAGTCTACCACGGCATCTGTGCATCATGAAAACCATGATAAATGCAAATGTCTCACTTGAACGTGGCATCCCGTGCAATTTTTATTTATCCTCCATGTGCACACGTTTAGAATAACAACGTTATCACATTTAGGAGATGATATCAGATGAACCCGCTGTCAGGAATCGCCAACGGCATCGCGTTCATTATTATTTGAAAAGCGAACCTAAATCTGACCCCTTATTGTGGACGGAGGAAGCGGGGGGGGAGGGAAAAGGGTGCGACGGTACAGGCCCAGCATGAGCAGACGAGCAGGCCAAGTAGACAGGGACTGCTCCCCAACCCTCCCACCCGTGAACACTGACACTAATTGAGAGGTGTATGAAATATAGATGATGTCTGCGGTGCCCCCACCTACCAGCACCACCACCACCACCACCAGCACCCCTCGCTCTCCCTCTCCTCTCCGCTGTTCCTCACATCCTCTGTCTGCCTGCTTGAGTGACTCGAGATCAAGATTGCATGCAGACGCTGTGTTGGCATGCGCATGCCCCGCTGCACACTAGGTATATCAGGGATGGTCCAATGGACATGATCGGTCATCCCAGTCGGTCAGTGTGTGTGAGACAGAGAGAGAGAGAACGCACAGAGACAGAGGAAGTGAAAGTGAATGTGAAGGATTTTAATTATGCGTGATAAAGAAAATGAGGAAGGAGAAAATGATATTGTGTATTCTGAGTGCCTGCTTGCATGTGTCCATAGTTTATGTGAGTATGCTCTTATCTGTAATCACTAAATATCCTGACAGGGACAAGAAGAAAAACATGGGAAAAATCTTTGAAATCAAAATTCCCCCTACTTAAAAACTATTTTTGGTGCTAAGTTGAGGGCAAGGTTATTTTTTTCTGTTTCCTTGTTTAACATTGTCCACATCAGAAGGGGCATCTTGGTGGTGGGGAGTTATGGTGGGCAAGGATGTGGTGGAAGAGGAAGTGGTAAACTAGAAACATACACGACCCATAGGATGCTTTCAAAATTCACAAATCACTGTTGACCAATTTAGGTGACAGTGTAGTGGGTGGCAAACTATGGGAAAATGTTGACCACTTCCGTCCGCCTGCCTCAATTGCACCACATGGCTTTAGTTGTAAATCCGCCAATGTGCGTGTGCACACTGGCCCTAGAAATAATGTTCATATTGGATGAATTTGCAGCTTGCAATTTACATCCAATTCCAAATTTCAGTGCAGATAGCAAAGTGGAACCAAAGGGTGTGGAGGTTAGGTTGGTGGATAAGCATGTAACGTGTCTAACTTTTATGGCTTAGATGTTTCCCATCATGGACCAGCGAGTCATCTTGATTTTGAACTGTACATCTATTATCTTTCCCTTCCCCAACCTTATTACCAAAATAACTGTACTGTAGTTGCTGAACATGGATAGTGTATGAATAAATTATTCTTATTCTTGCAGAATTGTCCAATATCAGTGTTCTCTCTGGTGATAGTCTGGTGACAGGCCGGCTAACTAGCTTACAACCACCAATAGTGAGATTCTCGTTTTAAAGCGATTCAGCTGGAAACATTAAAAATGCATCTGGAGACAATGTTTTCAACCAGCTCATGAAAATAATATTGGCTAAATTAGCTAGATTGTAATTTCATCTGACAAAAGTGATGGTCGCTGGCTAGAAATGAAAAGCTTATTTGTCTTCCTCTGTCTGAAATCAATAACCCCCTGTTTTGCAAATTACTAATAATTGAATGATTAAAAAGAGTGATAAAACTGCCCATGTTATCACTGTAAATTGCATATTTGCTGTGTAAGAACAGAAAGCTTGACAGATGTCGCAACAGTAACGGGGGGGGGGGGGGGGGGGGGGGGGGGAGGGCTAGTGAGCAGTCTTGGATTATAATACAACTTTGAATGAACCGATATTCATCACATATGAAAAAAATATCAAGTGTATTCGGTATCAGTTACGATCTTCCAATCAAGGTCGGGAGCATACTGACCCTCTCACAGTCAGGTGAACAGCGAGGCTCCGTAATGACTCTGTGTGGATTCAGAAAAGAGGTTTGGAGTCAGTATGTTGTTGTCTAGTGCAGTGGGTGGAGGTTAGGGTTAAGAGGTTAGTCTGTGAAGGTCTTCCCAAGTGTAATTACACAAACATGTTTTCATGTGTGTGTGTTTGTCTTAAGAGAAAGCTCAAGCATGGAGAGGTCACTAACTCTCCCTGCAGCTGGATAGGAGATGTTTAAAGGCCAAGGGTAGAGGATGGATGGCACTGTGGTTATATTTAGGGGGCTCACACCAAGCAAGACTACATTCACTGGGGAAATAGAGTACAACTTTATATCTAAACTTGTCCTTCCTCGATCCCTCAGTCACTCTCATTTCTGTTTCCTATTCTAAATATCGCTCATCTTGTGGTCTCATTTGCATGATATTTTTCTGCTAAACCCCCTTAGTAAAATTCAGTTCAGTTCAGATAAATTCTGTTCAGTTAATTTAATTCCATTCAAATAAAGCAACTTTTTCGACATTCGTTTTATATCAAGGGGTGAGAACCAGAGGGGTGTTAAGTGACATTTTGGGTGAAATGGAGATATATAGGCTCTTTCTATTGCCAATGGGACACAAATGAATTCTTAAACATTTTCGAGTTATTCATCAAAAAACAAAGGACTTAAAACGAACACACTGACCCCAGTTGGCGCCAAAAGGGCGTAAGCGCAATACATTGAAAAATGTATTGTGGGTAAAGCGTATGGATATCACATTAGTCAATATGGCTGACACCACATGTAAGCCAAATGTAAGACGAAGAGCATGTCGTCCTGACATTAGAGCCAGTGAGTGTTGAAGAGATCAACCATAAGAGTGAGATCCAGCAAAGAGGACGGAAAAGAAACAGAGACCCTGATGACTAGAAGAAAAAAATTATGAAAACTGCAAATCTATGTGAGTTCCAAAAAACATTCATGTATGTTCTGCAACGAAAGGTCAGGGAAAGAGACTGTGCTTCTGGTTGTAACCAATGCAATCACTCAGTCAAAGTGGGAAATAATGTTTGATAAGTTCTGGGCAATGGGAGATGTGGCAAGACAGACACACTTCATCATCAACCACACAGTGACAAAAATGAAAAAGAGACAACTCATACTGAGTCAAAGAACACCACTGAGTACCAACTCAACACAGAGGGAAATCAAATTTGAGTATGCAAAGATTTCTTTTTGAAAACACTTGATATCTCAGATGAATTTGCACGGTCTGCAGGCGCCGGTCAGTCAAGTAATCTAGGACTGTCCCCCACAATCCTGCAGGGAAAGCTTTTACCCAGAAAAAAAAATCCCAGAAGACAAAAGAAAACTGGATCAGAGATCACATTAAGTCAATAGACAATAAAGAGGCAAACTTTTACATGTGACATGAGGGTGAAGTGGGCCGTGGCTCATCAGAGATCAGCACATGCATGTTCAAGTTTCGTATCTGTCCACTCTTTCAGGCACTGAGCATGTGATGCTGTACTCTGACACATGTGGAGAGCAGAAGAGGAATGCTGGTTTTACTGCCGCGTCTCCATGCAGTAAAAAATAAATTTATCTCAAGTAGTACGAAAAATCACTATTAGAATTACAGTATGAAGCTCTGCCCCATTGTGTGAATCCCTGACACACACACACGCGGGCACACACACACACATGCACACATTCCCTCCTGTCCCGGCTTTCAAGAATTCCAGGAGAATGTTGCTTACCATCAGCACATTGCCTTGGCTGTCAGTTGTCTTCTTGCTCTCTCCAATGGCTGGCTCACACACAAGTGGGAAATCATGCTTCTGTGTGAGTGTGTGTGAGCGCATGTTGTGTGTGTGTATGTGTGTGCTCTCATGTGCAGATGCACTTGACTGTTAGAGTACATGTGTGTTTGTGCATGATCAGCTGAAAAGCCTAGCATATCGTTCTCGAACTGTTCAGTGGAACAATGCTGGTGTAGCTCAGTGGAGGGAGCGCATTCTGTCTGGGAATAAGAGATCTTAGTTTCGATGAAATACCCGTGCTCAATTTTGCCCTTTTCCAGATGATAAGTGACATAAGCTGACACCGAGGTCAGCCATGCAGTCAATTGTAGAGCTGTGGAAAACCATTCTGGCCCACTTCAGCGGTGTTAAACCCTTTTAAATCTCATTATCTCCCTCATCGGCATCTGCAGAACATTTTCCACCAAATGTCACATTATAATTTGTGAGAATCCAAATCATCCATACTTTTCTTTACAGCTGAATGTGAGAAAATGAGACTGTCCTGTGACGGGTGGAAGTCAGGTGACAAAGTCCCTGCAGGAGGAGGGAGGTTGTGGTGTATGGATGGCTCCTGCAAAATGCAGGACTTTGACACAGGAGATCACTGTTCGTTTCCCATGTGAAACTGATAGTTGGCATTATGGCTTTTATCCAAGATCGTACCACAACCTTAACCGGGTGTTTATTATTGTAACCATGACAATGAAGGTCCTCCATCCAAACAACGATCCTTTCCTAAAGCTAACTACGTAGCTTTTGTGCCTAAACCTAAAAAATCCATGACCATTCCAATACCTTAATCACATGTTTGTTATTGTTACCTTCACAACGAAGGTTCAAATGCCTGCCGCCGGTACTCACTCCTATGGATCCGAGTGTTGGGACAAATGACCTGTATGGTTGTTTGGGTTGGAGGACCTGTTGGAGAAAATCAGTGAAGTGAGCTATAGAAATAAGTCAGAGCAGGGCAGAAGAGGACTGCCAGCAGTGGAGGGACAGAGGAGAGTACTTGCTGTGAATGTGCTGTCTCAGTATCTATTAACTGTTATTTCCTCCTCTTTGTCTCATTCTAGATTCTTTATTTTTTATTTCTTTCTTCTTTCATTCTTATTCATGCCACAGCCTGAATGCTTCATACAAACATATGAACAGTAGATCACTGTAAGTTTATACTCACATCCCCAATTTCTCTGTGCTCTTTTCCCCATTCTCTAAAATATATATTCTTTGTTTCTTTTATTACTGTAATATGCTGTATCCATTGCATCAAGAACTTGAACAGGCTCAGGGTGGAAAGTACCTGGAATAAAGAACAGCATTTATAAAAAAAACTACATCTGCTTTAAGGCCCTGCACACCCACCCACACAGGTGGTTTCGGTTACCCTGGCTGATCAGACCTCTTGTCAGGTTGAAGCTTGTTGAATCTGAGCTGAAAATGATTGTATCTTCCAAATTCATTACATAAGCTAATTAATTTGGACTACATACAGTATGTTGAGATACTATACATATATATGCTACTTACATGGTAATCACCTTGGCTATATTCCAGTGGCGTGCTGTCAGGGCAAACAAGGCAAGCAATGCTTGTCTAGTTAAAGCTAAAAATATAGCCTATATACATAAAGATCTCCAAACAGTGTTCGGTCCCATAAAGGATCTGATGCCTGTGTGCATCCATCATGTAATTTACTGCTCATCAGTGGTGGCAGTAGCTTCACTTCCAGCCGTTGTATCTGTCGTTTCTGTCATTTTCGTGGGCGTGACCGTGTCCTGTTGACAGAGGCTAAAGTCTGTCATGCTGAGGGGACAGACATGCTTTCTTGGAGGTTTGCGCATGCGCATTGAGGATAATCCTTGGCTCGACAGGTGACTAGCGATAGCCAAGTGCGCTGGTCAAGCTGTCTCAGCTGATTCAGCTTCTACCGTTCTGAGACCAGTTATGATATTGCACGCATTATACGCATGCGCAGATGTGTGTGGAAACTAAAAGTGCGCGTTTAACGTTAAGAACCAGCAGGAGCAAGTACACACGCTAATTATAGTGATTTCTCGTCTATGTTCAAGATCCGCAGTAAGTTTGAGAAGTTTGAGACAGAAAATTGTTACACAAGTAGTGCAGCTGCTTTCAGGAATAGCTCAGTGCGGTTGTGTGCGTAGCGGGCGAGAGAGAGATAGAGATAGAGACAGAGCGAGAGAAAGAGCCGTGATGCTGTCCACCGGAGCAGGGAGTTAGCTAGTTTGTTAGCAGTTAGCAGTATAGCTGCAAACGTACAGGTTGATAATATGTGCGTTTTAGGCTGTTTGTCAGTAAATAAATGCTACTACTCCTCAAGACCCAAGTTCCCTTGTCTGCCCTGTGCTTCGCAACTACAGCCATGAAAGGTTAACAACACTGATGCAGGTAAATTAAACGCAGAAATCTGCATTATCACTGTAGTGTGTCATTGTCAATTAATGGTGAATTATATTTAAGATTACCATAGAAGTGATGTTTTTTCTTCATAGTGTACATTTGATTTACTGCCAGTTCAGAAAAATAATCCTAAAACTTCTTCAGCCGGTGAAAGGTGAAGATGTCCAGGCAGAGAGCAGCAAGACAGGAAAGAGACTTTCAGCACAGGAGAGACAGACAGCACAAAATCATGAGACAGGAAAGGCCCTGAATTTGATAGAGATTTGCTGCTCCTACTGTCATGAAAAGGTATGTTTTAATCCTGGGGGCATTTACAATGTAATTAGTTATGTCTGTCTTTCACAAGTTATTGAGAGGTCTTTATTCCTGTGCTGTGGTTCTTCTGACAGCTTTCTCCTACTGCTGGTTCGGGTGTACAATGTACATTCCAGAAACCTCTCTTCATCTGCCAGTTAGCAGCTTGGGTGTTACCTGCATAGAGGTTCACACTGTCCCTCCAAACGGATTGCCACCCTTCTTCTTGGCGTTTCCACTGTGAACACTTGGGACACACATGCAAGTCGTACAGTAGATAAAGCTCCTGGGAATTGAACCTGGATCTCTGCTTTGATGGGTGAGTAGTTTGCCTCTGTGCTATGCTGGCATAGCACAGGTTACACCAGGAGGTTACACCGATGTTTTCGATCCACCAGGCCTATCACAATGAGTCATGTACCACCTCATTCTATAGTGTTGAATAATTAAAGAAAAATCAAGGCAATGAAATGAAAAGTGAAAATGGTGACGAGTAAAAATAAATGAATCAGTAAAATGATAAATGTAGATTTCATTTTAAATGTTAATATAGTTACAGCTTGACTCGGACAACGTTGCAGCTATGATATCTAATCACTGTAATATATACAGTACTTCCAAAAGCCACTCCTCTCCACTTTCCTCCATCTTCTTCTCTTCACCCTCCTACCTCCCTTGTGTCGTCTTTCATACAGGCCACGGTCTTTCCATCTGTCTCTCAAATCATCAGTTTCTTTCTTCAACCATCCTCCCATCCCTCTCCATCCCTTACTTGTCCTCCGATTCCCTTCTCCCTCCTCACCCAGGTTTTTTGTCGTCTGCCATTGTGGCATGCTAACACTCTGACAATGCAGGGCGCTGAATAATTGATGTGTGGATGTGAAAGTTTGATGCCTGACTCGCGGGCAGATTGAACCTGCAGGCACCATGCCTTTGCCCATCAGCCGACTCCCTGCTCTCTGCGCCACTCAACACTTTCTTTCTTTTATATACACACACACACACACACATACACACACCTTAGCATACAGTACACATATCTCCCAATGGACTCCTCTACTTCTCTCAAACTCATTGTAAAACCTCTCAGATATTTGCTGCAAGATTCTGTAACTGTTACACAAAGAAATTGACTTGGAATGTGTTGTACTTTTACCACTACTTGGTCTAGCACCTTCATGATACTGATGGAATAAAAAAATGCAATATTTTCTCATCTCTCTCATCAGTCATCATATATGTCATAATATAGCATACAAAGTAAATTCAGAGTGCCACACGGGATTCATTCAGTCTTTTGTGTATCATTTCACTTGATTCGGCTGAAGAGCCAATCTCTGGCTGACCAGGAAATGTCTTTTTTAAAATATCTTTATAATACTAAGACTGTGGCTAGTAGAGGTCAAGATATTGTTACAACCCACAATATATTTCTCCTTGCATGCTACAACACCCATAGAAGATGACATGCTATCATCAAACTAAAGGAGTCACTAAGTGCAGTGTATACAAGGTCTGGGAATTCAGTAGCAGTTCAGCTGGCTAATATTTGCTGTATCCATCTCTTTGTTTTAAATACTTACTCTGTGTACTTAAGTGGAAACTGGTTTGGTTAAAGAAAACACTTGATACTGCTAAAAATCTCCCTCATTGTCAACATAACCGCTTACAGCCAAAAGCTTGTTAACATATGGTTACCATAAATGACAACCTGCGACCGCATTTACTAAATCTCAATAGCAATTAGCTTTAATAAGTGAGGACTGCATGTCTCTTTTCTTTCAACATCCCTCTTATTCAGTACCTGCAGAAATTAAAGATGAAATCAGGACTATATTTAGGAACAAGTCAAGTTTTTTTTAATTTATTTTTGCAGCTAAAAATAACTTGGTCACCTCTTTTGTTAATGCCAGTATATTATTATATTTACATGACTATGCTCACACAATGTTTGCATGTGTGGCATGGAGGCATACTTACTGCAAAGCATCTCAGGATACATAGGACAGTATGTTCAATCGTCGACTCAAAGGAGTGAACAATAATTTACTATCTCTCTAACTGTAAAACTGAATACAAGTGGGGATTTGTAGGTGTTGCTAATTGATGCCAGTCGCTCGTTTTACATCGATGACTGCAGATTAGGGCTGCAGCTAACGATTATTTTCATTCATCTATTTATCTCATGATAATTTTATTGGTTAATCGATGAATCGTTTATTCTTTAAAATGTCGAACAATAGTGCAAAATCATAATTTGCTCAAGTCCAAGGTGATTTTCTGAAATTGCTTGTTTTGTCTGACCAGCAGTCCAAAATTCAAAGATATTCAGTTTATGATCATTTAAGACAAAGAAAAGCAGCATATCCTCACATTTGAGAAGCTAGAACAAGGGAATGTTAGCCATTTTTGTGTGCAAAATTTCAGTTGATTGACTGATTGATAAATTGACTAATTGTTTCAGCTCTACTGCAGATTTAATGCTGTCAGTAGCATGGCTGTATTGTAGAAACACAATACATCCGTGGTTGGTGGACCTGACTCTTAGGCTTTGCAGGGAATACTCCACATTCCCAGGACCCCTGTGTGCGCTACACTTTGTTTGCTTACTCTAAAAACCCAAATGCAAGTGAAGTTATGTGCAATGAAAGGTGGAGGGAAAACTTGGAAAACGTGGATGTTTGTTGGACAGGTAGGAAATGCGATGTCGCTAATGTTAACCACAAAAGAAAGCTCTAAAATTTTAATTGCTGATGCTGCATAGCAAACATCTGCTCCTCGCAGCCTCAAATTCTTTGAACTTTCACAAACAACCAACTCTACTCTCATTTTGAATTACAATTTGTCATTTAATACTGAAATACATAGATGACACTTTGAATGATAGTTATGCTAGGCTGCCTCTAGCATGTTATCCTTACCCAGGCAGTGTGGCACCACCTCACCTGTGTCAGACTGTAATAATCACAGCCATAGATACGGTCTGTGACAGTGTAAACATTTTTAAATGAAGCCTCAAGTCATCTCTGTGGTTTCCAACAACTGCTGCTCCATGTTAAAGAAAAAAATATTTAATAATCAGACCTTTCAACACTAGAGTCAGCACTTACATGCTCAGATTTAAAACGCCTTGATTCCAGCTTTTTTTTTCTTGAACCTACAAGGCCTCCTAAGTGTTTGTGTTCCTTTAGATATACTGTGGAATGACTGTTTATAGCCTCAGGATTTGTGTCTCATATTTCTGCCTCAGGTTGGAACTGAAATGGGCCAAAAGTGCCTCCGTGAACTCGGCTTCATCTTAATGGAACTCAAATGGCTTAAAGCGGCAGGAGCCTCTCTACAGGTGAGTTTAACCTGTTAATGAATAATCGTAATACAGACTCAACAAAGAGCTGTCCTTGCTTTGTTCAGTGAAGATTTAAACAGCTTTTACCCATATGAACTTACTTAAATTGTATTTTGCTTTAGTGTGTTGTTGCCCATAGATTACTTGCAGCCTATCATTTTGTCTTGATGCTGTTTTACAGCCCAGTCTTCCTTATTTATCTCAGCAGGGGCAGCCTACCTGTTTAAATGACTGTTAAATCTGCTGTTTCAAAACACACAGACTGCAAAGGGAAAAACCTTTGTCTGCATATAGCTGCTATGATTTCTATATTCTATATTCTGGCAAATATCACAGCTTTACTTAAGGGAAATTTCAAAAGAAATATGTCAGTGAAATTTCCTCTGCGTTATTTGAGCTAGAAGAAGATAGTTATGCATACTATAGGGAGGAAGTTAATTACCTTCAAAATAGAAGTTATAAAACTTATAGGAGCTATTTTTAAGTTTTGCTATTGCTGCTATACAATATATATAGCCAGCGTTAGCATTAACAGCTAAGCTTACTTACCAGTCTAGAAGAAACGTTGCAAGTTCAGCACCAAACTTCATTCCTTTACTTGCCAAGAGCTGTTTCCATTGGTGAAAAGCAACACCAATGTTAGCTTGTGTCATGTCTTTTCTTCTACTGAAGTTAGCATGCAACCCAGCTAGCCCCGGTCTGTCTCGTCACTTTCTGATAGCGACTCACTGTAGCCTCTAATCTGATTTGAAGATGTAGCGCTGCTCAGAAGGCGTATTATAACCTCTTCTCTTGTAAACACAATGGTGGCCAAAGCTAAGGGACAATCACCACTAACCGCTCCAGGCAAGAAACCACATTCAGCAGCAGTGAAAATTTACAAATAGCCCCTTTTAAAATGCATAAGAATGTGTTGTCACAGGCTAATAATGTGATTGGCTATGATCACATACATATTGTTGAAGGTATAGGTGTGTTTGCAGTAGAAATAAAACTATCAGTTACTTGATTGAGAGAATGATCAACTATGATTATTCTTTCTTTTTTGGTCTTAAGTGTCAGTAAACTGGATATCTTTGGGCTGTTTGTTAGTTGGATGAAACAAGCAATATGAAGAAATCATGTTGGAGTTCAAGAAGTTTTAATGGGCTTTTTGGACAATTTATAGAGCACACAATTCACTGAGTATTTGAGAAAGTGATATGCAGATTGATCAATAACGAAAGTTATTGAGAATTGCAACCTTAGCTTACAGTCTGAGTATGTACCTATGAGTATGTGTTTGTATGCATTGTGCTCTGCGTGATAGCATCTTTGTTCCTTCCTCTTTATCTTCCACTCCCTCTTTCTACTTTCTACTGTATGTGAATGTGTCATGGAGGAGACGTTTGGGCCCTGCCTGCTGATTTATTCATGATATGACTTTTAATATCATTTACTGGGACATGAGAGTCTGCATCTCAAATAGGCCTGCAGGCACCTTTGTGCACCCGTGTGCTTGTGCATCTGTGACAAAGAGAGAAAGAAAGAGAATGCACTTAAAAATGCACATGAATGTGCTTTTTTGTATGTGTGTATTTGTGTTTACATGTAAGTGGGTGTGCGTGTGTGTGTGTGAGAATTGGCACATGCACATGCAATTACATTTGTGTGTGAGGATTTTTTTTTTTTAGGCAGGGATGAAATCGTGACAAATTGTGTTTGTGACAAAGTGTGTTTGGGCATGTGAAGAGGTGGACCTCATGATGATTGCCTATAATAGGGCTGTGATTGAGTTATCGGACAACAGTAGGAAGTCATTGTGTAATGGCCAGTAGCTAGCAATGGGGGCCGATACCAATCTGTTTAGCAGCATAGGGTGTGGAGAGGAATGCAGAAGGAGGTGTCTAGTTTCTGTGGTGGATGACTGTTTTGCAAGCCAACGTGCATGCTTGCTTGTATGTGTGTGTTTTTCATTTGATTTATTGCTATGTATTTGTCAGTACATGTTTGTCAGTTATAGTAGCAAAGCCACTGAATGTTGCCAAGGCAGACATAAACCTGCAACAAATACAAAATTAGTTTTGCCTACTGTATGCTGAAATCCAGTTTCCATCTTTTATTCTTGCTAGATGGGAGGATATATTCAATTTAACGGCCACAAAGACACATTCCACATATATTTTTTGTCAATTAGCTCCATATGTGTGCAGAGGTTTCTTTTTTGTCTAACCATACCTATTAGTGACTATAATTAAATGATGAGGAATAGGTGGGTGGATGGAACAGGAGGTAGACAGAGAAGGGGGCGGCTGGAAAGCGTGATTTAATTTGGTTATGATCTAATTTGCTTTGATTAAAAATGTATGCAAATCCCTCTTAGCATAAGGGATCAGTGCGGAGAGGCGACACCTCTCTTGCTCTCTCTCTGTCTCTCTCTCTCTCTCACTCCCGCTGTCACCCCCTCCTCCTCCTCCTCCTCCTCCACCTCCTCCTCCCTTACTTTCAGTCCTCCTCCTCTCTCTGTCTGTGGCCACTAAAGTGAGATGTGTGAATAGGAGAGCGCAGTGTGTACATGTGTGCATGTGTTGTTGGAGGTGTGTTCTTTTTTAAAGCGAAGAGAGGGACCCACTCGCATTGGGTGTTATTGCACCTCATATCTATTGGCTGAATGTCTGCTACAGGCTGGCTCTGGGTATGAGGTGGTTCGGTGAGATAGTGTGTGTGTATGTGTATGTGTGCGTGTGTGTTTGTTTGGCCCGACTCCGTCTACCAGTGAGCCCTGTGTTTGAGTGACTTTTCGTCCTATGTCTCCCAGGGGTTGATCCACCCCACAGCTCACAGCTGAACACAATCTCCTCTTTTCAGTTTCCTTTACCATTCCTCATTTCTTGTTGATCATTCTTTTTTTTCCTTTCTTTCTCTGCCACCCAATCAGTCACTCGTCCATAAAACACACACACACACACACACACACACACACACACACACACACACACACACACACACACACACACACACACACACACAACACTGCCATACCCTCCAACTGTCCAGTCCGTCCTCTGTGCTCCCTGCCACTGACAACCGTCAGCCTGAGAAACAGGCCTCACATGCAGTGTACGGGTTCACCTGCATTGTGAATGTTTTTTGTATGTGTTCATATAGGCCATCTAGATAACTGCATCTATTTGCATGGGGGCTCAGCGTATTCATGTCACTCTCATTTTCTCTCCATCTCTGCACTCTCTCTCGGCCTGTCACCACTGCCTCTCCAAGTTTACTGTAATGAACTGTGGTTTGCCTCTGTGCTCTCCCCTCTCTTCCCTCTCTTTCTCTCTCGTTAGCTTGACTCCAGCCGGCCAGGCAGCCGGCATACCTATCCGCCATCTAGCTCCAGTCAGCCAGCTAGTTAGCCAGTGAGTCAGAGTGGCCTGTCAGCTGTCATGACAGGAGGCTGACCACTTAGTTGGTCAGCATCACCAATCCGGTGAGTCAACTAGACTGTCAGTAAAGGCAGGGACAAACTTTACAGCAGTGTTGAGTCAGTTATCATTAGATTTAAACATCACAAGTAAGAGGTCCAAGTTAAACCAAGTCGGTTTCAGACTTGGCCAGTTGGTGTTGAATAGTGTGGTGTGTGGTGTGTCATTAAAAGCCCCCATTAAGTTTATTTTAAACATGTTTATTTTTTTCTACTGGAACTGGGACATCACAGTGAGGGGAAAAAATCCCAAAAGAAAACTGTAAAAATAATGTGGTCTTTCACGAGGGAGTGGGTATTATTTCATAATCCAGTAAGAGTTTCAGTGCAGAGCAACAGCTGATTGTACCTAAAGTTCATCTGCACTCTTATGAAGTTCTCTCTCGATTCTTCTCTCAATTTTATAGATTCCTCTTCCATTTTCTTGCTATTTGCGGGAAAATTCCAGCATAAATTTGCAAGACAAAGTGTTTTTTTTATTTATTTTTTTTACGGATGTCTGTATCTGTTTTGGTACAGGAACATGTGAGAATTCGGTCTCACAGGACTTCCTGGGATTGTCTAGCTCTGCGACTCATGTTTTTTTTCCTCATTTTGCCTTTTTATTTGATAGTTGACAGTGTAGAGACAGACAGAAAACATAGGAAGAGAGAGAGCAGTATGACATGCAGCGTTGGTCCCGGTTGGTATTGAAACATGGATGTTGTGGTTATATGGTATTAACTTAAAGGGAGAGTTTGTGTTATTTGATGTGGGGTTGTGTGAGGTACTCATCTATAGTCAGTGTATTACCTGCAGTAGTAGTTGTCGGCATTTTAAAGAAGCAGCAAGGAGTACTGGCACAGAAGCTGAGCGATGTGCTGCTGTGGACGGGGCCAATATCAGTTGAAGTGTAAACCTTATTTAGATTATATTCACCGCTTTATCTTCCCATCAAACAGCCGTTTCCTTGACCATATTGTCTCAACCATTGCAAACAGCTACCAGCTATATAGACTGTATAGACTTCAGCTATAAGTTAGCTAGCAATGGACACACGGACCGTGTCTGTGTGCATGTGTGTGTAGAGCTCAGTTCTTCCTGTTATTTCTCTCTAGTTTCCCCTTTTATCTCATCTCTGTACATTAATGAATCAGATTAATTAAGATATGCACACATTTTTCGCTCAAGTTAAAACATTTTCAACTCACTCTGACACGTCTTTGCATCAGTTCACGCTGCCCCGGGGGGAATTAGCTTCTAATCACATCTACCTTGTGTTGTTATCTATATTTAATTAGCTGTTCAATATGTGTTTTTTTCTGACTGTCAACACTAATAAATTTGTGTATATTGATAGAAATTGTTATGTTTATGTTTTTAGGTTTCTTTATCCCCATCCTAAACCAGTCAGTCAAAGTCAGACAGTGTTTTGATCTTTTCTTTCAGTCAGTAAATCAGTCAGTTAGTTCAGAGAGTCAGTTGGTCAGTCAGTCAGTCAGTAACTCAGCCATTCATGCAGTCAGTCAGTTAACTCAGTCAGTCAGCCATCCGGGCTGTGTCTGCTCTCTTACATAAGCAGGGCGACAGATGCTGAATCATCAGCTGCCCGCTGGAATGCTCTCTCTACCCAGAGGGTGCCAGGAGGGAAGACAACACACACACACACACACACACACACACTCATGTTAACTCCCTCAAATACTCACATACACACTCAGCTAACTGTATGCATTCATGCAAACACCGTGCACATCCTGGCATGCATGTACAAACACACACATACACACGCTGCACTGTCGTGCCCTATTTCACATGAGACTCACTCCTCATGACTGAGCTCCAGAAGGGAGATAGTAGAAGAGTGAGAGGAGAAGAGAGGAGAGAGCGAGAGAGGTTGAGTGCGAGACAAAAAAGAGAGAGAGAAAGGCTTGCAGATAGACTGACAGAGAGTTCAAGAGAAAGAGAGAGAAGAAAGAAGAGTGAGATCTTCCCTCAGCTGTCTGTGAGGGTTTTGATGTGGTTTAAAAGGTTTTTCATGTTACGCAACTTTGAAGACGAAGCGTTTGATGTTTAGTTTGCTAGTTTGTTAGCTATTGGCTTAAACTCTCTACCTTCTACCTCTCTTTCTCTGCAATTTATCTGATTAGTGGTAGGAACTTGCGTCACTCTCTTTTTGCCTTTGTCTTGAACGTTACTCAGAAGGGTGTTTTTCAGCGTCTCTTCAGAAACTTGGCACTTATCATCTATTTATGGGAGAAGCAATTGAAACTGGAATAACGTTCCTATTTGCCTGCCTGTCTAGCCTTTCAAAAGCACGACTGAAATGCTGATGGAACAATGACAACTATTTCTCCCCTTTTTTCCCTCTTATCTCCCCGTTTCTCTCACTACCTCATCCAATCTCGCCTCTCCACGTCCCCTCAGCATGGGTGATTCATTTGTCTCCAGCGCAATATAGCACAACATGGGCTCGCCACCATCCATATTGCCACAGTGCTTATTTGTCGAACGCCGGGGATTTCATAAATGTATTTCCACACTCTCTCCTTCCAGCGATTTCCTTCTTTGCCCTTCGTCTTTTCCTCTCTTTCCCTTCCATTCCCTTTCCTCTAAAGCAGCAACACACACATTCCCAGTTTCTCCCTTCTCTCTCCCTCTCTCTCTCTCCCCCTCTCTTTTCCATCCCTCTCTCTGTTCCTCTCTCATCAGACGAATGTAAGAATAGAACAGGGGAAGCCCTCTCACCTCTCCCTGCATGCCGGCTAATTAGCATATTCATGAGAGGTACCATAAATTATACATGAGATCCGGAGGGGAAACAGAGGCAGAAGAATGAGACGCGGACACACATTCTCTCTCGCGCGCGCACACACACACACATTCACACACGCGCGCACGCATGCTTGCTCACACGTGCACATGCATATACTCGCTTATGCAGGTACACTCACACACACACACACACATACAAATAAACACATACATAGGCACATCCTCACTTTCCTCTCACACCCTCTCTCAATCACACAACACAGACGGAGGGATACAGACAGGTAATTGGTGAGAAAGAGTGTGTGCTACAGTACATTGGCAGTGTGCAGGGGAGATGGCATACACAATATTGAAAGGGAGAAGTAGAAGTCACTCTCAGTCAAACAGAAAATGCAGTGCACACACAGGCACAATGCTCCGGCTGGCTATATTTTCTCCACACTCGAAGGCAACAGGGTTTAGGCACTAAATAAGGTTAATGCAGCTAGGGTTAATGCTAAAAGGAAACTGTAGAGTGGAGGGTGTGAGATTAAGACAGATTTTGAGGTCACAGGTTTACTTTATAACCAATGAGAGAGAGAACTGAAAGGCCAGAAGGTCCCTGAGATTATTCCAAAATGTGACATCCATGTTATAAAAATAATCACTGCTTGAATAGCTTGAACGGAATTAAAACACCACAAGTTCCATTGGTTGTCTTTTGCTTGAGCAAGAACCTAGAAGTAATGCACCGTCCTTCATACTATACCGTATTTGTTTTAAATTCAATTAATGTGTTTTTCCCACTTACATGATGGATATCCCAATTTGGAGCCAGACTCTGACTCAGCATGCTGACGGCCGACTCGACATCTTTATCCACATATATCATATTTACATATGGTCCAAAATAAATGCATTGAGATGAAAAGCTGACTAAAGGCTGGAATGCCTCCAAGACTCGTGCTCTTTAGGATGAAAAGGGTCTTCTTTAGTTATGAGAATAAAGACGCAGCTATGGCACTCCGCGGCAGCATCACTTGAAAAGGCTTTATATCCCTAGAAAGTTCAACAAATAAAGAGATGATATGCTGTTTTTTCAGGATTATCAGGAGTGCAAAAATATTCATTTGGCATGTGACTTAATTGTATCAAAACCTGAAGTAGAAAAAGAAAAAAAAAACAACTAAGCAAGGTGGCATTTGGTGTGGGGAAAAAAAAGCAACTCTGTGACAAAATGTTATGAAAAATGCTCAAAATCCAAATGATGAAAACAAATTGCTAGTTTTGTCCAATCAAAACTCAAAGATATCCAGTTTGCTATCATACAAGACAGAGAAAAGCAGCGAATCTTTACGGTCAGAACCTGGAACAAAAGTATGTTAGCCATATTTACTTGGAAAAAAAAGACTACGATTAATCAATTAACAAAGTAGTTTCTGATTATTTTTCTTAATTCACCAACTGATAAATCGAGTAATCATTTCAGCTGATGATTAACTACTGTAACTGATGGGGCAGTGGGCTTCTACATAGAGGCAGCATGTTTAAAAAGAAAAAAAAAGTTTTGATTTCAAAATGAAAGAATGACTGGAGTTAAAGATGAGCGCATTAATAAGCAGACCAGACATTACATACTACAATTTTGGATTCAGATACACAGATACACAACATCAAGAAGATACAGCAGAAAAAAATAGCAAGCTACACTCACACGCATTACATATATACAGGCTGCTAATTGCTTGTTATCTGCATTGAAAAGCTTTGAACTTTCTTTGATACCTTCAATCAAACTGATCTGATCTATACTGAATCATATTTCAATTGTATATTTGCTACTTTTGCACTTATTTGAACAACTGCAAACAGGTGACAGTGTGTTGAATAACATCCTGCAAATACATACGCAGTTACATGACAATCATAATTCCACTTCATTTGCATTAAGAAAAATGTGCTTTTAAGGCTTTGGAGCTGAGCAGATCAGATTAAGGCGAGATGTGCTGTTATTAGATAATGCTGAGCAGAGTAGATCCATATGGCGC
Source organism: Seriola dumerili (assembly GCF_002260705.1). Taxonomy (NCBI): domain Eukaryota; kingdom Metazoa; phylum Chordata; class Actinopteri; order Carangiformes; family Carangidae; genus Seriola; species Seriola dumerili. The sequence continues at coordinate 430,632 of NW_019174788.1, read as the reverse complement.
TTTTAACCAGACTGCCAGGCATGAGTGGATGATAAAAGTTGTATTGAAATGATGTCGATATGTGGAAGTGTAACCACAGCCTGTTGTGGAGGCAAGTGATTTCAGTGAGCTGCTGCCATACATGACAGTATGTTAAAGTGTGTGATGTTACAGCTAAAAGGTTCCCCCTCTGGCTTGCATAATGCTCTGTTGCGCTCATAGTTGAAACCCGCATTCTAGCCCGCGGATAGGCAGGAGGGATCCTGCCATACATGCTTAAGTGCTCACAACAATTAGTTGATTCTGGGTGGTTTGGATCTAATTGAAACACAAGGGATTGAGAGCAATTGAGAGGTTTGCCTCTCCAGCGTAGATGGAATATTCATGAACATGTTGCCAGGACTTATCATGTTCAGCCATGTTCTTCAGTGTTGGCCCCAGAGAATCTGCTTCCCTTTATCCATCAGTTTCCTGGATCCATTCGTTTCTTGATGTAGAAACAGGCTTGGGTTTCCTCGTCTATATGTTGTAGTAGTGCGTGCAAGAACTTACACATGTTACTGTGCATGTGATGCTTCTCATGAATTTGTTGTTACGCTGTATGGGTTTGCAGAAATTAGAGAATTTGTCAATGTCTGTGTTTGTCCGCAGGAGTGTGTCCTATGTGCATGTGGTCATAAACTTCTCCATGGGAGGGTGCCTGAATTTTACATATCAAACCAAGTGTTGTGTAATGCAGACCTGGTACACTAGTGAATAGAAAAAAAATTTAATCATGTGAAGGGAAAGGTCCTGGACTTTCATCAGTCATCATATTCACAATGTAAAACAACACATCTTTATATTAAAGTCACAAGCTGTAACAGCCAATCAAAAGGGGGGACAATTAGCACATCAGTAATTAAGCCTTAAAATATCCTATATATAATATTATAGAAATATTATATTTTTCCCTAAATATTCCTTAAAATATACAGTATATCAAAATCTGTAGAATTCAAACCTTTTTTCATGGTATCCAGTGTTTTTTTGTGAGGTTCTGGGGTTCTGATTGGTTGTCACAGCCTGTATCTCTAGTATAAAAATGTGTTGTTTCTCATTATGAATTTTCTGGCTGACGAAGGTCCACAACCCAAACATTGCTTCTAAAAGTCAGCGCTGACACTGTGCAGGTATTGACCCTTTTCTTTCATTCTCATATACCCAACTGGCCTATACGTCCCACTTTTGATGATTTCATATTTTCACTTGAATGATTTCATGCTCTTCAAAATCAAAAACCTATTTGGTATCATCCAAAGTGCAGTACCTTTAAACTAAAAATGAGCCTCTTTTAACTGAAAAACTGACATTTAGTAGATATTCATTCTATGGTGGCACAAAACAACAGATTCACACACATTCAAGGATTAAAACAAAAACATTAAGGAAATACACTCTAAATCTGCTCCAAACACTAGAGCACACAACAGAGTTAAAGTACAATCATTAATAGAAATGCACTCCAGTTGCACTGTGAAATGATGATAACTTGCTAGTTAGCGAGTTAGCATTATTAATATTACGATGTGTCTTGTATGTGTTTTGATATTTCTGTTTTTTGGAGAATATTTCCTATTTCCTCAGGGACCACCATAGTTTTCACCCAAAAGCAGTTCCGTGTTTTTTTTCATGAATATGAATATCTAATTTCAAATGTGCGAGTGTGTGTGCGTTTATGTCTGCCTGTGAATGGGTGCACGCCTGTCTACATCTGCGTGTGTGTGTGTGTGTGTGTGTGTGTGTGCGTGCGTGCGTGCGTGCGTGTGTGCGTGCGTGCGTGTGCGTGTGTGTGTGTGTGTGATATAACACACACACACAGTGCGGGTGGCAGGAGCTAATATCAGATTACGGATGTAAATTGGCAGAGTGGCTCTCTCTCATTATCACTAATAAGACTATGGCCTCGCTCTCTGTGCCCTCTCTCTCCCTCTCTCTCTTCCCCTCCTTGTATGGTCGGTTAGATGAGAGAGAGATGAGCTGATAGAGAGAGAGAGAGAGAGAAGAGGGTTGCTGCAACCCTGTTCCTGAAAGCAAATGATTTCAAATTGGTCCACATGTACATGCGATGACACACACTGATATAACACACACACACACACACACACACACACAACAATTCTCACACATCACAAGCAAAGACGACTAATGATCCCAGTCTCGAGCACTGCAAATTATTCTTATGTATAGAAACTCTTTTTTGAATTAAATTCTCTCTACACTGAAGCCTCCTTCCTTTTTTCCCTTTCTCTCTCTTACAATGCGAAGTGTAACATGTACACACCCACTCACTGTCACTGTCTCTCCCCCCGTCTTTGTCTCATACACAATCACATGTGTGCACACCACCATTCTTCAGACGTCAGTCCAAGGACATTACACTAAATTAGACAAAGATTTATTTTTAGTCGCAGAAAATTTCTGAGACAGAACTAACGTGCAACATACAAACTAACACTCAATTATTCTCTCTGCTTATAGTCACAAATGCAGTGTAGTTCATGATCTAAGTAATAAATCTGTTTGTATGTATGTATATATTTCACCAAAGATATGCATTAAGATTAACGATGCCAGAAAGACACACAGGCAATTCTAATGGCACTGTAGTCAATCATGTACCCGACTGGATATATGGAGTTCCGAGATATCGCCGTAAGTCATTTGAACATACGTGTGCATGCTTGTTTTCAGGCACATAAAACACTAGTATGTGTGTGTGCACATAAGATTTTTATTTATGGACATATGGAATCATTCTAGCAAATAAACTTTGATTGAAATGTGCACAAAAGTGTGTTTTACCATGTATTAAGAAGATTGTTCTAACTAATAGACACAGCATCAGTATACTCACCGAATGCAATCGTATAATTTTTTTTCAGCAGTTCTCTGTCTCTCTCTGTCTCTCCTTTCCTGTCTGTCTGTCTTACCCGTCTCTCCATGGACCACATTCGCTCAGTAATTACATTTCAGCCATTATTCTCGGCTGACATTTCTGTTCGGTTAATCATGCCCATTTTGCCATCACGCACAGGTCAAAGTGTGTGTGAATGAGAAGAGGGTAAGTGTGTGTGCGTGTGTGTGTCTGTGAGAGAATGAGAGAGAGTGTGAGAGAGAGAGAGAGAGAGAGAGAACCTAAAAGGATGAAATCACATGTGAGTCGTGCATGCCTGCCAGCACGTCTGCTGTAAGCCTCCTCTCGACTATACGTGTGTTAACGCGTTTGCATTAGCTGTGCATTTGCATGTATTATCATATTTATTTATCTGTCTTGAATATGTGTAATTAATGTGTCCGAATCTGCAAAAAATCAGGTTTACTGGCCGAGTATGTGAACACAAAGAAGGAGTTTGGTTCCAGCTGTTGGTGACGCTCATCTCGATCAGGTGATAGCTATTTATGAGGATGATGACATGGAAACTGCTCCTGTGTCTGGTAGTTTTTGAGGATATGGTTCTGCAGCGCCTGCTGGAGGGGAGGACTTGAGAAAGGCTGTGTCCAGAGTGTGAGGAATCTGTAATGATTTTCCCTGCCTGTTTCCTGGTTCTTGAAGAGTCCAAGAGGGTCGGCAAAGGGGCGCCAGTGTTTTTGTCTGTTGTCCTTGCACAGTCTTGCGTATTCCTACATATGTATGTGTGTTTGTTGTTACTACAGTTTGTCATGGCACAGTATATGACCAGGGTAATGATGTGCAAAGAGATGATGTGCAGCCACCCACTCTCACCAGGAGGGTCACAACCCTTGGCCTTGGATGCACCCTTGCATACGTTTGCGTGTGCGTACGTGTGTCTGTTTCAAGCCAATGTGGCTGGCGTCTGCTCACTCCTCTATCCACTGCAGGCCGTCTGCCGTCTTTTATTTCTGCTTTAATGACCTATAAAGGGACTGTTACTTTTTAAATAAACCATAAAGCACGGGTCATAAAAGGGGAGTGCAATGCTGGGCACAGGCCAAGCTCTGAGAGAAGTGTGTGTCTCAGTGAGTATGTATGCTGGGGTGTGTGTGGGTGTTTGTGTGTTTGCACATGTTGCATATGCAGCAATGTGCCACAGCACACAAAGCTAAACCATCAGCCCAACAGATATTACAGTCTGAGAGAGCTCTGGATCAACTGCATGTCAAATGCAAGTCTGTGAAATGATAAACCTACATAAGTGGTGACCTTGCTTCACATAGAGATGAGTGGGTGGGTGAGGAGCAGGTCCAAGGCTAGAGCTTTTTTTTCCAAGCCACTGTCTCTGAGCTGCTGTAGTGGGTGTAGAAAGAAGCGAGCCTGGGGCGGCTTCAGTAGCTCTTCATACAATGAATAAACCCCTTTACAGCAACTTGTATCACGAAGGACTCTTTTATATTCCCACGACCGACACAGGGAGCTTATGAAAGTGCTTAGAGATGCTGAGAAGTGGTTGAGGCAGGTTCAACCAAGCACTACTGACAGTAATATATGGGTCTTAATAGGTGCATGCTGGTGATATCTGCAGGAGGTGTAATTTCAGTAATGCTTGTGACAGAAAAAAAGAAAAAAAAAAGTTTAGGAAACAGTAAAGTGTCTGTCTTAGAAGAAAGGTCTTTGCACCATGCATATTTACGTCTTAGTTAGAGGATTGTGTGGGTGCAAGTCATCCCTCCCTGTCTCTCTCTTCTACCACCTCCTTATGCGCAGCGATTCCAAAGCCGAACATAAAAAAGGGGGGAAAAAAAATAATTGCCCGTTTTAGCAGAGTGTAACGTCGAAAATGTGTGTCGCTCATGCAGAGCTTCAAACGGGCTCGGCGAGGAACAGAGAGCAAATCTTAGCACGCCGCGTTTAGGACATCAAACGGGCCGCAATCAACCGCTTCGCAGAGAGGAGGAGGGGTGACAGGAGGGGCTCGGAGGTGGCGGCGGCAGTGGGGTGGTGGTGGGGGGGCTCATTTCCTTTGACGTTCATGCACTTCTTCCTCTCCCGCAAGAAGACGTTTAGCTACTTCAAGCATCTATCGAGAGAAACAGAGAAAGAGACACTGAATGTGAGACAAGGTATGTGAAAGTGGAGCAGAAGGTGCAAGAGGTTACGGAGGTTATGCCAACAGGTGACGAGGAAGGACAGAAGGATGGACTCTGCAGGGTGAAAAGAGTAGTCTAGAGTCCCTAACTTTTTAAAATATTTCCCTAAGATGTCATCATCTGTTTGCAGTCTTTTCATAATTAGGAGGCAATCTCATTTTCCATGCGACTGACAAAATAGACTGATCTGGCTACATACGAACAGTTCTTGTTGCCGCGCTCCGTCACTGTTGCTCAGCCCTCAAGAGCAGCTGTTTGTTGGAAAAACTTGATGATAATTCAGAATAGACGCTCGGGTGGGATTTCAGTGACAAGACCATAAATTTCATACACTGAGAAAAAAGGAATAAAGTATTGTCTCGTATCTAGAGCTCCAAATAGTAATGATTTAAATTATTGATTAACCTGCCAATTTTTTGTATTTTTTTTTTATTAACCAATCAGTCATTTAATCTGTAAAATGTGTCAAAATAATGAAAAACAGCAGTTCCTTGGAACCAAAGTTAACATCGTTTTTTGCTTGCTTTGTGCAACTAACAAAGACTAAAAGATGCTCAATTTACACAGACATAAACCAAAGAAAAGCAGCAAATCCAAAGGCTCTGGAACCCGTGAGTATTTGGCTATTTTTAGCCACGGTAGCGGACAGGTCCACTGCAGCCTGTAATATCTCAACACACAATGAATGGAATGCCATGAAATTTCGTACAGACATTCGTGGTCCCCAGAGGATGCATCCTGTTGACTCTGGTGCTCTCTTGACATTTCATCTAGTGCTACCACCTCGTCACTTGTGAAGTATCTCAACATCTAGTTAATGCATCAGCACTAAATTTGGTATAGACATTTGTGCTTAAATTGCCCAATAATCTGGTTAGTGGCCATTAGCATGCTAACACGCAAAACTAAGATGGTAAATGTGGTCAGCATTAAACCATTTAGCTCAAACCACCAATATACTGATGTACAGCCTCACAGAGCCTCTAGTGGCTGTGACTTTTAGTCCTGTTGATGAATAATTTTGTCATTTAGTCTATAATTAGTGAAAAATAAATTTTCCTTGAGAACTCGAGGTGGCATCCTTAAATTGCTTGTTTTGTCTGACACAGTCCAAGAAAGATATTGAAAAGATAGATATTTAATTAAAAAAAAAACAAAAAAACAACAACAAAAAAAACAGTAAATTCAATGTGAAGCCAGAGAATGTGGCAACAACAACAACGATAAAGACTTAATTTTAATTTTCAAAAATGCTGTCAAATATTTTTCTTGAATTGATATATTGACTAATTCTGTCTGCACTCCTTGTGTCCTCATATTGGACTCTGTACTGTATCCATTATACTGGAATGTAATTTGAACCATTGTGGTTTGTATCATTAGAGACACTTAATATACCTTAAGTAAAAAATATGTATTTCAAATGTATGCATCTAAATGATTTGACATTGACGTTTTAAATGGCCATTTTTGTCAACATTTGCCACAGTGTGGGAAAATGTTTTTACACTTGTCCTTCACAATCATCAAAACACACTGCTAGAGCAGGACTTGTTGCGAAGAATGTTAAGAATGTGAGCACTATTTACGAAAACTGCAGAGCTGATGTTTTTTCCTCAATATGACAAATATGTGCTGACAAGAAATAACCAGATATATTCAAAGTGTCAAGGTATGCATTTAATTCCTTTGAAATGTACCTTTTTCAAATGCTACAAATTTGCCCCTTTATGGGCACTGCCGCGGTGACAAGCTATTTGTTGCAAGCTGTTCTTTAAAATACAGACAAAACATGTAGGGAGAAACCTTTCCTCTGGATGCTTACTTCAGGGTAACAGTCTTTTATTTCATAAACCTGCAGTAGATTGACAGGCTGACAAGCTGCAATAAAGTGTTCTTTGATCCTTCTCGCACTCTAAGCTGCACTCTGCTCATTCTAGTCTTCAACTTAACATGTAACTTTTACATTACAAAGATCCTTGCCTCCAATCACCTCTTCAAACACGTCATCTCTCCACTAGGCGCACTGCATTTCTCCTCTCCTTGACTCACCTCCTCCTTTCTTTCTTTCTTTCCTTCATTCTGCCAAGTCGCTTTGTGCTTTTCATTCTTAATGTTAATTCACCTGTGATCTTTCACTGCTCTCTCTCCGCTCTGTCTTTCTCTCTTTTTTCCCCCCTTCTTTTCTCGCATCTCTCCTTCACTTCTTTTGTCCTTGATTACCTAGTAGTGAGCTCCTGGCTGTGTCTCCCTGCCACTGGGTAATGGACTATTTGCATGCAAATGGCAGTGCCTGGAAAGATTAGACAGGGTGGAGTGGATGGTGGAGGAAGCAACGGAGGAGGAGGAGGTGAATGAGGAAGGCAAGGAAACAGACAGACTTTATTGAAGGAGGGAAAGGCGGTGGAAAAGAAGCTCAAAACCAGATGAAAGGCAGGGATGAGTGCATTCTGCTTTTTTATCATTTTGGCTGTCTGGAGGTCTAGATGATTGTCTTCGTTAAGACGCTATTATTGACAGTTACTTCTATGTGTGTGCGTGCATGTGCATCTTACTGCAGCTGTGTGTTTGTGTGTGTAAGTGTACATGATGCTCAAAGACTGAGAGAGAAAAAGTTTGAACGCCTGTGCCTCAGTATTTGCATGTTTATGTGCGCCTAACTAGCTTAGCTCCAAACTTGGGGAAGATAGGGCACTGCGGCATCTCTTTTTCTGAAAAATTAAAGCTGGAGACCAAAGGTTTTTTGTCTGGAGAGAGAAGCCCAGGCCTCGCTGCCTCCTCCCCCTCCTCCGACTCCTCCAAATAAATAAGAATTTTTGATTACAGTAATCAGGGCCATTAATAATGCAGACGCTGTGATGATGCAGAGGAGATGAAAGATGGCTCTTCTCAACCTTTCTGTGTTAGGAGCGAGGGGAGATAGCTGCTAGCTAGCCACACACACACACGCACACACAGACACACACACACACACGCACACACACACACACACTCACACACACACACACACACACACACACACACACACACACACACACACACACGTGCGCGCGCAAACACTCACCCACAAGTATTCAGCATCAGAGGAGACTTGAAACCCAAAACACAACCTAAAAGAGATATAAAGTTTTAGGGCTATTTTCATCCGACTCCCAATTATATTTGGTGCAACAGTCCCGACTAGAACAAGGGTTACATTTAGGTCACTTTGAGAGCTGTTGATAGACATTATAGATATATGACACAAGAGTAAGCAGCTCTGTATTTCACAGAGAGAATTGAAGAGTTGTGAATTGGATTTGCAGCATTTGATTGTTCTCTTTAGCACTTTGTGAATGCTCCCTCTCACACCTGCCCCTCTCTCTCTCTCTCTCTCTCTCTCTCTCTCTCTCTCTCTCTCTCTCTCACACACACACACACACAAAATCAAAACATATTACATACCTCACCTTCTTCACTCTCTCTCTGTCGCACACACTCGGTCTCCTCACACCGTGTATACCTCTCCTTCCCTGAGGGTGAGTTGGCAGCGGGCCAGCAGAGGGGAGAGAATGCATAAAGAGCTTTTGTGGCTGTTGTCGTTAATCAGGCCCGTATGCTTTCTGACAGCAGCATGCGAGGAAGGAAGACTGTCTCTCCTATAGCCTCTCCATATGCTTGCTCCTCTCCATTAGCTTGCATCAGCCAGACAGACAGTCTCCAGTTACAAAATGCTAAAGCGTAATGGCACACAATATCGAAAGAGAAAAGGAGGCAGAGGGAGGGCGAGACATGGGAGAGAGGTGTATAGCACCAGGGTGGCATAAACTGGATGCCCCGCTACCACACCAGCGACCTCAAGTTCACGTTGGAGCCAAACTGTGGGTGAGTGAACGGTGGTCAATGAGGGGTTAAAGATGGGGCTCTGTGTGATTGTGTCGGGGTGTGTACACATGTTGACTCGTGTCTGCTGGCCCATCTGTCGGCGTATCCGTGAGCGTGCACTTCTGCCGGGCACATGGACGTACGTACATCTGCAAACATGTAGGCTCAAACATATGTGCTAATATGTATGTGTGTGGGTGTATGTGTGTGTTCATCACAGATCCACAGAGACCATGTCAAAGACTGTCTCCTACAGGTGTAAGCCCTGAACATCTGGCTGGCACATTTCAAACGCTCAGAAAGGCAGGAGGGGTGGGGCAAAGCCACAGCGTAGGGCTGTACCACAGTCATTAAACAGCAGAGGGCTGGGGGGGTGGGGACCAGGACTGTACCACTACAGCATACACCTGCTCCTTGCATGTCTGTCTTCCCACAAACCAGTATTCTTCCACTATGTGTTCATGCAGGGCAGTGGCCAACCATAGAAAACGACAACAAGGCTAAAAAAGCAGACATCTGGATCCAATCAGCACTGCAGTGGTTCATCAGGAGTGACAGGGGAATACCAGTTTACGAATTTAGATGCATTGTTTTACTGGCATGGGGCAATCGGTGACGATAGCACAACTTTTTTTAAAGCTAGAAATCTAAAAAATTGGGATGTTGGGATACATAAGTATTGATCCACTCACCCAACATAAGGGAAGAGGATTCGAAGACTTCTGATGTTAAATACATTTGTCCTCCCTTAAAAACAAAAGAGAAGTCATTTCAGGATATTCACCTGGTTTGAACTGGCTGTCCTCAGGAAACTTCACTAGCTAATAACCTGGGTGTTGTCTTTTAAATGCCTCGTCTGACAAGACTTAACAAGAAGTTAATTTGACACCTTTGAAGCTGTTCGGACAGTCTAAAAATGAGGAAACATTTCCTTAGAGGGTCAGATAATGGTCTCTCTTTTGCCCATTTTTTTTGTGACTTTCTAAAACTGAAAATTTCACAGATCACCTCCATTTCCTAGAGCGATTGGCCAGGTGTGGAAAGGCGTCAAGATAGGCAGAGATCCAAAATTATTCTTTATGCTGGCAGCCAAGGAGGTGTTTCACTTCCTGAAAAAATTTGGAGGAAAGTTACTAAAACCTGAAGTTTTGAAAAATACATGATATGATGACATGTGATCCATTCTCCCCTTAACCTTGAATTTAATTCTTGTATTTTGTGATTAAAAAAAATTAAAAAAAAAAAGACACCAGGAAATGCAGCTATCTGTCTGTTACCTGTGAATGCAATATTTATTTTTCTATAGCCTATTTTTCAAAAATCTTTTTTAAATGATTTTTTGCTTTATTTTTCACCTTCAAAACACCTTTCTGACACCACTTTTTGTGGATGACTCATTTTCCATTCTTGTTGTGATTGAGTGTGTCCTCCCCTGTAGCGGTAGGATGTTGAAAGGTCTTCACTCCGGTTTTGTGAGGCCTGTCAGCTTTACTGCATTGTATTTAGCCTTGACAAATGTTTCATAAGCAAATGATAGGAGGACGTAACACAAGATGATCTGTGATGGCAGTCAATGCCAAATGACTATATACAGTAAATTTAGTTATTTCCACCATATACTGCTGCTGCTACTTGGTATACACGGTAATATAAGCCTAAGGCGTTTACAGTATGTTTATCTTTTGAAGAGATAATGAAGAGTCTGACGCAGTGATGTAACTAATGCATTCATTACATTATGCGAAGGCTAGTAGTTGGCTACAGACAACACTTGACCTCTGCTTAATTCCACTTACATCATCTCCAGTAAAGGATTAATGCACTGTACACACACTCAGCATGAAGTTTACACATGAATGATGGAAGCACGTTGCCGGATTTAACATTCATACTATGGGCACTTACATGTCAGCACACATCAGCTGGAGTCAACTGTGCTCATGGTGTACGTGATTCACATGACAGAGTGGAGAATTAGGCTCAGAGCGAAGATTCTCAATGGAGTCCGCAGCGTCGCTCACGTCAGCTTCAATCGAATCTGGGTGAGTGAGGTTGAGAGGGTGATGCATGGCCCGGACTCTCAATGCTTGTTCTGTTCGATCTTGCAACGAGCCCGCACGGGTTTTGACTCAAAGTCAGTCCCAATTCACCGCAGCGCCTGCTTGGATTTGGCTCATAGTTGCTTCCGTTGTGATTCAGACTGATTCAGACTGGATGTCCACTCAGTTTATCATCTGTTCTCATTTGACAGAGAGTCACTTTATCTGACAGCGGAGTCTCTCCACCACGACTCAACATGAACGTGCCGGTCCAGTCTACTTCAGTCACAGCCTGCGAGTTGTGTAGCATGTCATCTGATGCCCGCTGCGCCTGCAGATGCCAGGGCGGCTACCTCTGTTGTAGGATGGGGCACAGGTCACCACCCCTCTGCCTCTGTCTCTCTACCCTCTCTTTTTTCTCTCCTTCAATCACTTCACCTCCCTCCTCCTCTTCAGTGCCTCACCCTCCCTCCTCTCCTTCCCTCTCCCTCCCTCTCTCCTCTTTTTTCACTCCTCTGCACTGACACGTTAGTCAAATCTGCCCATTATGCGCTTCGTTGGCCATGCATCGGTTTTTATATCTGGCATAAAGCAGTCAATGACACTGAAAAGAGAGAGCACATGAAAAGAAGAAAAAAAAAAAAAACGGTCCACACAGAGAAAGGAGTCTCACGGTTTGGTAGACTTTAAATGCGAGCATCTAAGAGCAGGCATCAGTCGTCAGTGTCACTGTTTGTTTTTCTGAATGCTTCCTCGTCATTGGTGTATACAGGGTAAGACAGAAGGCTTGTTACAATAATTATACACTCTGCAGTACGGCCTATCATTTGCCACAAAAGACAGGAACAGGAGCAGGCCAGAACTGTTTTCCATAGAAAACTGTTGGGGTTGGTGATTTTTTGCAGTAGTGCTCCAGATATATACATAAATATACACTTTTCATATGTACTTTACTTACATATTTAAATGATAATTAGCTGGTATCATTTAAAAGTTTCAACACTAGTAAAGTTATTGAAATTGGGAACTATGTGATCTGAAAACAAGATTAGGAATCTGACCAGGTACTCCGTGCTATCACACAATTTGCGTCAGTACCAAAAAAAGTCTTGAGGTTCTGTCCAGCCTTAAGTGGGTGACATTTTTAGCTGGTTGTCAAAAGCATCTCTTCAGAAAATTAGGCCAAATTTTAGCACCGAAATTAAGGTTGGAATAATCTATTCTGTGATGTTGTGCATTGTGCTCAGCCCTATCATTATACAATTTAATTCATATAGATTCCATTAGGAATGAATGCTGTGGTTTCATGCCAAGCAGTCCGACAGTGTGGCTTCTAAATTTTGTTCCGGGAAGCCACCGGCCGAGCTGCTGGAGGCATAAAAGCAATTCTGGATCCTGCACAGTGTTGCAACTTTTTGAAATATAGGGCTTTGGCCGTGGCTATAGTTGCCTGTGATGGGAGTGAGCTGTGAAGACTATAATCAGTGTCAGCTCACACAGCCAGACCTGACACCGCACACTGTGAGACGCAATATCTCTCCCTCTCACGTACACACATACAAATACACATATGCACATCATGCACACACACTCGTTTTCAATCTGTCTTTCTCCGTGTCTCTCTGTGTCTCAGTCTCACACCCACGCTTTCTCTCCCACTTTCTCCCTCTCTCTCTGTCATACACACACACACACACACACACACACACACACACGGATGGATGCAGGGTGCCATTACATTGAGTGACCAAGCACACAGGCATCAGGGGCGGACTGGACAAAGAGATTGTCACTCCACGTTCAGTGTGTGGAGTGTGTATTGCCCTCACCGACACGGGAATGGCAGGACTTGTGTCTATCTATGTGACAGTGGATGTGATACCCAATGAAGTGTGTGTGCATGTGTGTGTGTGTGCATGTGTGTGTGTGTACTTATGTGCATTCCTTGCCTTTTATCTGGGTATAGCCTCAGAGCAATTCACAGCCTGTCACTCACTCTCTAGGTCTGGCAGTAAGAGTGAGAAGGAGAGAAGGATGGGCTGCAGAAAGAACGGAAGAGAAAGAGAGACGGAGCAGCAGGAGAGAGAGGGGAGATTAAGAAAAATTGAGAGATGGGAGAAGGACAGTGAGAGGCTGAGAGGGAGGACAAGAGAAGGAAAGGGAGAGATGGTGATAGAGAGAGCTGTGGAGGCTGTGTGTGCTCCCTTGGGTGCATGGGCTAGGGCAGCCCGCGGGCGCAGTTGGCATGCAGCTGGGCACACTGTCGCTCAGTCCCCACGGCAGGCTGTGTGCTAGCACTGCCTTCCCTCAGAGAGCAGAGGTCGAAGGGAAAGAGGAGTGTATGTGCGTGTATCTGAACGTGTGTGTGTGTGTGTGTGTGTGTGTGTGTGTGTGTGTGTGTGTGTGTGTGTGTGTGTGTGTGTGTGTGTGTGTGTGTGTGGCTGCTGCCTCATCAAAAATGCCAACACTGCTACACATATCTGTTTATGGGCTCATTGCTCAGTCCCGTTGTTGCTCAGGGGGACCATTTGCAGTCACACTTGCATAATGATAATAATAGGGTGACTTGGAGTGGTTGTGTTGTGTGTGAGTGTGCTTGTGCGTGTGTCTGAATGCATGTGTTTATGTGCATATCGGCTCCTTAATTTCCTCCCTCGATTCATCTGTCCATCCTTGTGTCTCCAAATCTCCTCATCTCACCCGCTCTCGCACTTACCTCAATCAACCCCCCCTGACCCCCGCCCTTGCCTTCATCATCCTCTTCCTCATCATCATGTCCCTAACTTCTCTCAGCCCTATTCCTGTCCCCATCCTGCCTCCATCACCCGAGCACCACCACACGTGCCCTGGCATGACCCTGTGGGCACACCGCAAACTGCCGGGGCACAGCCCACTTTAACCATACACCGGACGAAAGGTGATGATTGCATCACACGCTTCGCTGGTCTCCATGCTCCTCCGCTGAAACCAACACCCCCACCAACCCATCATTAGTTCACATGCCACATTGGATACGCTCATTTTTCTTCCTCCCCTTTTTCTAATTTTACAGGGCTGGGATCGTTTTACACCCAGCATGTTTTTTTTCTTTTTTCTTTAACCGCAGCGTGGTTTGGGCCTGCAAAGAATTTTACAGAGCGAGAGAGAAGACAAGAAAACCGACAGGGAGCGAGAGGGCCCTCCCACTGTAGTCCAACTTATAATATGAAGGCATTAATTAATGCATGAAATGAAACAAGAAAAGATGAAAAAGAGAAAAGAAACAAAAGAGAATAAGAAGATGCAAGAAGGGACCAGGGGACAAACACTTGGATGTCTTTTTTTATGCGTCTTCATACAGTAAACTGATGAGTTTAGCTTAGCCTGTTTTAACTGCTGGAGATTAATCAACCAGCAGCTGCTCAGTGCGCCTTTTCGAGCACCTTCTCTAGTATTTATTACTCTGTACCCATCGGCCTCTACTTGAATAACATTTTTTATACATAAGAAACATACAAAATCAAAAAAGAAAAAGGAGAAAGACAAAAAAGTTCTAAGTGGTTGTGAGCACATGTAACCTGGAAATAGATTGGAAGTTTCATTTAATGTTATTTTGCCTTAAATAGTTAATTAGCAACTTTATAAATGTAAATTATGATGAGTCTGACTAAAACATATCAGACCAGCTGCTCATGATCAGTTTAATGTTGCATTTTAACGCTTTTGAGAAGAACTGTTCCTTTATTCCACATACATACACAAAATTAAGCTTTCTGTGAGTTAAGCTAACTTCACTATTTACACAGTAAACAACAGTGGACTTGGCTGACATTAGTTAAACAACAATCATTAATTCGCCCCCGAGTAACCCAATCCATCTCATAAATGTTTGCAATGTGTGATTTTCATACCGAACACTGTGAGGGTGTAGAGGTAAACACTGTACATCCTGCTGTACAGGTGTCATTTATGCTTGCAAGCACTAAATTCCTTTCCTAAGATGCCTGTACTCAGTCTCATGGTCATGTGCCCAAATGTCTGCCACCTTAACAAACAGTGCTGCTCATCCTTCTGATTTAAAATCCTACTCTTGAATAGAGTTTTTAAAAGGGGAATTGCACATACTGTACAGCGTGTACCCATGTTTTTACCGTGTATTCTCTGCCTTACCTAACATGACTGTTACCTAACATGTTTTCTTGATGCATCTGCTTCAGTATGTATGGTGCCCATATCATTTGAGCATCTGTGCCCACCAACTGAAAGCCAAAAAAATATGTGTGTGCGCCATGCCACATTCCTGCCATCTTACTAACCGCGTTCCTGCCATAGCCTAGCAATTAAAAGCCTTTACCTCCAAATCCCCACCACATAACCTAGCCCAGCATTGAACTAAGAGCACAGAAAGCCCATTAAAATGGGAAGTGCATGCCAGCTTCTTAATCGAAACACATGTAAGCCATTAAGAGTACACTTCGAATTCTTCTCTCTGAGCTACGGGGGGAAACGAGACACAGAGGGAGAAACAGCCAGAGACAGACGTCAACTCACAGAGAAAATTTGGGATTCTCATCTCACTTAAAACAACTTCAAAGTCAGCAACAGAGGAAAAGAAATGGAGATAATGGAAAAAGAGACATTAAAAAACACAGGGAAAGTAAAGAGAAACTGGGGGCTTTGATTAGTGGGCCGGATGATGGCAGTATATGGGGTGTTTAAGCACTGAATCCACACTCTTTCTGGGTCTTCGCATCTTCAACCCCCCACCCCCCATAACTTTCAGATGGTTTGGCTGGGGGTGCTTTGAATTGGGTCCCTCTGGCGACAGCCCGGCTGGCGGCCAGAGCTACACTCTTTCCTGATGCTGTTTGGAAGTGGCAGGGATCACAGAAGGCCACTTCTGAGCAAAGACACTCTGTGAGGGCTTTCTGTCTGTCTCGCTGTGTGTCTGTGGGATGAATCTTCCTCACTTAATCCTGCTTTATTATCACAGGCAATATCACCAATTTCGTCTTGTATTTTGGTAGCTGTGAGGACTTCATCATGTTTAAGTATGTTTACTAGGTAACTGTCGGTAATTTATGCTGTCTCTGTTTAAAATGCCCTCACTGTCTTGTTGTCTTTCTTTTATTCTTGCCCTGTACCTCGATTTGTAAATCCTAATCCAGCCTTCCAGCATCACTGTCCTATGGTTGTTACATAAGTGAACCGATCATCGCGCACACACACACTCACATACACATAACATACATTCATAGACCTCTCTCTCCTAAGACACACACATACGCAGCGTTTTTGTTCATGTTTCACTGTTATGTGACGTTAGAGGGAGGCATCAAAATATTTAAGCTAATGGCATTTCCCTGTCATTGTTCAATATCTATAGAATTGCTCATTTTAATGTAAACTTATAGCAAAGAATTAGTGTTTTTGCCGTGAGGGGTTGAAGAGCATTTAAAATAATATTTAAACTCTGTCACTTGCAAGTGCATTCATAAATGAATGAATGAATGAATGAATGGATGACAGATATACAGTGAGCCTCATTTCGTGTCGGGTCATGTGTCTGCATCGTGTCTATTGCAGGCTTCCTCAAGGAAATTATTTAGCTGTGATGGTAAGCCACCTAGATCCCCATTAATCCTGTCCCATAATCAATTTAGGCAGTAGACGAAGGCCTAAACAATAACTAAACTCATTACATATATTTGCCCTTCTGCTATTTTTTCCTGAATATTAATGTTTTCCCATTTCATAAAAATGTATTACTTTTCCCGCTGTTAGCTGAGGTTCAGGCGAGGTAACCTATCTCCGCTTTAAAATGCTGTGGGAAGCCCTGCATTGCATCAGAGTTTTATAAAAAAAAAAAAAAAAATCTTTTTTTTTTTTTAATAAGCAGACATATGAATCTGCTACTGATATGTGTTTGTCTTTTAATGTCCTCTAGAAGTGTCCTGGGCAGAGAAAGAGGCTCACAAGTGGCAGCTGGCTACTAAGAGGGAGTCTCACGCACATGCACACACACACACACACACACACACACTTGTTATGGGCTATTTCCAAAGTTTTCTTCATCCTCTCTTCTCTGTTTTTTCTTCATTTCTCACTCTGTCTTTTTTCTTCATTTTGTTGTTTTGATGCCACTGATGTTTTTTTATATTCCCTCTTTTTTCCCTCTGTCTTTCTTATTGTCAAATCCCTCATGCACTCTCTTTGAACATGTGGATGCACACTCACATTCTCAAGCACACATCGCATACCCTCATGGAAATACTACTATCCCAGATCATGAGTCCCTCTCTTCTCTCTGTCCCTTCATTTTCTGCCTCACTTTTTCTTTCCTCCATTACGTCTTGTTCTTCTTTCATTGAGTCTTTCTGCCCTCCCTCCCCCCAATCGTGTCTCTCCATCGCTGTTACAATGTCCCCTTAGATGCTCCTATTCCTCCCAGCACCAGTCTGTCTCATTTCCCCTTCCTGCATCCTTCTCTTCTTCATCCTCCCTCATGTCCTTCCCTCCTGCCTTGCGAACCCCCCCCCCCCCCCCCCCCCCTTTGCTGTCTTTGATATGGTTGGCCTCTGTGTCGGCTGGCCTAGCAAACTGCTGTGGGCTTTTTGACCAGGGTCACAGCAGAGGAATCCCCATTCAGTCCCCCCTCAATGCGACATAGACACATCTAGCACATGGCCTTAGTCACACTTAAGACTGATAATAATGGCCTGACTCTCTCTCACTCTGCAGTCTGTGACCTTCTTATGACAAGATCCAGAAAGCACTTGCATGTGTCTGACTGTGTGTTTTTATATATGTACAGTATATACAGTATTTGACTTAATTTGTGTGTATACATACTGTATGTGTATGTATGTGTTTAGTGAGTGCGTGCAAGTATAAGTGGAACTTATATTATACATAATACACTATTACTAACTTACCTTCAGTATGAATTATACTGTATGTTGATAGTGTGTGTTAGTGAGAGTGACTGTTTGCTGTTTTTGATTTGCAGGTGAAACACACCTTAAGATGCATGTTAAATTATGAACATCGGTGACTCTCATTTGAAACAAACAAAATATGTTTGGCTTTCAGCTCTGCCTTGTGAATCTGAGCCAATTTAGGATGGAACATGTTTCTTAAGGCTGCACGTAAGCAAATGTTCACAGGTGTTGAACATTGATGTTTGCATGGCTGTTTGTTTTATGCTTCCACAGGTTTTGGGTGTAAAGTTTAAGTGTTTTCTCCTCTCCTTTAGATCTGGCAGGTTTGCATGTCAGCTCATCTGCAAAGCTTATGCAACCTACAGCAACCCCATGACACCCTCCCCTCATAGAATCACTGAGACATTTACGTTAAACTGTACACCAACCAGCCACACCATTAAAACCTCTAACCGGTTTTAATGTTGTAGCTGATGCGTGTAATTTCAGCATTAAACTTGCATCGCTACCTGTGGCTTGAAAAGAGTTGTGGGTTAGTTCAGGCAGGGACATTACATTGTGTTTGCCTCAGCTGACTTGCATCTACCTGCTTCACCGTCCAGTGGCTCCTTTGTGATCTGCTTGACTACCAGCTGACTTGCATTCATATATGAATCATATATGAATCATACACATATAAATGTGTGACCTTATAACCTGACACTTCTCACTATTACTCAGCTAATACCTTTGACTTTGACTTTACCTTTACTAAGATCTGATGTTCACGGTTGCTGGTCTCCAGTAGGATCCTTTTCTTTGAATCTTTGAAAGCTCGCAAAAGGACAGTATGTAACCATTTCCTATAAAAAGTAAATTCCTGGACGTGTCTCTGACTGAGCTACCTGTTCTTCTGTGTCGTCTTGTAGCAGTGTCATGCCAATAACAGTATATAGTGCACAGAAGCAGATGTTTTTGAAATTTAAGTTGAATTCACTCAAGTTTAATACTTCGTCCTGGGATTTATGGCGTGTTTCATCTGCGGATGTCTGCGTGTGTGGGTCAGGTGGACAGTTGGGATGATAAACAGCCTCGGATGAACAGACAGAAAGAGGTGGAGAATGAGGACAAGACAAAAGAGACAGCAGATGTTAACTACCCAATGACATAGCAGAAGGGTAATTGTACAGTGTCTGGATTCCTCTGTAGTGAGCGGTCTATATTGTGCACGCATGTGCCCGTGTTTGTACAGTATACGTGTGTGTGCAAGGGTGTGTGTGTGTGTGTGTGTGTGTGTGTGTGTGCGTGTGTGTGTGTGTGTGTGTGCGTGTGTGTGTGTGTGTGTGTGCGTGTGTGTGTGTGTGTGTGTGCGTGTGTGTGTGTGTGTGTGTGCGTGTGTGTGTGTGTGTGTGTGCGTGTGTGTGTGTGTGTGTGTGCGTGTGTGTGTGTGTGTGTGTGCGTGTGTGTGTGTGTGTGTGTGTTTGTGTGTGCGTGCGCGTGCACGTGTGTACATTGCAGCCACAGGCAGACACATGGGAGCCTGAGGAGCGGTGAATATTACAGAGGAGTGGACCACAGAGGGACCAGGCCCATAGCCAACAGACAGGCCCCACTCATAAATCCTTTCCTCACTGACGCCTCTCCTCTCTGTCTCTGTCTCTCTTTCTCTGTCAATCTGTCTTTTTTTTTCCTCTTCCACTTAACGTTTCTCTGTTGCGTCTCACTCACTCTGCATGTCTTTGTCTCCCTTGCTGGGAAAAGGGAGTTTTCACTTGTGAAATATTCAGTAATAATGAGTCTATCCTATAGGTCTCTGGGCTGTGGACAAATTCCGGGAGGTGGGGGAGAAATAGGCCCCGGTCCAAAGCCCTGTGGTAACATCTCACTACAGAAGATCCTGTAGAACCTCCATCTTAACATTGTCGCTGAAATGTTTTTGAAGCAACATGTCGTGAGCCATTTCTCAACCAAATTCAATCAAGTTTTAACAGGTACAGATGCACTTTCACCTGCAAATCATCAAACAACTTTTGCTGGGCTGCGCCATTATCAGCTTCTTCAGCAGAGGTAACAGACTTTAAATTTGAGAAAACTGACTGTAAAATCTACAAGCTTTTGCTCCATTTAATCATCATGGATTTTATTTTAACTCATGCTCTGTCAAATCCTCATGCGCTGTCTGAGACAGCACCTTTCCCGAAGAAGAAGTTTTTGCTTTTAGGAGTTCGTTTTAGCAAAAATCCCAAGCTAGCAAATGAATTCTGGAAATTACTCAGGGAAAAGTTTTGGGGTTGAAGTTACTACACAGCATGTTCACATCCGTCTTATGCATGTGATGATACCGTTACTAACCTACAGTATATGTCACAACCAGTTTCAGGCTATTGTTTTAAGACTAGATTAGGCTTACCTTCATCCGTCAGATATGTCACTTATGGACAGCCATCAATTCAGACAATGATGCTTTCGCTTTTGGATAAACCGCATTCAGTTTGATTATAGTAACGAAGTAACACTGACATTTTTATGTACTGGTTTACCACTGCTGCAGCTCTGTACCACAGGAAGGAAGGTAAGACCACAATATATTTGAGCCTTACTTACCTCGTAGGCCAACAATTACACACCCATCTCAAATTTGGGGGAAGCAGTCTGTCGCACATAAATAGCACGTAGTTGCAGTGTTGCTACGTTGCTAACTTTTGTGCCGTGGCATCCGTCTCACAATTCTTCTTTACCATGACCTTCCCTAATTAGCCAGCTAGCACCATTTTAGTTCCGTATGAGGAATAAACTCCATCCATACTGTCACACCTGAAAACCTATATCACATGACCAATCGTGCACTGGGGATGTGCGAGCCAGTGTAAACAGGAAACAGAAAATACTACGAACAAAGAGCAGCAAAGGCAGTTGGAGCGTTAAAATCCAGAATTTAACTGCACAACAGCTGCTAGCAAAGGCAACAAGGTCATTAATGTTGTAATTCGTTATCCATGTTGCATTAGACACAAGTAGTCAGGACTGATAAGACCCAATCACGGAGCGACCGTGAGTGTCTATGTCATCGTTTTCAAAAGTCTCTGTTTTTGCCTGTCCAGACAGCAACGCAACCCCGGAGTTTTCAAACTAAAACGGCGCCAGCAGCCTTTCCAGAAGTCTCAGTTTTAGTGGCTTGAAAACATTGGGAGTAGTGTGGACGCCAGGGGTAACTATAGCAAAGCTACAATGTTATAGCCTCAGAAGAAATCATGTTTGAGAAATGCAAAACACTACCACAATGCAGCTTCACCATAGATGGCTATGGCGGTTCATCTTAATTCCTGCCCATCTGTCCACCTTGACTTCCTCCCTTTTCCTCTCACCAGCCAAGGTGTCACAGCAGCAGAGATCTTTTCAGCAGGCAAAATGTGTTGTGAGTGGCAGAAATGAGATTGATTTTAATCAGAGAGCCTATAATTACATCGCTGCTGTTGTTGTCACTGATGCTGACATCAGCCAGCCCTCCTATCTGCCTGTCCTTCAGTATAACTATATCTCTTTGTCTCCCTGCCCAAAGCCTGTCTCACTGTCCATCTGGCTGTGTCTCACCCTTCCTCCCTGTGTTCCTCTCTGTGAACCCGCTACCTACCTTCCTGTCTGTCTGCCTATAAGTCTGATTGAGTTTCCTTTCGTAAAGCATGTTTTGTCCGTCTTTCTTATAGTTATCATGTAATAAGCAGTGTATTTACTTGTTTATTTGCATGTCCTTCTGACAGACTCATACAGGAGCACTTTTGCCAGAAGGGACAAATAACACAGTAGCCTTGAAATGGTAGCTCACAACAAATGACCTTGGTGCGATTCATAACCTTCTGTTGGAGTCTGTTTGTCCTGTGAGCCGTCGCTCTGTTTCTGTCCCAGTCTTACCTTGTGTATATGAATGTACTGTGTCTTTTAATGTGTGGCATTGTGCAACGTAAGACTTCCTTTTTACATCACCTGCCTGTGAGTCTGCTTTTGAGTTCAGCTATTCACATGACAGTCTTTGTCGCAATTAAGAAAAAAGCGCACAAATTGATTAGGACTCATTCAGCTAGTGCACCGTTAACGTGCATCTTAGTTTTTGTGGGATGTAACCTTTGTTGAAAAGAAGTGTTGACAGAAAAGCAGGAGGAATTGTAAAATTTTTGTTTAGTTTTTTTCTTAAAAATGTTAGCAGTAAATGTCTACTTTAATACCAACCCAGTCACAGCTAAAGCGAAATATTGGTAAACAGATAGCACATGTTCTTTGCACAAGTCCAGTGCACAAAGTATTTTTCTGTTGATTTGATAATGCACAACTTGGATGACAAGAAGCATTTAAACTTTTTTTTTTTTTTTTACATCAAACTTGTACAACTGCTGTCTTACTGAAAAGCAATGACAATACAGACAAACAAACAAGCCCTTATAACAGCCCAGCTGCTTAAATCAATAAATATGTATTGTAAAGTATAAAAAAAGAACACCCATAGACACACACAATGAAAACACACTGATGTTGTAGTTTGTTGGTATTTGTTCATTTAGGAGTATTTAAATGTACAGCAGATCTGCCACACATAATAACTTGACTGCAACAAGTGTAAGCATTCCATGGCAACATTTGGATATAAGTGTTATGTGTTGGTGGGAAACATGTGGTGACAGTTCAACAGCTGCCCAGTCATAGCTACTGCTGCCTCTAATGGAGACCCAAAGTGTTAAAAATTAAATGACTAAATGTAGAATTATGAAATAAATAATTATAGGAATAAATAAATACAAAATATTTAATATAACCATGTGAAGAGAGTTTGGAAAGAGGACATTTTGAACTTAAAACAGCTGGAACAAAATAAAAAAGACATCCAATAAACTGTTGTGAAAGGAAACAAAATGACATATGATCATCATTAGTTCAGTTTTAAAAATGTTTTGGACTACTTC
Source organism: Seriola dumerili (assembly GCF_002260705.1). Classification (NCBI taxonomy): domain Eukaryota; kingdom Metazoa; phylum Chordata; class Actinopteri; order Carangiformes; family Carangidae; genus Seriola; species Seriola dumerili. The sequence continues at coordinate 407,811 of NW_019174788.1, read as the reverse complement.
AATTTACAATTTTATATATATATATATATATATATATATATATTATATTATTTATATT